>NC_039365.1:165710270-166064829 GCF_003573695.1 Papaver somniferum
TACTAGAGCAGAGAAGATGCAGATGTAGTGATGATGCAAATGAACAACAAGAGAAAAAGCTAAAAGATAAATGCAAGTACAACTAAGAAAGTGCAAGAATATCTAAGATACAAACCAAGAAAATTCAACACACAACGCCAAGTCCCCGGCAGCGGCGCCAAAAACTTTGTAGGCTAGGAAAGATGACAGAAAATAAAAGCAAGATAAAGCCTACATGTTAAACCGCAAGTGCACGGTGTCGTGTTGTAGAATGTGCAAATACGGGTCGATCCAACAGGGACTAATGTGTGTGTTTGAAGCTAGAGAAGTTCCTAAATTGTTTTCTAAGCTTAACAGAGAACAAAGGCAGTAACCAAAGGCAAGGCAGTAAACAAGTGGTAAAGTAAAATGCAAGACAGTAAAAGTAAGAGCAACAACAACAAAACGAGGCAGTAGCACAGGAAGTAATCAAGTTAAACATAGAGATGAGTGAACTGAGGTTAGCAAATCCACCACTAATCTTGTACTATGCCTTCCACTAACTGCACCATTATTGTCCCTATAGAAGATGAGGGGTAAGATCCTAGTCTGCCCTATATCTGAGGGGTTTCACCGATAGAAAATTCAATCGCAACTAAAGTATCAATCCGAAGCACTAACTGTCTAATTAAGCACAACTAGTCAAGGGATCAAAGATGACCTGTTTGAGCATGAGTTGTAGTTCAATCATCATGGTGTAAACCTAACTACAAGGTATGCATGACATACAATGTGAGAGAAAGATGATGATGCACTAAGTTGAATCTTTCATAAGAATTGTAAACATCCAAGAGCAATACTATCAAAATGAACACACATCAATATTAGGGTTTCATTGAAACCTCAGCAAGCAAATTAGAACATATTGTAACTAGCTGATAACTGAAATAGAGAGTTCAACATTAACACTACATGGAACATCAATAGGACAGTAACATTGAGGGCACTGGATAGTCCAGGCCTCTAATGGCTTTGCTCTGGCTAACTAGGATTACCCTCAGACACACAAACCTAATATCTATTCATAGTACAAGAAATCCCCAAATTTTACAAACCCTAAATGAAAATCCCCAAATCAGAAAAATTAGGGTTTCGAAAACCACTAAAAAATCAATACTTTCCTGAAACCTGCTCGACCCATACTTGTACTTCTCTTCCTCTTCTGTTATTGTCTGCTCGATCAACTCCTCTTCAACTGTGATGAAACCCTAGTTTCATCTCTCTCTTGATTGTAGCACCTAGTGTGTGTGGGTGCTAAGAACGAGAAAGAGAGGAAACTAGGGAATGGGTTTATGGGGTTTTGGTGATGGAGGGGGTACGGAGATGGTGGCGCAGCGGGTGAAGGGATGGAGTTGCATACTGTTTTCGGGGGAAGAAGAAAGAAATTTGGGGAAGAGAAGATCGATGGGAAGAAGGGAAGGGAGTGTTTGGGTGAAGGGTATAGGTTCCGATGCTAGGGTGTGAAGCGGGGATAGCGAACTTTGATGCACAACGAGTAAAGAGCGTTGGATGATCCCATATAGATTGAATCGAACGGATACGATGGAGAGGTATATAGCGACCGTTGGATTATGAGATACAACAAAACTGACGGCTTCAGATGGAGTTAGGTACTGTGGTGTTTGACAGGAGCTTCGGATTTTGATGCACAATGATGAGGCGGTCGTTGGATGATGAGATGGATCCAATCTGACGGCTCTCATGGAAATGGGTATGGATAATGGAAATGGATTTGGGTAAGGATTTTTGGCCTTGGGTATGCCAAGCCCATATCTTCTTTAAGAACAATTCTTCCTCTTCAAGCCCACTTCTAATTGATCCGGCTCTTGCAAACATCATTCTTCGCTGCCTTTCTGCGGGAGTCTTTGTCGTTTCTTTGCTCTTTTCGCTCCGTGAGTTAACCAGGCTTTATTTAGTACCTAAAAATGCAAAATTAATTAAGAAAAATATTTATTCTTGAAAACAACGAAAACACAGAATATGGGACAAAATGGAGAGTTAGTGCACAAATGATGAGTTAAATGCCGATAAAAAGGTGCAAATATATACAATATTTGGCACTCATCAAATACCCCCAAACCTGAATTTTACTTGTCCTCAAGTAAAACAAAGTTAAGGAAATCCTACCTATACCACTGTCGCTGGTCTCTCGATTGCATTTAGCTAATGCAATAAGCCTTTTAAACCACTAAGTGTCCTAGTGGTATGCATACAGTCCTGTATCCAGATTTATAATAGTTCTATATTTCCCTAATAATCAATTTGAAACATTCCCAAATAACATCAATGACACATATCACTGTTTCAGGCTATTTTCAAATGATTAAATCTTGAATCATAATTTAGGTCATAAACAATAAATTGTTCTTAACCAAATTCATCAAGTATGAACAAATATTCTCAAGCTTAGTCATTATATTTCGAGAATGATTAACAAAATAAACTTGACTCGAAATTTATGTTATGCATGTAATGTCCTATTTAGTCACGCAACATTGTCTCATAGATAGAATGGTGAAAACTTGAGTACAGTCTTTACTTATCTTTCGTTTATGGAGTTTTCCAAAAGCTTCAGTTGATCTTTGTCTTCAAACGGTAGAATGCAGTGATGTATGGTACTCAGCTACACACTTCCATCCTAATCCGAGACTTGACTAAATGTAGACTAGAAATCAAGATATAGTTTTGATTAACTAAATTTGACAGCAATCTTGAGATAAGAACACTTGCGAGTTCGACCGAGCAATGTTCTAACAATAGTCTACTAAGTCAAGTCTCGGATTAGGTTATATTTTGGTAGTTGAGTATCATAAATCTCCCTTGAAGACTGAAGATCGACAAAGACATTTGATTAACTTCATCAATCAGGTATGTGAAGAATAAACCATTTTATTTACTCACTATCTTACTATTCTATCTTATGAGACCATGTCGTGTGACTTCTAGTACATTTACAAAGAAGAAATTTTGAGTCACGCTTGTCTTGTTAAATATATCGAAATATGATTCAATCATAGATGTCCAAAGGTCCTTAACAATATTAGTTCGAAACAATTTATTGTTCAAGAATTAATTTGTGGATCAAGTAGAAATTGCCCATACAAATGATTTTATCATTTGAGGATATTTCAAACATCCAAAGAGAGAAATTCAGAACTATTGATATTTAGGCTCAGGATAGGTTGCGAACCACTTTGCAAAAAATATATATTCGATTTTCAGAAATACAAGAAAGGTTGGCTAACCAGTTCGCAAACCGTAAGTTCTGAATTGGACAACTCACAAACCGTGGTGATATGAAATTTTCATGTTGGTGTAAAAGGATAACAGTTGGCAAACCGGTTCACGAATCGAGTCCATATGAGTTTTCGAGCTGATTAGGGTTGGCAAACCCGGTTCAAAAAACCGCATCACCCACTAACGATCCCAGTAGAACTTAGCAGATGCTCAAAAACTTATTATTTAAATATGTTTAACATTATTATGATTCTCTTAAATACCTTTAATACATCATTTATCACTAAAAAACTTTTGTATGAGTATCATGATCAAATTCTTAAGCGTTTAGATGAACATAAACTTGCTTACAGTTCATAAGGCATATTTGCCAAAAAGAACAGTCAGTATACACTGTTTTGTAGCTGAACCACTGTGTATATTCTTATATGTAATTTCAAGATAAACGTCTCACATGATTATTTGAAACCCTAACTAGAGTTTCATCTATACGGAGAAAGAGCTTTTTTGAATCACAAGTTATATTAGCTTGAATTCTAAGAAACCCTTAGTCTTGAAAAACTACAAATACATATGCTCTTTCAACTTGGAAATTCAATCCCTGACACTTTGTGTCCTAGTTGATAGCTAGAGTCGTTCTCTATTGACCTACGTTTTCTTTATAAAACTTTATTAGGTTCTCGAATAAAAGACTTCGATTTGGGGATTCGTGAATCCAGGTTCGACTATCTTTTACCTTAATAGTTTGTTTATTCTGATTTTTCTTTTCTGTTATCGAGGTTTTCGTAATTTCTTTCAGGAAAGATAGATAGTCATTGCAAAGTTCTTTTCGTCTCCGATTTTGTGATTCCTCAAGATAGATATCTGAAAATTATTCTTAATTAATAAGTATTAAAGATTTTTTTTGAGAGGTGGTAAAGAATCCAGGCTTCTGACCTAAGTGAGTGGAAGTGTTCTGGATTTGTAAGGTTTGCTAGTTTTGTCTATTAAAAACAAATTTCCAATCCTTAATCTTTGATCTAAAGGGATTTCAAATAGTTTTATCCAGCTAGAGGAAGATTGGTATCGAAAGTCTTCACTTAGGTTAAAGCAACTCTTAGGCTATAAAGGACGCCAGCTAAGGGAATCAACTGCGTAGAGCCTTGCGAGGTTCAAGATACGTAAGAAGCGCGACTGTAACTGAATTTCTTGGAGGGTGGATCTGGTCTCAACTACATTCCAGTCCGAAGAATGATAGTAGGATAGTATCTGTAGCGGCTTAATACAGTTTGGCGTTCAAATCTAGACGATTTGCCGGGGTTTTTTCGTTGTTATAGTTTCATAGTTAACAAAACTTCTGGTGTCTTGTGTTTTTCCCTTTCTGTATTATATTGTTATATTTTTAGTAGGATTTACACAAGTATTATGTATGCAATATTAGTAGAGTCCATATAATTGTGATTGATTACCAGACTTGTGCCTTGTAGAATTCGTATTTTGAAAGATAGATAACAAGTTTGTTACTTGGAAGAATTCCGATTTGGTTATTTGGATACCACTAGATTTATCTTGTATATTTATTTTTGAGATCGTCCAAGTACTCTTCTTAACAATTAGATTCACAGACTCCTTAGTCTATACATACTGATAGAGAAAAGATAGAGATATAAAATCTACATGCATATTGTCAAGGATCATTAAATTGGTATACTTGCAATTATATGTCGAACGAAAAAGTTGGTACTGTATTTGGTATCCTTTCCTTTTCAAATAGTCAAGGCTTAGCTAGCGAAAAACTGATAATTCATATTTGATGGATACTCGATATCTGAAAAGCAACTATTTCTGATTTGTTGGTGGTGGACATGTAAATATTTTAAGGCTACACAACCAAGTACCATAGTGCTTGCTTTTTCTCTTTTCATTGACTTAGATAAAAACCTTAATCACGGACAAACTAAAGGTCACAATAATGCTAGATCCAAACAAATATTTTGTTGATTATATGGTACTAAAACATAGTACTTGTATGTATACCTTTTAAATAGGTGAAGTCATTTTAAGTAATTAATTTTTGTCTTTGATTACTTCTAGAAGTCCCAATACTCTCGGTAAAAATTGGCAATTACCTAACCTAGTAATTGAGATGTATGTGGACTGAGTCTTCAAGGTCAGAGTAACGTACGTGAAATTAAGATCCTTCCCAAAGGTTAAAAAACCCTAAACCATGATTATGATATCATTTCCAAGTGGGTCAATCAACTTATAAAAAGTCCGACGAAAAACCTTTTGGTATGATGACTCAGATGGCTTCATACAAGAAAGAGAAAATGATTTTTTTACGGAGAGAAACTATTTCCGAATTAGTGATGTAAGGAGTGACAAGGTCCTTTAGGAGGATATGATTTTGAGTTAGTTGAGAACATGTGTCCTTGCTTTGGCAATGAGTTTTAAGAGTATAGTAGTACTGTTTCACCGTCTGCTCGAGAACCAAAAACTTTAAAAAATTTGGGGAGAACGGATTGGATTTATTTGTTGCTTATTGAAACATCAACACGAAAATATTCAAGTTTTCCTATTATGTTTTTGGGATAATTTTTCCAAAAATGGGTCATATGCCCAAAAAACCATAAAGTGTGGGAGCAATGGACTCCTAAAATATAAATCTTGTTAAAAAGGATACAAAAAGATTAGTCATATACAAAAAGATAAGTCTTTTAACTTTATTCTTTATTTTATCCTTTTCTCTCTCCTCTTTATTTTTTGTCTCTCCAATTTAGAATTAATGTCTTAACTTACGAAATAAAAGTTAGATTTTAATAAAATATATTTGGAAGGGGCACGAAAAGATCTACAAAACAAGATTCATTGTTGATATTAAATTCGGAAAAAATAAAGAAGTTGAAACCAAAAAGATGGTGTGTTATGCATCTAGCTAGGTGCGACCTATCCAAAAATTTCCCATAAGAATATGCATTATGTACCTAGGTATAACCTGACTGATTCTTACTTTCCCATAATAATACGCATTATGCACCCAGGTGAAACCTGACTAAAATTTTCCAATAAGAATTTATATTATTCACCCAGATGCACCTGACCAAAACCTATTTCATATAAGAACCAAAAAAATATGCATTATGCACTCAGGTGCACCAGGTCAAAATCTATTTCCTGTCAAAATAAACATTATATACTCAGGTGCATCTTGTGTACAAACATTTGTTAAAAAAAAAAAAGAGGAACTACAAAAAAATTGAAAAAATATACATTACGCACTCCTGTGCAACCTGGCCAAATCTATTGTTTTCTTTCAAAATACGCATGATGCACTCCGGTGCATCTTGTACAACTAAACTCTGCCCAAAACCCCATCCAATTGGCGACTCAGACACATACATCCCTGTGTCAAAATTCACAGCTAATAATCACTTTCTTCGTGATTCATTGAAACTTTATTATTACCACTCTATTTTCCGACTTTCACCATCCGGAACTAGTAGTACCAACTCACTATTTTCGCTCCCTTTTCATATTGTGCAGCTATGATTCATGCATTACCTAAAAATTTTAAAATCATAAATCCTACAATCAAAAAATAGAATCAACATCATACCTTTCTCGGTTTATGTTGCTAATTATATTGTTGGTAACAAAATCAATACTTGAACCCTAAACACAAATTCAAGGATCAAAAATCAATGAGATATTACAAAAAGGACACCAAAAAACAAAATCAAAGACTCAACCTTCATGAGAAATCCATGAAAAAGGACCAGAAAAATGAAATAAGCTGCTTCAACAGACCAACAACATCACCAATGACATTTACACCTTTAATAATAGGAAATACATCTAGTTGTTGAATAACATATGGTTTCTCAAATCCATATTCCTAGAATCCAAAGGAGTAATCATCTTTAATACCAATTTGACCGAAACTGCTTACTGGTTCTACTCCATGACTCGTCTATGATTCATAACATTGTTGTCTTTTTCTCGTCTCTCTCCCTTCTCAAAAATCTAGAAAAAACCCTATCATCTTCTTTCTCCTTTGCTCAGATCCAGTCCTTTAGGGGCAAAAACTGAGTAAAGATTACTTGTTTTTAATTTTATTTTGTAGAGTTGATCTTATCTAGGAGTTGTTTCACCGTTTTTAATAATTTTTTCTTTATTAGGGGGATTCCTTCTTCACCAGTAAAGCAATTTTATCAGCACTTTTATAATGTTTCTTTCTATAGATTCGTTATTGATTTGGTTTTTTGGATACAAGAACATCGATGATTTGACAGAGGCAAGATCAAGTTCTTCTTAAACAGAATAATAAATCTAGGGTTTTCCGGGATTTTCTCTACACATGGGTTTTTGGAAAAATCACTTTTGTTTAGTAGGAGTATCTTTTTTCCAAGAAGAATATCAATCAAAATGACCGAACAGTGATTTCGAGTACAATTCCTTTTCCAATCTCTCCGTACAGGATTTGGGTGCTAACGTTGTAGATCGCTTTTTCTCTTCGCGATTTATTTATGTTTTGCATGTTTCATTGTATTTTTTCATTTTTATGATGTACTTATTATTTTTTAAAACCATCATGTAAACGTTTCTTATTGGAATGAAATGCTATGGTTAATTATCAAAAAAAAAAAAAATTTAAAAAAAATTACATTGTTGGTTTTACCGTAATAATGAAATTCAATCATAAAATTGAAAAAGGATCAAACAATTAACCCATCTAAAATCTGTATTTATATGATGAATGATCGTAAAATTGAAAAGGGGATCGAATAATTAAACCCACTATCGAAATTTTGTCTTGATTACGATACAAATTGAATGAACAGTGGTGGTGTTGATGGTGGCTATGCTGATAGTGGTGGAGGTGGTGTTGATGGCAGTGGTTCTGGTTGTGGTGGTAGTTATGCTGGCAATGGCGGGGGTGTCGGTGGTGGTGTTGTTGCTACTGCTGGATGTCATGGTATCGGTGATGAATTGAACATGGAAGATATGAAGGTTTTGATTGAGTCAATATTTTTATTTATTAAGAAAATAGGAGGCACATGGGTGATGTTTTCTTCCCCCTCAAATATGATAATTTTGTTTTAGGCAGAATGCTCAAAAAGGATATTATATAACCCATGTTTGGGGATACTCTCACAAATTAGGGGATACTAAAAAAAAATAAAAAATTTATGAAGTAATTTGAAAATCCCCTTATTTAAATATTTTTGGTAATTCCTAAATTACCCTTGAGTATCCCCCAGTGTGTTAAGATTAAATTTTAGATGTTTCGATTTTATTTCTTAGTGTTAGTGGAAGAAAAAGAAGGAATTTGAGAGATTTGAGTGATATGAGAGATTCTAGTTAGGAATTTGATATTAGAGACTCCAAATTACAACCTTTTGCAGAGAATCAAACTTTCATCCATGAAAATACCCCAAATCAAACCCAAAGGTGCTCACGTTTATTTATGTGATTTTCGTGTATTTGTTTTTTTTCATTTACAAAGTCACGATCGGCATAGTATTGTGATGAAAACAATGCCAACTGTTGATGGATATCGGGCAGAGACATTCACCAAGAGTCGAAATTTATATCGTTGTTCATGTAATGTCGTCTGGTCAACGATCGTCATTGTGTGGTTTTTCTCGAGAATGCCGATTGTTGACTCAGCATTGTTTTACTTTTTTTCAACTATGTCGACACAACTCAATTTAGTAAAACATAATTGGTGTGAAATGGTGTATGTATCAGCACATAATCTAACCTAAAATTCAATACCTACTGTATTCAACCTAATTTCTATTGCGAAAAAGAAATCAATATTAAACTCATCCAAAATATCTACACAGATAGCTCAGTCGGCATTGAACCCATTATGCAATCAATGCCGACAAAGACATTGTTACTGAAGAAGTTAGTGGAAGAAAAGGAGAAGAAGAAGAAGAGTCGACAATTGTGAAATTAGGGGGCACCAAAGATGAAACAATTTATTTTATTTTTTATGTTTTTTATTATGGTAAATGGCAATATTGATATTTCATCATTTTAAAAAAAAAAACCTTAGCCAAAACTCATCCCCATGTAAGCGTTAATATCCCCCAATATATGAAGCTATCCCCCAAATGTGGATTCATATTATAACCAATAATTTTAAATTCTTGGTTATTTGAACCGTAGTCATACTTTGTTTGTCTTATAACCCAGGAATTCTCTAAGTTTCTCTCTCCTCTCTGGTTCCTTTTCAAAATCTAAAAAAAAAACTCATCACTGTTAAAGCTCACTGCTCAGACCTAGTACATTTTCGGCTAGATCCGAGTAGGTTTCTTTATTTTTTTATTGTTTTTTTAGATATATACTAGTTTAAGTTAGATTTGTTTGAGTTGTTGTTCAATATCCAACTAAAACTGATAGTAATAAACATTTAAGATATCGTATCAGTTTCTAAATTCTGCTGGAATCGTCTTGAAAAAACGAAGAGGTATTTTTCTAACCATGAAAACATGAATTTTACTTAAAAGGAATCAGGCAGTTTATGCTAGAGAGTTTTCATCAGCATTAACTGTTGTATTTAACTAAAATGACATATTCTGCTGCCAAAAAAGTAAAATTGCTATGGAGTCTGTAACATTGCTGCCCTCACGGTGAACAAGAGTACATTTCCACTTGCTAAAAATTATGTTTACTAGAAATCGATAACCAAGAGGTAGGCCAATGCTATTTCACGTGTTACCACAGGCTAGACTAGTGCCCGTGCTACGCACCAATTTTTTTTTTGTGTTTTATAACAAATTTTTTGATTTAGTGTGTGTGGCGCCTGCCCCGTGACGATATATTTTTGATTTGGTGTCACCATGTCGCATATCGATGCATTAAATAGATGATTTTTAATCTTGTGGATGTGACCACTATGATCAGGAAAGTCCGAAGCAAATGCCCTATCATTGTCAGTGGGTAGAGTTTTGTTATGCTAAGCCTGCCATACTTTACTGCAACGTATTCACTTTATCTTCTGACTTGGATGTTCAATAAGGGGACCGGTTAAGTCCCCTGTTGTTCGTCGTTACTTTAATCCACTCGTATGTATGATTTCTTCGCAGTGCCGGCTTGATTTGCACGCGTGGTATTTGGATGATGGTACGTTGGTAGGGGATACGTTGGAAGTGTTGAAGGCCTTGAGCATCATTCAGTAAGATGGTGGTAGTAGAGGGCTTCATTTGAACATCAAGAAGACTGAGATTTTCTGGCCAGTGGTGGATCATAGGAGTTTATATGTCAGTATTTTCCCGTCGGACATTGGTAGGCCTTCTATAGGGGTCAAACTGTTGGGAGGACCGGTCAATTTTTAGATCTCCAATTTTGCAGTGATCTAATTCGGGATAGGGTTGATAAAACTGTCACCTTAATGGATGTTGTAAAGAAGCTGAAAGACCCTCAAAGCGAGCTTATTTTGTTACGCAGTTTCATCGGTGTCTCTAAGCTGTATTTTGCCACGAGGACCACCAATCCCCTTGCTTTGGAAAGTGCTAAAAACCTTATGATCAATAGTTGTTTCAATTTTTGAGACATATTGTTACATGTAATGGTGTAGGTTTTGGTCCTCTACAGCAGCGCATTGCCACCTTGCCGATGAAAGATGGCGGCCTTGGTGTTTACACTATGGAGGACACCAGCTATTATTGCTATATTGCTTCCTGTTTTCAGACTAAGATTTTACAAGATGGCATGATTAATGTGTCCTCCACTGATGTTCCTAGCAAAAGTTTCCAATAAGATTTGAGTAGCTTTGTGGAGGTATGCGGTCTGTATTCTTCCACTCCGACCTCAATGATATTGCCCCCCATCCAATGCGTTCCCTGGCAGTGTTATATTTTGATGTCGTCAAGAAAAATATTCCGTTAAACTTCTCTTTGTCTTCACGGGATTCTGTTTTATGGCAAAGTAATAGGTTGGCTCATGCTCAGGACTTTCTTAAGGCGATCCCTATTTGTGGTTTAAATCAAAGTTTAGGACCTCGGCGTTTTAGATCCATCTTAAGTTACAGATTGGGAATACCCTTGTTCGGCGAGGATAGTACCTGCTCAAGTTGTAATAAAAAGATGGATATTTTTGGGGATAATGCTTTGCATTGTACTAGTGATGCTGGTCTCAAATTTCTCCATGATTTTGTGAGGGATGTATTTGTGAATATTTGTTATAAGACTAGTGTTCATGCTAGGAAAGAGGTAGCCTTTGGCTTTCTATTAGACAATGATACTTCCTTGAGACCTGCAGATATTCTTGTTTACGGTTGGGAGAACGGTGGGGATGTCTGTTTTGATGTTGCTGGTATTTCTTCTTTCACTGGTGGTGGAGTTCGTACTTTCATACCCGGCCATAAAATATCTAGTGCTACTTCGCGTAAACGTAAAAAATATTTAGACAAGTGCCAATGGGTTTTAACTGTGGTCTCCGACCTGATAAGAGCTTGCCTGTTTCAATCAAGATGCTATTTCACGTGTTACCAAAGATGTTAACGCCTCCTTTTACTTGAACGTTTTTTTATTGTTTTTTTTTTTGAAGAGTAGCTTTTATTCATTAAACATAAACTTCTATGGGGTAAATATTCTCCATCGAATCATTCGTTACAATTACAGTTAGGAATTCTGGGCATAAGTTGTCCCAGATACAAGTATTAATGTTGTTGTTTCCAGCCTGTAGTTTTTGTTGGATGGCATGGTTTGCTAGTGCATCTGCTGCTTGGTTCATTTCTCTATACACGTGTGATACCGTGTATTTTCCAATTTGTTGAAGATGGTATTGTATTTCTTCAATCATGCTCTGAATAATCCATGAAGGTTGAATGTTTTTCTTTTTGATACAAGAGGCTACCGCTGTCGAATCCGTTTCAAATTGGATGTGTATTTATAAATGTTGTGTTTGGCGGCCCAATGAAATTCTTGGGTTAGCATCAACACTATCTAGAATGTTTGTTGAGGTGTCTGGATCCGTTTGTTGTAGACCATTGCATTTCTGGCAAGCCAAATGTTCCAGATGGTGTATCAACACAGAGTGAATACCTCATACTTTCTAGAAAATGACATGAATTCCTGGATATTGCGTGGTGGTTGGCAAATATGTGTTGAGGATGGATGGTGTTGCTGCTGATTTGGAGCGGTATGTTGGCAGATCCCATTCAGTATTGGGTGTGGCGGAAGTGTAATACCGTTGTATGGTCCAAGGTTGGTGTGGCTTCCATTCAGATATGCACTTACGCTATTCCATACTTGAGTAGCTTTGGCACATTCAAAAAGGAAGTGCTGGGTGGTTTCTCGATGTCGGTTGCAAATTGGACAGATATCTGTATTGCTGATTCTACAGTTATTCAGAACTTTGAAGGTTGGTAAACCTTCACAAATGACTTTCCACAGGAAAAGTCTTATTTTTAGGGGGCATTTTGCTTGCCAAATTTGTTATGGGAATCCGGGGTTGGAGTGCTTGGTTGATGGTTGTTTTGGTTTTGGGTTTCTCCTTGTTGGGCCAGCACCGCATATCCACTTTTAAATGAGTACTGACCATTGGTAGAGTGTGGCCAAATGTGTTTATCTCGTACCGAAGGATTTGCAATGTGAATGCCTCTGATTAAGTTGGCAATATTGTGTGGAAAAACCTGATGAAGCAGTCGTACGTTCCAATTGAAAGCATGGGTTTCAATTAGGGTACTCACCAAATTTTCACCCACGCCTGACGGTAAATCCAGATTTCGGTGCATGGTGATCCAGTTGTCCTTGATTTTTGTAGAATTTCCATCCCCAATTTGAATTGTCGTGTGTTGACGCAAAAAAGACGCCACTTTGTGTATGCTTTTCCAATTTGGACTAGCTGAATCTGATGGTTTTGTTGTATCTCCAAGCATACTCCTTTGCTGTAAGTACCTGTCTCTTAACGTTCTATTGCAGATGGTGTAAGGTTCCTCATGGATGTTCCATACTCTTTTGTCTAAGAGAGAAAATTTTTGTTTCCTCATATTCCTTATTCCCAGTCCACCTTGGCTGATGGGTAGATTTAACTTATCTTTCCCTATGACATGTAATTTCTTCATGTTGTTATCATGTCCCCAAAAGAAATTCCTAGCTAATTTGTCTATTTTGTGATGCACATGAACTGGGAATAGCTGTGTTTGCATAACATGGGTTGCAGTTGGGAACAAGAAAAGTTTATGAACAACCGTCTACCAGCTTGGTTGATACATTTAGCTATCCATCCCTTGGCTTTCCTTTCTATTCTCTGGAACAATTGAGCAAATACTGGTGCAGAATTCCTTCCCTGTTTGAAGTTGTTTCCCAAATATTTTGGTGGGTCCAGTCTATGTTGTCCTGGTTCAATCTTGGGTGATGAATCAACATTGATTTTTGAGTGTTGATCATCTGCCCCTCTGATGTTGAATATGACTGTAAGATGGTGTTGAGATGACCACAAGACGTTTGATCTGCCAAGCAAGTTATAAGTAGATCATCTGCATACATCAAATATAGAATGTGACGGTTTGAAGTTGATATTCTTATTCATGTGATCTTCCTTTGGCTTTCCAATCTTGTAATATTTGTGGAGAGGATCTCTGCACAAATAATGAAGATGTAAGGAGAAAGGGGATCTCCCTGTCTGAGTCCCCTAGTTGGTTGGATGTGTCCCTGAAGGTTACCATTAAATTTACCGAGTACCTGACCGAAGTGATGCAACATTACATATTCAATGAATCTGCTTGGGAACCCGATAGCTAGCAGGGATTTTCTTATAAAACCCCAATATAGACCGTCATAAGCTTTTTGGATGTCCAACTTTAAAGCAATTTTTTTTTGTTGGGGGTGAGTGTCGGATGTGATGGAAAAGCTCAGTTGGGATTGTGATATTATCATGGATAGCTCTATTTGGCACAAATGTGCTTTGATATGGGCTTATCAAGCATTGTAGGATTGGTCTTAATCTGTCAACCAGAAATTTTGAAATGACTTTGTAAACCACATTACAAAGGCCTATGGGACGGAACTCAGATGGTTTTGATGGGGCGTCAATTTTTGAAATGAGAGTAATCGTGGTGTGGTTGAAAGGTGTTGGCAGAGTCACATTATGGAAGAAGTTTTGGACCATTTCTATGATTTGTGGGCTAGTTAGGTCCCATTTTTTTTTGAAAAACTTACTTGTGAATCCGTACGGGCCAGGGGATTTTTCCCAGCCAATGCTATGCATAGCTTTGTGAATTTCTTCATTCGAGGGTGGCGTTAAAAGCTGTAAGCATTGGCAGCAGATATTCTCAGAGCAAAGTCATGTCAATGATGGTTGGTGGCGCGATATATTGTTGTTGAAAGTGGGTTACCAACATTATTGATGTTTGCCTTTGATTATACACCCATCTATTATCCTCATTCTGAAGTTGACTGATATGGTTGAATCTGCAATTAATTTTTGCCTTAGTATGATTTTTTTTGTGTTGTGATCACCATTGTTCAGCCATTCTATCCTGGATCGTCGTTTCCAGTATGCATCATGACAATGTTGAAGCATTAGGTGTGAGTTTCTGGTTTCCTTTTCATGTTGTAGCCAAAACAATAGTTCATTCCCAGAGGTGTTGCACATTTAGACTGAGCTAGTTGAATCTGGAACTCGGCCTCTTTGATTAATTGCGGCAGTTGGCCAAAGGTAATTTTGTGCCAAACTTGCAGAGCCTCAGCTGTTTGTTTCAATTGCAGTTGAAAATTACTCAAGGTTCCAGTAGCTCCGTTTTATTGCCATGCATTAACAACCACATTTTTCATTTCTGGGTGTAGAAACCACAGATGTTCCATGAGGAAGTATTTTGAATGTCGCCTTGAAATTGCTTTTTCATGTAGTAGTAACGGTGCATGGTCAGAGCCTAGCCTAGGTAGGTGTCTCAGCAGAGCTTGTGGGTGATTATTTAGCCAATCCTGGTTTGAAAAGCCTCTGTCTAGTCTCTCCGTGATGAAATTTGTATCCACTTGCCTATTTGTCCAGGTGTATGGATCACCTTCAAAACCAAAATCGATTAGAGCATTTGAGTTGATGAAATTATTGAATTGTTTTACCTGGTTATTTCTAACAGGATTTCCCTCCTTTTTTTTTTTTCCTGTTTCTCAGTAACTTCGTTGAAATCCCCTAGCAGTAACCAAGGTATAGTTGGAATTTGGACAGTGTTGTTGAAGATTTGCCAAAATTCTTTTCTTGCCGTTGATTGTGGTGGGGCGTAAACTCCAGTGAAGTACCATGGTTGAATGTCTTGGTTTTGATTGGAGCTAATAAACACATGAAACAAATTTTGATTTGCTAGTAAAACAGAGACATTGAGGTGGGATGTCCACATAATGCAGAGGCCACCTCTATGCCCAATACATGGAATAGAAAAAGAACTTTGAAAACCTAAAGTAGTTTGTAAAAAAGACATATGAGAAACAGAAGCCGTGGTTTCAGATAAAAACAATAAATCTAGTTGAACCTTGCGTGTGTATTCACGCAGTTTTGAAACTATCAAGGAAATGTGCATACCCTGACAGTTCCAGGCTAGAAAATTCATTTTGTTGGCGAGTGTTGGCTGGTGCCAACCACTCGCGAATCAGCTAAGGCCTCTGATATAACAATCTCTTCCGTGAATGAAAGCTTCCATGCAGGTACTGTTATTTGTTGGAGCCATGTTTTTTTGGTAGGGACCCGGTTCTTTGTATATCTTGTTTTCCTGGTATATGCGCCGGTGTTAGAGGTTGTTGTGGTGTGCCATTTCCTCTTGTGCTCCTCGGTTTCCGTGCTCTAGATGTAGGAATCTCAAACGCAGTACTGCTCTTCCCATTGTTCCTTGTTCCAGTTGAGCTATTGAGACATACTTGCGAATTTTTGCTGGAGGTGGTTGTGCAGAATAGTCAGTGTGTTTGGAAGCTGTAAATGCGTAGGTAATTTAGTAGGTGGTTTGACGGTCCTTTTCTTGTACGTTCTGAGAGGTTTCATGACTTGATGCCTGTCCTCCGGCCTAGCATTGATGGTAACAATGACCTCCGGTTTACCATTGATGTTGTGTACAAATAGATTGACCTTTGCATCCCTGCGTTGCAACACATTCAAAAGGGTTTTAGTATAATCTGGTGTAAAGAAAGCCATCATTCTATTGATACACGAGGCAACTCTTGGTCCAGTGGATTGACCCGAACCCGACCCGTTTTTCTTGACGGTGTTGGAAACAAAGTGTTTATCCGACCCGATATATCCACCCCATCCATTTTATGCTCCGACCCGGAAATATAACCTGAGGAACTGGAATGAGCAGTTTCAGAAACCTGATAATGGGCTTTTGCCTTGCCTTTGTCAGAAAGCCCAGTTTGAGTAACCTTGTCTGTAGTTTCTGGGCTTGGGTAAAAGCTTCTAGCGTTAATTTTTCCACCAGTCGAAGTGTTAATTTTTCCGTCTGCTCAGGATTTTGTCCCCTAGGTTTGCTGTTTCCAGGTATTTGGACAGGTGTTTTTGCATGGGCACGATTTTCCTGGTGTTGCTTTTGCGGCTCTGCAGGTTTGATTGTGGCAGTATCTTTTGCAGTTCTTGTCGGAGGCGTGACCGAGTTCCACATTAATCTACGCCTGGTCATCTCTTCTGAAAGACGAGTTGGGAACGTTTTCTCCCTGGTTGTGTCTGAAACCCTAGTTTCCTCCTGTTCTTGTTGTTCAGGTGCCTTGCCTTTATCCCTTATTGTTATCGATGGATTATGTTGCCGGTTCAGATTCTGTTGTTGCTGTTGGACTAGTGCTTCTGGGTTTCCCTGGTTGATCCTTGTGACAGATCTTGATGACTCTCCTGAGTTGATGGTTACCGTTTGTTATTCTTGCATGAGGTTGGTAGTAGAAATCCTTGTGTATGGAGATTTCATCTTTGCGTTCAGCTTGCCATAGGGGAAATCAGGGTTCTCGCTGTTTTGGATTGCTTGGTTTATTCCATCAAAATTTGGGAAATACTTAAAAACATGTCCTGGAAAACCACAGATAAAACATAATAAAGGAATGTTTTCGTAAGAGAACTGTACCCATGTGTCATTGCCGATACTTAGCATAACTCCCGGCCTGAAAGGCTTTTGGAGATCAAACATGACTAAAACTCGTGGTGGTGAGCTAGCTAGGTCGATTTGAAGAACTTTGCCCGTGTTGGAAGCTTCAATGAGATCTTGTATGGATCCTTCATCTCCAAAGATTCGCGGAATATTGAGAACTCGTATCCAAAAAGGTGCAAACTTGAAGCACTGATCAAGATGTTTTAGGAAAAAATTCCAATTTTCAAACAACACAACTTGGTTACCTGCTGTCCATGGTTGGTTTGCCAGGATGAAATCCTTATCTCTTTGATGTTCTAGGGATAGCTGGAACACATGCAATGTTGGACTTGGTTCCATTTGCTTGAACCAGATGGGGAAAAGTTTGTTTGCTAAGATTTTATTCAGTATGGAAAAATTAACCGGTCCTCCCATGACTTTGAGAGCAAGAGAGTGTTTATTGTGTGTTTTCATGAGTTGTTGCACTCTTTCAGTGAAGTGGAAAATAGGGGTGGGTAAATCTTTTGCTGGAAAGATGATTTTTGGAATATAGCAGATGTTTCTTTTGATGTAGCCTCTTGATTTTCCTTTTGATGATTGATGAATCGTTGAGGATACTTTTGGGAAAGGTATCTGTTGATGGATTCTTTCTGTGAAAAGGAGGAATCACAGGGGGTGGACGATGTAGTGGAGAAGAAGTTCTGAGAAGATTCACAAGATTCCCCTTTTCCTTTTAACTCCTTTTCACCACCTACATTTTTAATCTCTTCTGGAAAAGATACAGGAATTGAAGATTCCGTTCGAAAGGGTGCACATTTGGGGAGAAGGTTGGTTTTCCCAAATAACTTTGTCAGAGGGGGTTGTGTGTATCGAAGGGTTTGTAAGAACTGGGTGAGATGATGTTGCAGTTGCATTGGTTGGGAGTGGTGGTGGTATGGAATCCATTGGCGGAGCAAACGGTGCAGCAGAGAGATAGTGGAGAATAAAAAATAGCTTCAGTGATGCAGACACAATTCTGTCCAGAACCAAGGAAAAACAACTTCAATTGAGGATTTCAAGTTCGAACAAACGTTGCGAGAATCGCATTGAAGAAACTTGATGTAATTGGTTGTTTGATCCTTAAATACAGAAGCAGAGTTGTGAGGCGATTTTTTCTTGACTTTAGTCAATGCCGACGGCCCTCATTGTATGTATTTTAATTGTATTTATTTGAACTTTTTAGTTATGCAGCTTATGCTTCCTTTAGCTCGTGTAAATTGAGTCACCCTTGGTCGCCCAAAATAAAAGTCAACGCGGTTCGACCTTGGTGTCCGACCTGTTAAGAGCTTGCATGTCTTTAGAAACGAGTTCATCGGACAAATCACAACGGCTAGAGAAAAAACATTACAACTGGATCAATATTTAGAAGCTGTAAAACTTGGGAGTGAAGTTTTTATTTCTATAAATAGTCATCTCAAGTGGTTGGCTGTTACTACTTGCTAAGTCTCAGTTAAAGTCGACGCCCTTGTTCTTCTTCTACACTCTGTGAAAGTATTTTTTTTTTAATTCAGAAGTAGAAATTGAAGATTGAAGAAAGAAAAATATGGGTTTTTTGAATCAGGAAAAGGTAGAATCATCTGATCCAAAAACAGCAGGGAAAAGAAAGAGGGATAGTGATGAAGAAGTTGTTGTTTCTGATCAATGTGTGAATGATAACAAGATGAGGAGATTGTGCAACGTTGATGTTAAACAAGAGAAACAATCAATGGAGGAGAACAAATCAATGGCAAAGGGTTGTAATGAAGATGATATGGTTATGATGCCTCTTCCACTTTCATCAATTATGGATTTTTTCAATTATAGCGAGTATGATTATTGTTTTAACCAAGATGAGTGGCTTAATCTTCCTCGGCTAACTACTACTACTGATGATGCTATGGTTATGATGAGTGAGTTCCCCCCTCTACCACTCTCATCATCCATGGATTTTTTCAATTATCACAAGTTCGATCAAGAGGAGTGGCTTAATCTTTATGCAGGTTTGATTTACTGATACGATGAAGTGCTGAAGAAGACTAGTGCTGACTGCTAAGTTGTTCTATTCTTTTGATTTTTGTTGTCTATGTAGTGTAATAATTTTTTATGTGAATGTTGAATTTGTAGCGTGCGTTCATAATTTCATTTATATGTGCAGTGTAATTTTTTTGATTCTAGTCTGATCTCTCCTATGATATCTATCAAATTCCTGCATTTAGCTATCTCAGAAAGATAATGCAATACTGAAATAACAAAAACAAAAAGCATGACATGCTATCAAGTCCTGCACAAGCTTACAAGGACAATTACTCATGATCTGAGGTGGTCAGTGTGAGTGAGAATAGTTGTTCAGAGATTTTTATTAAAATGAAAATGGATAAGAAAACACAGGACTCAGTTTAGCTTTTCTAAGAGACGGGAGACAGAGGCAGAAGTCACAACCAACTTCGACAGACTTGTCATTACATCATCTGGTTGACTCAAACTCTTAACAAACTGAGCAAAAACACAATTGAATGGACATATTTATAACAACACCAAAGAAGAAAATTCTTCAGTTAATAATACTCCCCCTCGAGCTAAGTAGAAGTAGGATGCATAAGCTTGGACTGAAGACCACATAAAACTGGTGAAATAAGTCCTTTCGTAAAGATATATGCCACCACCTGCAAATGAGAAGGAACGATGCTGATGTCAACATTACCAGCAGTCACCAAATCCCCGACATAGTGATAATCCAACTCGATATGTTGGGAACTTGCATGAAAAACTGGTGTTATCACGGAACAGCTGAAAACGAATTGAATAATTCAACTAAGCTAACAAGTAGGAAATCCATATAACTTCTGAAGCAAGCAAAGCTAAGGCTTATACTCTGCTTTTGAAGAAGAGTTAGCAACAGTAGGCAACCTTTTAGACCCAAAAAGACACAATACCCAGCAGTGGATTTTCTGGTGTCAAGGCATCCAGCTCAGTCTGAATTAGAAAATCCAGATAAAGCAAAATCACCAGCAGCCAGTTTGATTCCACAACCAATTGAACCTTAAAGAAACCTCAAACTTTTCCAAACTAAAACCATATGACTTCTCCTAAAACTCAACTGACTTGCTTCACTCACAACAAAAGACAAAGTTTTAGCAACAGGAGAAAGTTTCACTAAAATCTACCTTCCTCCTAATCGAATTCTTTAGCCGCTAACCTGGCCTTGAACCTATCAACAAAGCAACATATGCAACCTTAACTTAAGTAATTTGTATTCCGTCTGTGGAAATCGAACCCACGACCTTACGGCAAAAAGCCATACGCTCTACCTCTACCAACTGAGCTACGACGGCAAGAGATGAGTAAAAAATTAATACTACAGCTGGGTGACACAAAATCAAAACACATATAGACTTCTAAATATTGCAGACGAAAAACGTACCTAACATCGCTATCAAAGTCCAGCAGCCCAAAAGATCAGAATATGCTGTAATCTTTAA
Organism: Papaver somniferum; assembly: GCF_003573695.1. Lineage (NCBI taxonomy): Eukaryota > Viridiplantae > Streptophyta > Magnoliopsida > Ranunculales > Papaveraceae > Papaver > Papaver somniferum. The sequence continues at coordinate 165,731,055 of NC_039365.1, forward strand.
TTAGCGACACAAACATGCCGCCACCCGCATGCCTCAAATTAGAATCTCTGAACTCGGGTTGATGCTAGCAGACCCCAAAATCATTATCCTCTATCATAACTTTGGACCAAAGTAAAACATGAAGCATGATCCATGAAAGTATGCCAATATTAACTCAGGTAAATATAGTATTACAGCAGCAGAAGCCTTCAGAGTGACGCACCCTGACTTTTGTGTTAATAATAAGCTCTTTAATCTCTGTCAAGCATTTTATCGAACAGTTAATATTCTAACTGAATCTGTTACAAACTTGATTAGAATGAACAGTATTGACTGGAAAATCACCTCAAACTCAAATAATCATTCAACAGTCCTATAGTCAGAATATTCAAAATGTAAAACCAACCATACCCAGTGCAATGTTGAGGACTTAAAGAGAATAAAATGGATCAGCAGCCAGGATAAACAAATAAATGCTTCCACAACATGCGAATAGAGCAGAAAAGAAACAAATTTCTGATGATATCATCTAAGTGAAGAGACCAAATAATCAAACCTTCCGAATTCCTCCATCAATAATTTGGGTTTCCCGAGGATGATCAGATGAGAGTATTGTTGGTATTGAGTAAGGAGTTTCAATAGAGTCTGGAATTTGTACTAATAAGCTCTTGGATCCTATGAACAAGCCGGAAATGGCTGCAACCCGTAGCGCTGTTTGCCAAGCAGGAAAAAATAATATGTACATAATTGTCAGTATAAGAAAACAACAAATTCACAGCTAAAAAGTGTAATTGGACATAATAAAGAAAACCAAACAATATCTACATCGGCTACACTACTTACATGGCTGAATTTCTTTGATCCCAGAATAGTTGTTGACTATCATATACACAGTTAGTGGTTAAGTTTGCAAAAAAAAAAAAAATTATTTATTTTTGAAGCATATTAAGTTTGCAGTTGTTTGGTTCAACATGGGTGCTTTAATCCTAAGAACAACTAAATGTGCATATGAGTTCGTTTTGATTCAATTAGTGGATCTCTTCTCAAAGAACCTATTTTTCATCTAATAGATGTTATAAAGCAAGAGGTTTGAAGAGAGACAACTTACATACTTTCCAGAATTCTCTTCTCAAACAATCAAAAGATCCCATGTTTGGAGGTTATGCATCGTTACAAAACCACCTGGAAAAAGAGAAACCCCGTCAGAAGAGTAAATGATGGGGAAGAAAGCCTAACTTGATTTAGTGAACAGGCCAAACATAACTTAATTAAGCACACTCGATATGTTATCCGAGAGGAGTCGAGGCACAATTCACGATATAAAAGCATGAGCGACTGAAAGCACGTCCAAAAGACCAAGTTTAAAGAAAGAAGCAGGGATGACTTGCTTTCATTCTCTTTGTTCACAATATAGACTCCGCTAAACTTACCACTTTAAAATGTTCATATTGGTAATCATAACCAAATCCAGATTCTACATACTTCCTACTTCGATCCTTTGATGCACCAGGTGGACTTGGTACTCCCTTACATTCGTTGGAACATGGGTGCCATAACATAAGAACACAAGAGTGATTCTTATTAATATGCCTTAACAAAACCAAGCCATTACAACATCCAAGAAACTCAATTCCCCTCTCAGTGGATTCAACTAGGCGTATGTCATGACTAGATTCCTTGCATGTAGAGAATAATGGATCATAACTTAAGGTATCTACTGGGGAGCATTATACTAAATTTGTCAATTTCAACAGCATGCTGGTATTGTGCATTAAGAAAGTCAGAGCTTGACATAAATTGAGCCACTCATTGTTTACGCACCTGAATCGTGCAATTGACTTCACAGGCAACCGAATCAGGATGTCTGATAGGATATCTCTTGGCAAGTTCACCATTCCTGCGCATCAAATTATACCTATCCTTCTCCTCCTCCACAAATCCCTGGAAACCACCATTTCCGGAAATTCAGTGGAGAAGCAGCGGAGTGTAACTCTCTAGATGATGATTATCTGAAAAATGAAATTTCAAAAGTTCAAAGACATAACGTTCCGTGGAAAATAGAAGAATTAGGTAATGAACCTTCTTTTGAAGCTGTCGAGGATCTGGTGGACAAATTCAACAGCATGCTGGTATTGTGCTTTAAGAAAGTCAGAGCTTTACAATAAATTGAGCCACTCATTGTTTACGCACCTGAATCGTGCAACTGACTTCACAGGCAACCAATTCGGGATGTCTGGTAGCTTGGCAAGTTTTAGGACTAAAATTTATTAAGCTTCAAACCACTGATTTCAAGCAAGTGAAAAAAAAACATTGCAAAGGATAGTAAGAGAGATATAGAGTACCTGGAAAAGTCAAGATGCTGGGAGAATTTTCAGAGATTGTATAGACAAGGTCTTTCGAAAATGAAATAGAATCCATGATTTTCTTTTTCATAGTTTTATTCATCAATTTATAATTAAAAAAATGTCCGTGAAAAGAAAAATGTACTAAGATGTAGTAGATCTGTTTTCCAACCCAAGATCCAACAAAAATGATCAATTACACTCCTCAGTCTCCTTATTCCATACACTTCACCTTCAAATTTTCAACTTTACCATCAGCTTTCTTTTTCACACTTCAATGAGGAACAAAGTTTTGGCTGTGAATTTAGTAGAGTGTTTTTAGATTGGATTAGAAATATAAAAAATAATAAAAGGTGGTGGGGGGTGCCCAAGAGACGTGGTGAGTCGACCAACTCAAGTGAACCGCGAAAGCATCCTCCCGGACAGCTCAGCAGCACTCCCAAACAAGTCTCTCGTGAGGTTCCACGTGGATCGAAAGCAGAGTCGGCAACGGTGCTTTTTTTTCTGTGTGCAAGGTGGAGAGCAAAGCACCGGAATAAACCCCTCCACAGATCCACAACTCTTGGGTCAGGGTTCAGGGGCTTCTGCTAACGATCCCCTCACACCCCCGAGTTATCCGGACTCAGCTCCGCCTGCTTTTTAAAGTTGAAGAAACTTAACAGTATAAGCATTGTGGGACTTTCATACAACCATAATTATTGAAACTTTTTCAACAGTTGTAATTTTTCAAAAGAACTTTCAACAGTTGAATGTGTTTTTCTTTATTAAACAATCAAATTTCATTTTTGCTCAAAGTCCTTTATCCCTCTAAATGTCATCTGCCAGACAATGCCACTACATGCAAATGGCGTGTGCTAGAGCATTTTTGGCTTGTTTGATTTACATTACTGACTAATATTTTGGATTCAGTTCAAGCTAGCATCAAGTTTGGTTGACTCCAGCTTGATAATTCCGTATGATTTGCCAAGAAATAGGCCGAGTATGGTTATACATTGACAAACTGTGCTAGGCTAAAGATGAATAATGAGTCTCACAAAATAAGTTGTTGTACTCTAATTCTTTCGCAAGGCTGGGAATCTTTGATCCGCCCAGCTCTGGTATAATGTTGCATTATGAAGTCAGCAACTTCCACAAGTTTCGTACCAATTTCAACATTCTAGATTTCTAGTAATGCAAAAATTTAGAGATTCAATTCCTGTACTGTTGGCAAAGTACCTACAAGTAGGATTACTGGAGATGCCTGGTATTGCTAAAATAGCATAGCCAGACGGGACTGGGAGGACTTGTGATTCTAGAAGAACTTAAGAGCAGGAGCAGGAGTGATGCATTCACCTAATAACACCACCTGACCCGACTCACCAGCAGTACCTAGTCACTGACACCAAACACTTGCTCGTGATTGGAGTCGAGAAAAAGGAAAAGCAAGAAAAGAAAAGTACTTAACATGGAACCTATTACCTATACAGAAGAATGCTCGAAATTATGGAACTTCTTTCAACGAAACAAATTCATTTCTTCATGAAATATGAAAGTAAGCTCATATTCAGACTTAACAGATTAAAGGCTTTAACAGAGGTTGCACAATCAGGAAGGATGCTGATAGACTATGGGGAGATGCTAAATTGCTAGATATAGCAATTCCACTGCCACGCATAAATGCTTTAACAAGCAGTTTAGCATATTCCTGTTGTGAATGCTCTTCTGAATGTGACGGGAAAAAAGGAAGACAAGAATATAAGAGCTTATCCACCTGAAACTTGTTTTACCAATTACGCTTCAACTAAAACAGTATTCTCGACAGAAATAGAAATAGAGGATAAAATGATATACGCCTCTGATTCAGGTGCAGCAACAAGGCTATCTGATTATTAGGCATCGACCTTGAGCATCATAACTACCAAAATTATATGTGAATATACAGGAGGTGAATGTTACTACCAAAATTCCAATCCAATTGTCAAACAATATAGAAAAAAGAAATCATGCGCAAAACAAAAGTCACTTTGACATTACATAATTCAAAGAATTTATGGGGAATTAACAAAATCAACTGAGCTAGATTTTTTGAAGAAATAGCAAATGCAACTGAGATCGTGGTGGCTAACGATGCAACTTGGGATCTAAATAAATCAGAGTTAAGCAATTGGAAAATTGATACAACTCTGGAAGTAGGCATGAAGTGTGCAGGGTACCTCTACCTAATAGTCTGCAAACTAGATTATTGTTCTAATCCCTGTAATAGTCTTCAAGGTATTGCTAATTGATCTCAATCGTCACAGAAAACTCTGCCTAGTTGACTCCACTGTTCTTGTATAATTTAGCGATGAATGAAGACAAACTTTTCTGCAGTTACCTATTCCAACTACCTATTTCTGTAAAAGTACAAGTACCACACACAAGTCATAAAATGGATCCCAAAAAATTATCTATAAAATATCATTAAGAGGTAAGATCAACATATATTCCCTCTAACTACTGGAAAGCTCTCACTTTACGCAATTATGCAAGCATTTACTTATTCGACTCCCGTGCAATAAGCATGCATAAAGTATACATCATAACCATCACTAAAGATAATGTCACTAACAAAATGCAGCTGAACCTCAAATAAGAAAGTAAAAAGGACTCCCATGAAGTTGAATAGATGATTATAGTAATGCATATCCCCAAAGGCCGCACTAACAATAGTGTTTAAAAGGGGTTTAAAACCCCCTAAATTCACATGGGGAATAAAATCATGCAGATTTTCAGTTGTAGCAACAAGGCTATCAAGATCATTTAGGGCTTGGCCTTGAGCATCATAATTATTATCTGAATATCAGTCACCAAGAGTTAAAAACATAAAGTACAGGAAAACACATGCAACTTGTAGAGACCTCATTGGAAGTGATTGTGTGAAGGACCCTAAAAAAGTTGTGTTTCCTTCTGTGTCTGATAGAAGCGAGGAGTAAATAGTACCTCTTGTTCATGAATATTTCTCAAAATGGAACTACAAGAGCAGGATATTATAATCAATCAATGCAGTAGATACTCCTACAACTAGGACAAGGAATGACTACATTTTGTCAATCAAAAATACATTACCTGCTACATCGGGTCACCTGTTTCATTAAATGACCAAAGTTTATGAATTCATATCCTGGTACACATAAAAGATGAGTTTACAGGAGGCGGATGCCAAAAAGAAATCTCATATTAAATCTCTTCATAACTACAAAGGGTTTCTTGAGTGAATGCAACCTCCAAACTTCCCATCCAATTGTCAGCCAAATAGCTTAGGAAGATAGACAGAGGATATCACACGGAAAAACAAAAGTGGAAAAGGGGTCCAAGTCAGTCATGTTTGACAATACAAAATTGATTTCAGCTGGTACTCTACTCAGTATATCCAATGTAATCTCTTCAGGTACAAATTTGAAATACTCCATGAATGATGAAACCGGCAACCCTTGTATTTGAAGAATTAAGGATTTACAGAGGATGATACAGATAAGAGAGAATTCAAGAAATCTAGGGTTTATTTATGGAATAGAGTTTGGGGGTTTTTGGCTTGGGAAAAAGTGAAGGTAAGATGAGTCGCTTCTGGAAAGGGGTTTGTTTTGGCTGTGGTGGACGGGTGAGTTTTGGGATTTCTAGGGTAAGAAAAACGTAAGTATGGCTCACACACAAGCGCCGTGGTACTGCACCTACACTTTTTTTTGGATACAATAATATTTTCCAGTGCCGTGGTAATGCGTGCCCATACGCGACTACTCAAAATTAGGGGTGGGACTTGGGGTAGGTTGACCCGCCTAACCCATGCCCAACCCGAACGTTGGGCGGACATAGGCAATGTATTTTAGAACGTTGGGCCTAAATTTTATAAACCCGAACTAATTTTGGGCAAGCATGAACACAAATATTTCTAACTCAAGTAACTCTGATCCCAAAGAACTACGACATAGTCATATAAAACTATTTTTATAATTGGTATTATTATTTATTTAGAGTAATTTTAGTATTTATCTTCAAATCTAATAATGAAAATATAAATTATATCTATCTCGTTAATCATTCAATATAAAAATAAATAAATTATATTATTGTAAATATTCTGTAGTTATTTGGAAGTTTAAGATAAATGGAGCAATTAAATCTTATTATAACTAAAAAAATTTATTATCATATTAACAAATTCGTATGTATGGCGAAACTTGGGTCAACCCGAGGAACCCGACGAACATAACTTGGACGGACTTGGGAAGTATCTCCATGGGTTCCAGGGGTTTGATGGGCAATCTGGGAAAGATTCCTAGCACGAGCCTGCCTCGGCCAAGATTTCTAACCCGCCCAACCAACCTAAGTCCCACCCCTACTCAAAATCATCTTTCATCGAAAAATTCATTCGGCAAAATACGAATTCATTACAAATGTAGTATGAAATGAAAATGTTGACATCCATTTTTGTCATTTGAGATTTTGCCCAAAAGGAAATGGACTGGAATTAAAGGGGTAAGGCGTATTCCCATGCACGTGCCAAAACCTGATATTTGGCATATATGCACCCACTATGGGTATGCCAAACTCATATGCCTATATGTCAGTCCTGGCATATAGGCATACACGACAGAGTTCCCAGCGAGCGATAGAGATTCCAGCGCTCACTAGTCATTCCATCGCTAGTGTTAGTCAAGTTGTCGCTCGCTTATTTGATCATCGCTAAGTAGTTCATCATCCAACGGCTGCAATTTTTCACGATTATAAGTACCCAAATTCAACTCACAATTTAAGAAGATATTTCTGTAATTCGATGTTGGGTTTCAGTTGCAAGGGATATAGATTTGAAATATTATGTTGAAATGTAAAACTAATTTTTAACTGAATATTAACGTAAAAAGATAGTTTTCATTAATTAAAATAAAAAGATTACATTTGAAATATTTAAACTAAATTATTCAAATAAACTACTCATTACTACTGATTTCTTTGGTCGTTTCCTTCTTGACCAAAGACCCAATTACCCACGTTTTCTGGATCAAGGGTACTGTTCAACATTTCAGTTATCGAGCCTTGTTCGGTTTGAGACTCACTTAGTGATTGAGTCTCATCAGAATCAGCATAACCTTGGTAATTATTAGGGTGCAATGGAACACGATACAAATCTTGAAATGCGTGTTGTTGATGTGATGGAGGAGTTTACTGATATAACTGAAATGCTGATGAGGTTGAGGCAATTGGAGGGGGTTGAGGCAATTGAGGTAAACAAATTCGATTGCCTAATAAATTCTAAGTTCACACCACCACCAGGAGTCATTATTTCCATCTGTCCAAGCGGACGTGCCGGAGTTTTATCCATGCCAACGTTTTCATCAGCTCCACGTTCTACTTGAGTATCTAACACTAGGTTTGGAGTAGAACTTTCTGGTACCTCCTGCATAGGACAACGTCTCAATCTTCTTTCACTTCCACGACTTTGGCGACTTCCAGTTGGACTCATTCCTCCACCACTGGGACTCAAATGAGTCATTCCTCTACCACTGGACTCAAATGAGTCATTCCTCTACCACCTCTAACACTGGGACTCATTCCCCTACTACTACCTGAACCATCATTACCCTCAAATCCTTGAATCATGTCAAACATCATGTTGTCCCTCTGTCTTTGCAGCTCCTCCAAGTGTAATCTCTAAAATCCCTGAAGTAGAGATTCATAATTGTTCAACTGGGTCAGATACTCCATCGGCGTGGCATTGACTCCCCAGTATGGATAACTCCGATCAGGTGCACTATAAGTAATTGGATAAGTAACAATCTGTCCAGATGTGGCAGATATAGTCTGTACATCCCAAGAAAATGGTGGCAAAGTTGACGATGAACTTTGAGAAGGATATGCAAATGCGTCGCATGTCTTTGGTGGAGGTTGGGAAGGAATACATTCATCAACAAGTGGCATCCTACCTAAAACTGGGAAATCAACTCGACCCAAACTTTACGGTTGCATAGAAATATTGGGCTTGAAAATAGTGTCAAACCAAAATAGGTACTCATTTCTATCCTTTGGATCCTGGATCAATTGATTAGCTTCTTGCCAATGATGACCTTCCCTTAACAATTTGAAGTAGTCTTCTCACTAGTGGAAATCAGCAGTTTCGCGACCGATAAAGCAAGTCATTTAACTCATATCTATGACTTGCTTTGTCAGTCAAAGAAAGGGTGGCTGTTTGAGTGTCTTTTTCAACTATGACGTGTCTCTGGGATCGTTGAAAATCTTATATCAACGACCGATTTTAACGGTCAATTTTTTATTACTGACTTCAATCAGTCATAGATATAAATCTTAATATAAAAAAAAATCAGATTGGCTGTCTGGCCTGACTGAATCTGACTAAATCTGAAATCTAACCAAAATGAAACTCAAACGAAACTCAAATTCAAACCAAATTCAAATGAAACTCAAGTTAGAATTCAAATGAGAATCAAATGAAACTCAAATTAGAATTCAAATGAGAATCAAATGAAAATGAGAATCAAATGAAAATGAGAATCAAATTAAACTTGCACATAAATAATCATTCAACTTAACATTCATTGATTCGTTGGTTTTAAATTAAACAAAGGATTAAAATATGTAGTTCTGACCAGTGTAATCTGTAGTTCTAGGATTCGATTACAAAACGATGAACTAAAAAACTATTGATTAAACAGCAAAATTATAAAATCCGACGATGATGAAGAACTTATTCCTACTTCATAATGGTGTACCTGCACAACAAAAGCCATCGGCTGATTAATGTGGGGAGGTCACAATACTCAAGAAAATGCTTATAAAAACAATAACCATGCACATGAGAGGACATTAATCTATAAAGGTACCATCCTAACCAATATGATGTCAATGTTTTTAGATGCCTCTGTCCAACATCGACACAAACGTAACTAGTTCATTAATTCACGACCTTGACATATCTCGAGCACAAGATACATAATGGGTTATACATGGAATCCTAATGTAAGAACGATAACATGTATTGCAGGTAAGGTTGCAGAGATGCCCCAAGATGAATAACCAAAAGAACTCAACAGTTTTGCTCTTCCTACTGATAAACCAGTTTCTATTAGCGCAGTGATTGAGAAAAGCATGAGGAAACAAAGAAACCTATTTTTTGAATCAATGGATTTAAATGGGAAATAGGTTTCTTTAGGAAAATTTATCATTCATCAACTGATAATCTGAAACATCAGTGAATCACACTTATGGGAATAGATAGAAAGACATACTTGTGAAGTAATCTTCATGTGTGGTCGTCTTGTAAAGCAGGGCACCAGTAACTTCAACAAAAACAAAAACAAAAATCAATAAATCATATTCCAGTACACAAACAAACGTCAAAACCTAGATTATACAGCAGTAGCTAAGATGAAATGCTGCACTAACATAAGAAATAAACCTGGGAGTTATTCCTACCATAAGTGATTAATAAATATGACAGACGAACAAACTAATATATGAGATAAGTAATCAATCATATCACAAATTCCTCGTAGATCAGTTAAGCATATATTGTCAGCATGTTTGGTTTCATTATCACAATAAATACGACAGAAAAATAAACTAGCATATGAGAGAATGCAAAAAAAAACATGTGCCAGATTAAATATTATAACTCTTTAACAGGAAGTAAGATCTGCCAATATATTCATCGAGTTTTACGAAGACAAGCAAGAAGCAACAACAATATATTGATATAGACAAATTGTAATACCATGTCCCTTGTACTGAACTAAGAGAAAGGTTAGGGGTCTCTTTAGACAACTAACATCTCTTTTCAACATGATTAGCAGCTTCCCTCAGTAAACCCATGTCTTCGTTCGTTTCTATATATACGGATAAAATCAGTTTATTGGTTCTTTGACTTTTACAAATATAAGCTCATAAGGTGTAACTGTGTACATGGTAATGAGTCAACAAGACCAGAAGCAGACCTGGATTCAGACTAATGATATCCCAATTATCTAATTGCTAGAGAATACCTCTAAGCTTTACTAGCAAAAATGCCTAGCATAAGCACAATCTTTCCAACCCTAACAAGATCTAAAACGCCATGTTGAAGTAAATATTTTAAGCATCGTTTCTTTATCTTATCAATTAACGGAAATGCTTGTGAAGGATATATATCGTTCCGATCACCTCCCATCTTCCTCGAAATGAAATAAGTATAGCATGTGGCATGTGCCATTTACATCACCAAAAGTTACAGTTGAACTCTAGAACGAGAATTTTTTTTTCCGAGGTTGTGTTCTTCCTATGTTGCTATGTCCATTCCTATTTTGAAAAAGCTTGTTTTTCCTCTGTGAAAAATCTAACCAATTCATCAATTCACAAGACATAAATTGAACTTACAATTCAAAAATTAACACAACAAACATAAGCAGGTAGCTTCACCTTCAGCTGCATCTTCTGGGTCTTCGCATATGCTTCGTTACTTGACCTAGAATGCTTTCTTGGGATTTTCCTTCTTTTCACCAGCCTCTTGTCTCCTTGCCAGCTGACAAAAATAAATCTTGTAATGCCAAACCACCGTTACTACGACATTTTGAATTGTAAATCCAATCAATACTAAACAAATAAGCCACATTGGAAACTACTAATACAACTAACAAAAATAAAGTCTCATTTTCACATCACCTTCTTTATCATCATCATCATCATCCTAGGGTGTACTGCTGCTTGCGGCCAGTTACAAACAAACCAAACAAATATTGGAACTAGACTTTCACGACTTCTAAGTTCTGAGAAGAGAAGATGTTCAGCTACAAACACCTGTAATTTGATAAAGTAAAGAACTACCACACAAGGAAGAAATGGAACAATTTGTCTAAGGCTTTCATGAATGAATATATTAGGGCTTTCACCCCTAGAAAAAGGAGAACTGCGAGGACATGCACTTTTTTTCCTAGGACTAGAACTGCGCCGAACAGGAAAGGCATTTTAAAAAATAAGGATGTTTTCATCAATATAAGGTACAAAGCCAAAGAAGACAAGGATCCAAGATGTGTAAATTGTACTACCTTCCGCCTGACTTGCTTCTGCTTCTCCTGCATTCTTGTTCATACCGACTTCAAATACCACCATCGGTAATCAGGACTTAAACTGCGGAGCTTACTACGACTTCTCCTTCTACTTTCCCGACCCCAATGCTCGTCACGAGACCTGGAACTGGAATGGTTTACAATCAGCGATACTGATTTCATAAATTATGTCTCAAAATATAGTCAAAATAACAGACAATACCTTCGATGGGGGATGCAACTTATAGACTGTTCCAGACTCCCTCTAGCCAAAATAACAGAAAATATATTGAGATCGATCATCCCACGACTTAGTGTATCTGCCCAAATTCCAGAGGTGGCCTGAAAAGAATCCTTCTTCAATGGATGCTTAGAATCTGTTGAAGTATTTTGGTCCTGGTTTTCAAGGCACCTCTCACTGATAGAACTTTGCATTTCTGCAGGTTTTCTGGAGATTTGATCAGTATAAAAAGTCAATACATCAAAACGGTCATCAAAATTGTTCAGTTGCTTTCCAGAAAAGGGATAAAAAGTCTGTGAACTAATAGACTCTTCAAAACTGTTCAACATCATTCCAGAAAGGGATCACCATTTTATGAATTAATAGACGCATCCCCAGTCTTGGATTTAGCTTGCAAAACTAGTCTTCGAGTGGCAAAAAAATCGATTATTGTTGAAGAAGATGCAGAACTACCGGAAGGCATCGCAGGAAATATATCAACACTGGCTTGCATAAATGCTACAAATAGATCTTTCTTAGTCAAGAGGACAAACAAATCTACAAAGAGCATCAACGTTGGGACTTTGTTTGGGAAAAATACACTTTGGTGGGCAATGCAAAACGGACTTCTTAATGGCAAGTCATTTAGGCCACATGAAATTTCCGGTATGAATATGTAAATCTTTATCCAAAAAATATTGTTTTACAAGACATGATGAATATAACTCGCCCAAAAAAACATGAAACCATCACAAGAAAAATCTGAGGAGGCTTTGCTACTTTAGTTCAGCCATGCACTAGAATCCTGAGAGAAGCATAATATGTGTACAAGACTACAAGTCCAAGAGTTCTGTACCAAAAATGAAACGGGCATAGTTTCACTTCTCTCTATTATATTCAAATATGATCAGATTGAAAACTGTGCTGAGCCTGGGAGGTAACTCCAGAAACAACATGCGGTGTTGCTGATAGAGAAACTGTATCCTCAAACAGATCAACCTCAGATAAATGATTATAGGTGTAGGGTTGTTGGTCCTCCTTTCTTCAAAACTCCCATTTTATTACATAACCATATATAAAGAGGAAACATATATCCAGACCATGAAAGTATATCATTATAAATAAAAACTTGTTCCTGGTTAATATTTTTCAGTCAGTGTACTATGATTATTTGCCAGATCAGGTTCATTGAGAAGCCCAAGAGACCAACAAGTGCAAACAGAAACTGAACATATTTAGATATCCAGCATCATGTAAATTTTTTCACAGAGCATCTTGGATTCTATTAGGAAAATGTGAAAATATCATTAGCTATTACTTACTAGCAGGTGAAGTTTTCTCGGGGATCAAAGTCATCAAAATCATCTTCAGCGACAGCTGTTGCAGATAAGACTTGGGAGAGACTACAATTGGAAGAAAGGGCCTCTGGAGAGCTGGATGACAAAACAGCGTTATCCCTGAGACAAATTCAGTGTACAAGAATATAAATATCAACCAACACTTTTAATATGCAAAAGAAGTTATCCACTATCTCAATTCCAACACCTAATTATTATTCAAGTAAAGCAGAACAAGGGCCACTTAATGCTAAACCAAGGCCAACTGAACTTATAATACACTCAGGAATCGGCACCATATGGTTCAGATCCTTTCTTTTAAGTGGCAACCCCAACTAAAAGAACAACCGATACAAATTACTCACAACTTATTGTCATTGAATATAACAACACAAACCTCCCATTCCGTGCAGGCACATCCTTAGTAAGAGAAAATTCACAAGTACACTACTTTTATACAACAATGAAGAACTTGAAGTATAAAAACATATTATACTTAGATATGAAAGTTTTATTTACATTTGTTCAGCATTCAGACCATACTTTGCAAATTGAACCATATTATCTCTTCCATCACATTCCTTCCTACAAGTGCACAAAAATAAACCCTACGAAATAAAGCTTTTAAAACTAAACAAAGCTCTAAGCTCCACAAGGATACAATAAACTCACCATCAATATTTTCAACAGTTTTTAAAGGTGCACGCTTGGATGAAGATAATCCAGTAGATTTAAAACCATATGATACCACCAGGACAAACCACGCAAACACCCAAACCTATAAACAACAAGCATCATCACAACAATAACAACTACTTAATACAAAATCTCAATCAATTCAAGAAAAACCCTAAATGAAAAGGAGAATAAAAGTTGAAAACCCATATCTCAGATCTCTTAAACAAAATCAGTAAATTTGAGTTCTATTTGAACCTTCAAATAAAAAAATTCCCAAATCAAGGAAGAACAATAAATATATCCTTAAGAAAAAGAAATTAGTGCAACTAATCTACAATAAATCAGAAATTACCTGCTGATGTTCTTGCTTAGAGTATATCAAGATTGACAAAACTGAAAATGAAACAATAAATAAATTGATACAAAATCAGTTTCTGCAAAACCCATTAAATCAGTTACAAAAGATTATTTGAAAACCCTTAGCAAAAATCCCCAAAATTTGTGCTAACCCATAGCCAAAACCCCCAAATTCCGAAATTGAAATCTTAACAAAAAAAAAACCTTCAATACAAAAAATCGAAATTGAAATTGAAACCGGGTGATGCTCAAGATAGTAACGAGAATGATGATTTAAAGAAGAAAAGTGTTGAAATAGGTAGAAGAAAATAGTGATTGGTTCTTCTTACTTAGGTCTTTGAAATCGGTAAAAGAAACAAATTTAGGGTTTGGTCGTTATTCTGTGATGAGAGTGAGGAAAAACGAATCCTAGTTTTGTATTGAATGATAATAACCATGAGCTGATCATCAATCATCATTATCTTCAAGAAAATTGGTACTGGTTTTAATGAGAGAGAGATTGGATGTGAGGTGCGGCGTGAAATAAGATGTCTAGGTTTTTTGTTTTTGCTTCTAGGAGTGAGTGGTAATAACAAGAGAGACTGGTTGTCTTCAAACCCGCTTACTTTAGTCTACTGAATCGAAAGTGTGGGACCCAGAAAATCCTAATCATAGATCATCAGTCCCGGAATGGGTCCTTCAGTGAGGGAAAAAATAGTAAATATTCAACGACGGGTATTAACGCTTGATTATATCTTTGACTGTCTTGTTCGGTACAGGGTCACTTGATCGTCGATAGGGGTCATGGATGTGGGTTTAAAATACCCCCTTTTCCACTAGTGTCTTCAGAAACCTCAGAACTTTGATAGGGGTTGGCGGATATAACTGATCTTCTTTGCAACTGAAGAAGTTGTCTTTCATCATAATACCAAACACCCTTTTGAGAAATAGGGCTGTATAACACGATCCTTGTAAGGCTTAGCTGTAACATTCTCTGAGCTTGTTCTTCTTCGAACTCAGGTATTGCTTCATATGGATGGGAGATAAAGTTATGGCTTGTTCTACTCAACTGCTGAATCTTATGAACAATAGCAGTATGTTGACCATCTTCAATCTGTATAGGTTGCAAATTCTCGGAATCGTACTTCCATATGATCCGAAAAACATTGGTATGATTCTTAAGAGAATGTTCTGAAACAAGGAACCATGTATACCACCAATACTGCAAATAATAAAATTATTTGTTATTAAATTTTCCATGTGAAAATAACAAACAAATATTTGGAAAAATATTGGTTCTTACCTCCAGAACTCCCCCAAAGCATTAAAACTATCTTTGACACACGTCGAGTTATCACCAAGGGCCATGTAAATCTATGATAAATTGCAGACCCCCAATCATATGTTGGTGCTTGCTCTAAATCTTCTAATGCTTCGAGAAAACCAATTAAGACCACTGAGCTAGCATTTGGAAATAGACATTGGCCTCGTGTCCACAATACATACACCCTTTCGGGCTCCTCATAATGGTTAGGGAACAAATATTGATTACCAAGTTCCCTGTTCTCCTCCATATTCCTAGCATAACGTTGTAAAAAACTTTTCAACCCAACCACTTTTAATCCATACACTTTTATTTGTCTATGTACTGGATTTCCTTCTAATTCACTTGAGTATAAAGGAAGTCTTTGTTTCCATTTATCTCATGTCATCTAATTTAGTCTGTTAAATGGAAGTAAGATTCCCTCACATGGAATTCTAGTTTACATGTACAAATCTAGCGGTGAAATTAACTCCTATTAACAACAATTTTTCATAATTAGAGTTTGTTGCTTTTTATAAAACAAAATACATAATTTAAAAATGAAATTACTAGAGAAAACTAACTTACCGCATTCAAAGTCCTTGAAAAAGAACGTGTTTGTAGTCTTCCACCATCTTTCTAATATAACTTGAACTTCTTGAGTCCTGTGGTTTCTAGGTTGAATACGATATAGATGTCGCCAAGGATATCTTCCAACTCTCTTGAACAACAGGGGGAAGTAATTGAAAAATCACTTGTAACTCAGTCCATCCACCTCTTAGAGTTACCAAATTAACTCGCTCCTCATAGTCAGATAGGTGATTAGAGAACATACCTTCACCTGCTACTTGTCTAACATTATTAAACTCATAATTTGTATCCACAACAAAACTTATTTCACTGGCTGGGACACTAGTACATCCTTTGGCTTTTCTGTTTCTTTTTCTTCTCCCCATATTTTTTTAAGAAGTGATTGTGAGGGAATAAGAGTTGACAAGGGAAACAGAAGAGTTGAGAAGGGAATTGTAAATGCTGGAATTGTGAAGGGTGGAATTGTTTAAGAAGTGATTGAAGGTGCGGTATTTATAGGCGTTAGAATGTCACACACTGGCAATATTGATTACAACGCGAGCGACCTAGTTACTATCGAGCGATATTGACTATATCGCCAGCGATAGAAACTTAGTCGTTTATTGGTTTTCCCATAGTGGCGCAAATGGTTTGCCATGCCACCTGATATGCCAAACACCATTTTTTTAACATGTGCATAGGAATAAGCCTAAGAATAGTTGAAATTGTTTGGACCAAGCCTACCAAAGAACGACAATACTTTTGTCTGCGGCATTAAACCTTAAGGGTGCATTTTGGTGAAATATATGTATGAGAATGAGAAAAGGCAAAAAGTTATTAAGAAAAATCTTCTGTCAACTGTTTGGACCAAGCCCATCCACCAGAGAGAATCGATTCAGACCCGAAACCATGAAATGCTACGAAGTATCCCCACAAAACTTAATGTTAATGGTGGTACACCGTGGGTAGGGGTGTGCAACGGACGGACGGTTGCGGATTAGGGGTCACCCGCAACCAAACCGTCAAAATTGCGGATTTGAAAAATCAAACCGTGACCGGCCCAATCACCCGCGGATTTTACATCCGCGGATCCGCGGATTGTGCGGTCCGGTTACGGATTAACCGCGGATTAGGGATAAAAAAAAAAAAAAATTGGGCATGTCTTTGGCATGAGGCCCAACTCTCTCTGACTCGCAAGTAAGTTGTTGGAAAGGTCCTGAATAAGCAAACAAATAGCTGGGCTTACTTGACATCAAAAATAGGTCCTGAATAAGCTATTGCAATTAGCTGGGCTTAGTGACCATCACATTCAATTAGCTGGGCTTAGTGGCTTATAGCTAATGGAGAAGAGTCAGATGCGGTGCGGTTGAATCCGCGGTTTTCAATATTCAACCGCACCCAAACCGCTAAAACGTGCGGATTTGAGAATCCCATCCGTGTCCGGCCCATACGTCTTGCGGTTTGGGTGAAATCCGCAATTTTGCGGACGGATACGGGTCAAATCCGCGGTTCCGGTTTTTATGCTCACCCCTAACCGTGGGTGCTGAAGAATGTTTGGTTACATTAATAAAAAATTGCTAACACTCAGCCAATGCTGACCTGTCTA
The DNA here is from genome assembly GCF_003573695.1 of Papaver somniferum. NCBI lineage: Eukaryota > Viridiplantae > Streptophyta > Magnoliopsida > Ranunculales > Papaveraceae > Papaver > Papaver somniferum. Next base: position 165,748,473 of record NC_039365.1, read on the forward strand.
GCAGGCCTAGGCTTTAGAGTTCAAGTGCATGGAGCAGCAAATTTTGGCTGGGCCTAGACATATACAACCAGATAATCGACATAATCCCAATTCCCTGAATACCATCTTTGGAGGTTCTCAAGTACTTAAGAACCGCATTTAGCGCTTTCTCAAGTACCAAATTCAGAGACCCCTTTCTAGAAGACCAAGTTCGGATTTCTAAAAGGACTATTATAAGATGTGTAAACAAAACAGGATTTCAGAGACCACTCCATTGAATTTCACCATATCATTTTTTTTTTTTTTTTTTTTTTTAAATTTCACCATATAAACCAACAAGGGGTTAGGAGTTACCACTACTCTTCAACGAGAAGATGGTGATTTTGCAACTTTGGGGAGATGGTAATGCAAACCCCAAAGGCCACACTAGCAGAAGTGTTCGTATTACAGGGGTTCGAAACCCCGCAATAATTCAACTACCTAAACTCACAGGAAGAATAAAATCTCGTGCAGCTTTGAAAGTCAAACATATCTATGACATTTGATATTCGCATATGCCGCATAAAACACTGCCTGCATAAAATGCTCTTATATAGTTAAACAATGAAAATTTGACAGGGATTCCACTGTCAGCATAAAATTCTACAGTGTAGTTTAACATACTCCCATTGTGGATGCTCTTACACTGTTTAGCAATGAAATTGTCACACGGAAAAGAAATGGAAAGAACATAAGAGCTTTTTCACTCGAGATTTAGTTCACCAGCTACACTTAGACGGAAACAGCACTGTAGGCAGAATGAGAGAGAGAGAGAGAGATAAGCCTCTAATACAATTGAAGCAATAGGGTTATATGATCATTTAGGCATCAGCCTTGAGCATCATAACTGTTATCAGTGTCAGCAAGAGTAAAAAGAAGAATGTTATAGGAAAAGCCGTGCAACTTGTAGAGACCGAAGTAATTATGTAAAACACCCTAAGAAATTAGTGTGTGATAGATGCCGGGAGTCAATATTACCTCTTGTTCACAAATATTTAAATTGAACTACGAAAGCAGGGAGTACTACTATATTAAATGAGCAATTTATATGAATCCAAACCGGTATAAGATGGATTTACAGGAGGCGGATTCTAAGAAGCATTCTGGATTCTCTAGATAAACATTTCAAGTCTCTTCACTACAAGAGGTTTCTTGAGCGAATGCTACCTCCAAAATTCCCAACTAATTGCCAGCCTATTAGGTTAGGTACATAGAAAAAGGGTATCATGCAAAAAACAAAATTGGAATGGAGTCCTAGAGAGTCATGTTTGAAATTAAATATTCCTCAAATGCAACCAAGCTGGTGGTTGCAAACAACTTGGGATCTTAACTTAATTAGAAATTGAAAAACTGTGGAAGTAGGCATGCACATGAAATGTGTAAGGTGCCTTTCCTAATAGTCTGCTAACGAAATCATTGTACAGAATCCTGGCAGGAGTCTAATTGTACTTGTAAATATTTACTGATGAATGAAGACAAACTTTAGTGCAACTTACTATTCTACTTGCCATTTTCTACGTTGCATTGTTTGAAGTTTTGAACTCTAGACAAAATATAATAGAACCACAAATTTGGATCCCTAAAATTATCTATCAAATACGTTACGAGGATATATATATTCCCTCGTACTAGTGGGAAAGCTTACACTTTCTGCAATTCTGACTACATTTAATCATTTGATTTCCATGCATCAAGGTCCCAAGGAAATAACTAAAGCATACATTCTTTCACAGGGATAATGTCAGGTGACTAACAAAATGCAGAGTTAACAAAACACTTTCATGAAGTTGGATAGATGATATAAAGACAGAATAATGCAGTCTCAATATATTACTCAACAAAACAATGTCAAAATGCATGTAGGTTCACACAAATGTTATTTGTTGTCCAATTCAAAATGAAACCCGACAAAGATTACCTGACCAGTTTATAAAGTATCCAGGTTTCTTCCTCCTACAGCTGGTTGAATAGCTAGTCATGGCTTTCCGTCTCCTCAATTGCAACTGACTCCATTATCTTCGTTTCTTCTTCCTCTAATACTTCAACGAAACTAAGGTGTTCATGTGAGGGGCGACTTGACGAAACCGTTCCTTAAATTCCACAAGCCTTTTCGAGGTAGAAACTTTTGGGTCGTAAACGTTGAGACAGTTTCCAATATAAGTTAAAACACCACCACTTTTTGTAACGGCAATTAATTCACCATCCCAAACCCTAAACTCTTTGCTCCAAACCAACGACTGATCTTCCTCCCGCGCTTTCAAGTCATGATTGTCATTCTTCTTTTTTAATACCCATATGTCATGACAGACGGCTTCTACATAAACAGGAAGAAACAAAACCCCTATCCTATCATAATCCCAATAGCCATCTGGTGGTGAAGGAGGAAATGAAAGACGTTCACAAAACTTTTCCTCTGCCACATCGAAGGTAATGAACATATCTAATTCATTATCCAGCCAATAAAGAGCTCCACTGGCAAAGATACCTTGTTGAGGAGAATATAGGCGCCCAAAATCAACATTTACAATGTTTTTCCATCCACTGCCACTGCCTAGAGTTCAAAAGACTGGTTCTTCAACAAATATATTCTGATAACTTTGTTCAAAAGATACCTTGTTGAGGAGAATACAAGTTTTTACTTCGATAAAATCCTTGGACTGAGAAAGGCATACCAATCCATTATATGAACCAACAAAGACAAATCCCTTAAACAAAGGGTCTACAGTAATCCTTCTAAGTTTCTCAATTGGAGTTGTTGACTCATGATTTTCATTGTAATCAAAATACTGAAAACTTTGAATATGAGTTTCAATATCATAAGTCCAAGCAATAAAACCAGACTTACCAGAATCCTGAGCATGAATTAGATGGTGTAAATGCATCTTGGAGAATGATGATGAGAAACAATATTTCTCCAATTTGTACAAACTAATTTACACTCCAACACCGATTCACTCGGCAAACGAGTCAAAATGTCTAACGTGATCTCTTCGGGTAGTCTGTTGAAACACTCCATGAACGAATGACGATTAAAGAAATAAGTATTTTACAGAGGATGATTTCGTTTAAAGAGGAAATCTAGGGTTTATATGAAGTAGAGACGGAATTGGGGTTTTTGGCTGTGGAAAGAGGAAAGGCGTGAAAGAACCGGTTGTATGTGAGATTTTGTTGGTTGTTTTTACTGTGGGTTTACAAAGTACAAGATGCGGTAATTTTAGTATGTAGTTTGGGTAAATTTTGTTATTTGGGGGTAAAAAATGGTATAAGTTGTATTTTTACAAGTTTAAATTGGTTCACAAGAACGATGGTTTCCAGTCATGATTCATGAAAGGGTGCAAGCCCCTGCGTGCCCTTCCGTGGCCACTCTAGTCATCCTTGAGTGGAAAATTAATCCGCATACCACCGGAATAACTCTAGTATGTGTTAGTTTTATGGAAGAGTGGGAAATACGACTGGTTGATCACCGTTGGTGGCCGGGTCGGATCAGCAGCTCAATGAATCAAGTCTGGGCGGCTGCTCCGAACTGTACAACTATGATAGGGCGGGATGTACTTGGCAGGGGTGTCACCGGGGAAGTGGATTAGTGCGGAGATTGAAAACGTGACGGAAAGCCGAACTATCGGCATCGAGAAGGTTCGAGCGAAGAGCGTTCCCCTTGGCAACAAGGGCGCTTAGGCGGTCTGGCCACGCCGACGGGACATCTAATGTCTGCAGCACTCACGGTCTAAACGGTGCGATTAGCTCACGCCCAAAACCATCCAACCCGATCAAAGGGAACAAAAGGGTTATTTTCACTGGGAAATAAAAATGTTGAAATCAGTTTTTGTATTCCCCATTTGTGCTTTTTTTTTTTGAAGGATAAACAAATTTAATTAATTTGTTTGGCAGAGTTTTACATGAAACTTGAGCACATCGATGAAGAGATTACAGTAAAAAGTACAAATAATGATAAGATCTCCTAAAACATAAGAACTAATAAAATACATTAAAGGTACCCAATACATATATTTCCATGAGGATATCGATGTTTTCCTAATGGTTACTAATTTCATGTTGAACCATTTTGATTTTTGAATCTTACTAATTTCATGTTGAACCATTTTGATTTTTGAATCTTTAACTCAGATTCTTTGATCTTCAAATCTTGAATCTCCAAGGAAAAGGAGTAATATGTCCTGAACATCTTAATCAACATCCATCACCGGTAGCCATGGATCCTGGACATAAATATTTGGATCTGCGTCACGCCGGAATGAAGCATTCTTGATGATATACCTGTGTATATCTCTGCAAGTGCACAAATCGCCAAAAAGGCTAATAAAATCTGCTAAGATAGCATATACTAATAAGAGATCGTTATGGCAATAACATGCCATTAGACTATCACAAGAAAACAAATAAGAAAGAAAAAGGAAATTAAACCCTAGATTGTTGTTTATCTGTATGTCAGCAATTAAGTTTTATTTATTATCCTAATATTACTGTTGTCAAATCTATTATGAATCCTAATAATCAAAATAGATTTGACAACACAAGATTTAGATAAAGAGAATTTAGTTTTCTGTAAAAATTAGGGAAGGAGAAGAAAATGGTTGATGGAGATTTTTTAGGAAAAACGGTTAAGGAATTGCAGAGCGTTTTCCCTTCTTTTTAATAGAGAGAATCCCCCAACTCTCCCCATTTGTGTGTACTGAGAAGTGGTAAATGGTACTCTTTAGATTAGAAAGATATATATCAAGTAATGTGAATAGCTTATTCAAAGTGTTTATAAAGAGGTGGAACATTTCACTTGCAAACTTAAACAACCTTTAAGGCCTACGAGAGTACATCACCAAACGCTCCAAGAGAAACTGCGATTCTTCGGGAGAACCAACCATGAAACAAGGTAAAGTTCCCTTCCTCCTCTCAACAAGCTTCCCTACATGCAGAGGAAGAAGAAGATGAAATTTAGACATCCACATAATTTTAGAGACTCTAAAAAGTAAAAACACAAACGTTTTGTAACTAAATTTCACTCATGTGGAGAAAGAGAGAAAGTTACCACAAATGTCCAGGAAAAACAGATAACTGGAGAGATAGTTCTGGTGAAAGTTTATCACTGCGAAGGTAGTCTAAAAGTCACAAAATGAGAAAGTGAATACATCTCACTGTTATGTACTCATAGATGACTAAGTTGGTAAAAAGCCAAAAAGCTGGTAATTCATTTTAAAGTTTCTTAGACCAACAATCAAGGTTGCAACTATGGTTTCTTGCAGTTTATAAAGTGACGAAAATTTGGAGATTCTCTGAGTAAGGTTCATAGATCTAGTTCACTACGAATGTCTACTTGCTCATTGCAATTACTAAAATTAGTCTTATACTACATTTTATTTAATAAACTGAGTATATTATTAGTAGAAATCATACCACTTCCAGCTCGCAATGATGTTTTGATATCCAGGGAAATTGAACTTGGAACGACGAAGGGCACAACGAACAGATTATAGGACCTGAACAATGCTAGCTCTGGCACAGATACCGAGGGGTTTACCAAATGCTCCTCTAATACCAGTCTGGAGTCATCAGCTCCAGCACATGAAAGCATATTGTTAATACGCAAGTGTAACCTGACTCTCAAATGGAAAGCATCCTTCTCCGCAAACTTGATCATTTACTCGTTGCAGGCAACACGGGCAGCCTTCAGAGCCTCGCTGGACATAGAAAGGCAACTCGTCAACTCCTTTTCTTTTCATCCCAACATCATAAATTCTAATCTTTGGGTCAGATACACCACGACAGTACCTAGACTTGGGGTAGGGTTTGTTCCAAATCTGCCTGTATCACCTAGCAGATCTTGCAATATTAAACCAATACACCAAGTATAATATAAAGAGCTGTACCTGTACAGTGCAGATAGAACTGAAACAAATCAGCTCAGGATCATGAAGGAATGACATCTCGCAGTTTGAGCAGACAAGGGACAAGCAATTGGAATAAAATTATTCATGTCAACACAAAGATGCAGTATGCTGGTCTTAAAAGCTGCGCAACCTAGAAATCAGAATGCAGGTGCAAATTTAACTGGGTCAACTTTCGCAAAGCACGACTAATGAACACAGTAAATTCTGAGCCTAAAGAAGATTATGGAATGATCCCACGAAATAATGTTTTAATGGAATAAAATAGTGGTGAACGCTCCCAGAGAGCCAATCAATTTCTTACAGATATGCAACACAAATTCTCAACCCAATAACTGCTCCATAAGCAGTGAGCAGCAACTGCCTTACCATACTTCAGAAATACGACCATGAACATAAATAGCTATTTTTCCTAACGAAGGAACAACACTGGATAGCAACTTCAGAAAAGATCGAAACTCAAATACTTTCAGTCAAAGGAATAAGTTTGGCATGAAGCATATGTTGAAATATATCCAGCTGTAATGAACTTTATGAAATCCTCGTTTATAGAAACCTTAAGTTACGACTGTAGGTGCTAAAAAAATTTATTTTCTTCTACTAACAAAATATTATTACATGAAAAAAGGACAGGCGGTTGAGTAGGATCAATGACAGAGTGTGAGGACTTGTGACTCTGGTAGGAGTAGGGAGTAGGAGTGATGCATTCATTTCTATGAGACCACCTGAGTCACCTGTCGCATCTTGTGGTTCCACTCACTGACACCAAACACTAGCTCGTGATTCACCAAGAGCAACAAGGCTATCATTAGACATCAGCCTTGAGCATCATAACTATTGTCTAAATACCATTCACCAGGAGCTAAAACCATTCAAGAGTTCCATGCAACTTGAAGACCAGGGAGTAAATAATACCTCTTGTTCATGATAATTTCTCAACGTTCATGAATATTTCTCGAAGTGGAACTACAAGAGCAGTGTATTATAATCCATCAATGCAGTAGCTACTCCTACAGCTAGCCAGGTAATGACTCCATTTTATCAATTAATAATACATTAGCTAGTACCTGTCGTCACTTGTTTAATCAAATGATCAAAATTTATGAATTCAAATCTTGGTAAACCGTACAAGATGAATTTACGGGAGGCGGATGCTAAGAAGAAATCTCAATTCTCACCATATTAAATCTCTATTTATAGCTACAAGGATTTCTTGAACAAATGCTACCTCTCCAATTGTCAGCCTAATAGCTTAGGCATATAGACAAAGGATATCATGTGGAAAATAAAAGTGGAAATGGGGTTCAAGTGAGTCATATTTCACTTCTTGGATGAATTTATGGAGGAACTAGTAAGATCAACTAAGCTAGTATTTTTTAAAGAAATAGCAAATGCAGCTGAGCTAGTGGTGGCCAACGATACAAATTGGGATCTAAATGAATCAAAGTTAAGCAATTTGAAAATTGATTCAACTGTGGAAGTATCCATGAAGCGCGCAAGATACCTTTCGAAACAGTCTGCAAACAAAATCATCGTTCTGAAATCTTGGTAGTAGTCCGCAAGATACCTTGCTAATTGATGTTAGCCGTCGCAGAGAACTCTGCCTAGTTGACTCTAGTGTTCTTGTATAATTCAGTGAGGAACGAAGACAAGCTTTAGTGCGCCTTACTACTCTAACTAACATTTTCCGTAAAAGTATAAGTAACAAAACATGCATTATTACAGTGAACACTAGACATAAATTGGATTCCTAAAATTATCAATAAAATATTGTTAACAGGAAAACATCTCCTTGTAATACTGCAAAGCTCTCACTTCAACCAATTATGCCTGCCTGCATTTACTTATTCAACTCCCATTCAAAAAAAAAAAAAAAGTCACAAAAGTACACATCGTATAATGCATTTCAGATAAGATCAAGTCACTAACAAAATGCAGAGTTAACAAGCAAGGTAACTTAACCTAAAATAAGAAAGCGATGTCACTACGACAATGTCAATAGCATAGGGGTTCACATAAATATTAATTGTTATCCAATTTCAAAAGTGAAACTCAATGAAGAATACCTGACAAGCTTATAATAGGTATTCAGCAACTCACACTCCAACAACTGGGGCATGAAAGGCAAATCATGGCTTTCTCTTTACTCAATTTCAACTGATTCCATTATCTTTGTATCTTCTTCCCCTAAACCTTTCAACGAAACTAAGGAGTTCTTGTGAGGCAGCACTACATGAATTAGTCCCTCAAAATCCACAAGCCTTTTCGAAGTAGAAGCTTCAGTGTCATAGATGCTGAGATAGTTATTAATGTAACTTAAAACACCATCATTCTTTGCAATGGCCAATAATCTGCTTTTGTCAACCCTATACTCCTTACTCCAACCTAATGACTGATTATTCTCTCGCCCTTTAATGTCATTATTATCGTTCATCTTTTTTAGTACACATACATCATTACATACACCTCCTTGAACAACAAGATCAATAGCAAAAAAACAGTAGCCCATCCAAAACTCCTATTCTATTCTTAAGCCAATCATTGTCTGGTGGCAAAGTAGGTGGTGAAAGATGTTCACAAAACTTTTCCTCAGCCAAATCAAAGGTCACGATTATTTCCAAATCCATCCCCATCCAATAAAGAGCTCCATTGGCAAATACACCTTCTCTCCAAAGCTTCCTGAGTCCAACATTGAACTTTCCAACATTTCTCCATCCATTGCCGCTGCCAAGGGTGTATATATGGACTTCTACAAAATGGAGCTCCCTCCACATACATATTCCTAGAACTTTGTACTCATTTGTTGAAGAAACATAACCAAATCCACTTGCCCAATAAACACACTCATCAGTATCGAAACAATCTGACTTAATTTCTGGAAGCATGATATACTCTTTGGCAAGGGGTTACAAATACAAACAGATTGAAAAGTTGGTCCTCTTCTAAGAAATATAGGGGGTTGAGTAAAACATAACAATCCATTACAGGAACCAAGAATGCTGGCATACCTAAACGGAGGAGTGAATTTAACCCTTCTAATTCTCTCAATGGGTGTTGACTCATGATTCTCATTATATTCAAAATACTGAAATTGTTCAAAATTCCCAACCATAGTTTTAGCAATGAAACCTAACTTACCAGAATCATGATGAGTAAGATGATGTAGATGCATCTTTGAGAATGATGGGGATGAGAAATAAGATTTTTCCAAGCTTTGCAAACTAATTTACACTCCAAAACTGATTCTGTGGGCAAACGACTCAAAATGTCTAATGTGATATCTTCTGGAAGGTTGAAATACTCCATGAATGAACGATGGAACCCTTGTAGTTGAAGAAATAAGGATCAGGAAATCTAGGGTTCATACGAAATAGAGATTGAAACCATGAAAGTGAGGAAGAGTAAAGGTAAAATGGGCTTTTCTGTAGGGCTTCATTTGTTGGGATATAGGAATAGAACATTCCCCGTATCAGATTACAGCAACTTTACTAATGGTTGGGTAAATTACGTGATTTTGGAGTAAAACTAGTCTTCAAGTCATCTTACGGCCACCATTGATTGATCAATGTAGAAAGTGATTCTCCTCTTAGGCCGAGTCTACCGGACAAATTGGGATGATGGCGACTCAAACCGTGGTCTAAAATCGAAAAGAATAAAAATAATTATCGTTCTCTGCTCGAAAGCAGGGATGTGTATGGAGATTTAGAAATGGGCGAGGATGCAAACCTCGCCAGAAAAAATAGAAAAGCGAGGATGAAATACTCGCTCTGTTATTTTTTTTCACTTTTATAATAAATAAAATCTAAAAGTAGACCCACTTTATATATTTAAAAATATTAAAATTCATAATAAAGATTCTTGATTTTTCCAAATATTATCATCTATTATGGCTCCGGCAAAGTGTATGGCGACTGAAAACAAGATTCCTTCATCGGAATCATCCACGTTGTTCTGGATTTCATGATTTCCTTTTGGTTTTCTTTTTCGTCTTGGCTTTTGTTTTCCCCTTCGATTTTTGTTTGTTTGTTTTCAGTTTTAGTTCCAGTTTTTCATCTTCGTAGGGTTTATTTCTTTTCAAATTAGGGTTTTTTTTTTCGTCATGCCTAGAAACACCAGAACGACAAGGGTTTCTTCCTCTCGATTGCAGAATGGTCTATTTGATGTCTCGCCTCTGGGTTTGGTAGCTACTCCTTCGTCGTCTTCTTCCTCTTCTGCTGGTAATGGAGGTTACTGTCGTTGCCCCTTTAAGAGGTTTGATGACTGCTGGGATGGTGTCAACGGTAGAGGGTATGTTAAGGGATCGCTTCTTCGGCATTTGCAGGACAAGCATCTCTTCAACGAGGAGAACAAGGTTATCTGCAGGGAGTTAATCTCTACGAATTCATTGGTTTACCAGGCCTAGGAAGATGTTCTTCGTCGTCTTCGTATGTGGTTGTGCGGCAAATGCATGCATTTGCATGCTTGGGGATTGCCTTGCAAAGTTAAGGGGGGAGTTGTTCATGGAAAAGTGATTGTCGGACCTGCAAATGGAACAACTAATGATCTTATACATGGTTTACTCAAACCTGTTGCTGCTTCTGTCACGTTTGCTGCTAGTTCTACGCCTGCAGCTGTTGCTGCCGCGCCTGATGCTTCTACAGCGAGTGAAGATGTTGCAGGTGAGGTTGTTCTTTCTTTGGACCTGCTAAATTTGGCATTTCAGAGACAGGTCTCGACTATCTCTTGTATCCCTCACCAATGTAAACTGGCTTTCTCGCGCACTCTCAAGTTCTGCCTTGATGCCGTGTTGTCCAGGCCTGATAATATTTCTTCCTGGGTAAGGTTACTTCTTCTCCCCATTGGCACTTTACAGGTGTATAGGCCTAAGTGTTCAGCCGAAGAGAAGTGTGGCACGAGAAGGAAGTTACAAATGAAGGCTATTAATCAGGCTCTTGTGGATTGGAGGGACAGTTCTGGTTGCTCAATTTTGGTCCGTGGTTTGATTCAACGATCTGTTTCTTTGCCGCGCAAACAACCTTTAAAGAAAAAGCAGGACAGTGCCAACTTGAATGCGTGTCGAAATAAGATTAGTTTCAGACATTTTTCAGCAGCGATACGGTGTTATATTACGGTGGAGTTACCCCTCGCAACAAGTCCACTTTTGCTGAATTGCAAATGAAACATCCAGCAGCTCCACCCCCTTTTATTCCGTCGAAATCGGTTGGTGTTGATTCAATTGTGGTTGATTCGAAAGTTGTCCTTGGCGCCATCAAGAGTTTCCCCAAAGGAACTTCTTGTGGTCGAGATGGTTTGCGTGCGCAACATTTATTAGATGCATTGAGTGGTGCGGCATCAGCAGTTTCGGACGAGTTAGTGGATTCAATTACTGGGGTTGGCAATTTATGGCTGGCAGGAAAATTTCCCAGCGGTTTAGGTGAGTTCGTAGAAAGCGCACCCCTAACACCGTTATTGAAGCAGGGTGGTGATCTTAGACCCATAGTTGTTCGTACCATTTGCCGCAGATTGGTCTCTAAAATAGCCGCTTTCTCCGTTGACAAGGCTATGACTTCTTACCTTAGGGACCACCAATTTTGGGTTGGCGTACCTGTTGGAGGTGAGAGTATTTTACACGCTGTAAATAGCTTGTTGGAGTTGAAAGGTCAGTCCACCAATACGTCAATGCTGCTTGTTGACTTTTCCAACGCGTTCAATATGGTCAGTTGGTCTCAACTCATCAAGGAAGTTCGGCTCAATTGTCCAGGTATTTCACGTTGGGGGGAGTTTTGTTATAGTAGGCCTGATAGACTTTATTATGATCAATATATTATGTCCTCGGCACTTGGTGTTCAACAAGGGGACCCACTCGGAGATTTTAAATTTATTAGTGATATGGCGTTGGCTAGAGTCCACAAGATTATCCAGCTAATGTATGCTATCAAGAAACTAAAGGACCCTCAGAGTGAGATGCTATTACTTCACAATTGCACCGGTATGTTCAGACTGTATTTTTTATGCGCACTACCAACCCTGCAGCTTTGCAACATGCCACTGAGCTGTTTGATGATCATTTATTTCAGTATTTGAGACTTATGATCACTGGTGATGAGCCAGGTTTTAGGCCTTTGCAACAGCGAATCGCTACTCTCCCCATCAAGGAAGATGGCCTTGGCATTTACACTATGGAGGATACCCGTAACTATTGTTATCTAGCATCTCAGAGCCAAATGATTTCGGTTCAAAAGGTGATTCTTGGTAAATTATTTTCTTCTGACAAAGGTTCTGCTTATCAGTTGGCACTTCAGAACTTCATCCAGGTATGTGGTTTACCTTCTAACTATAAGTCACAAAAGTACACATCGTATAATGCATTTCATATAAGATCAAGTCACTAACAAAATGCAGAGTTAACAAGCAAGGTAACTTAACCTAAAATAAGAAAGTGAAAAACACTCCCATATAGACGAATTGATGTCACTACGACAATGTCAATAGCATAGGGGTTCACATAAATATTAATTGTTATCCAATTTCAAAAGTGAAACTCAATGAAGAATACCTGACCAGCTTATAATAGGTATTCAACACCTCACACTCCAACAACTGGGGGATGAAAGGCTAATCATGGCTTTCTCTTTACTCAATTTCAACTGATTCCATTATCTTTGTATCTTCTTCCCCTAAACCTTTCAACGAAACTAAGGACTTCTTGTGAGGAAGCACTACATGAATTAGTCCCTCAAAATCCACAAGCCTTTTCGAAGTAGAGGGTTTAGTGTCACAGATGTTGAGATAGTTATCAATGTAACTTAAAACACCATCATTCTTTGCAATGGCCAATAATCTGCTTTTGTCATCCCTATACTCCTTACTCCAACCCAATGACTGATTATCCTCTCGCCCTTTCATGTAACTATTATAGTTTATCTTTTTTAGTACACATACGTCATTACATACTCCAACCCAATGGCCAATATGTGGAGACTTAAACTCATCTATCACTTGGAAAATCTATTTCTACTCTATATCCTATACTGAGACATAGGTCTTGTTGCGATATAGTTTTCTATTATACACATTTGAGATTTCGAGCTGAGTTTATCTCGCTTATATATTTCTCGAAATATATGTTGGCAAGCTTTCGCTTTAGCCATGTTCATCTTACATTCGTGACGAAAGTCCGAATAAGATCATATGAAAATTGCCGAGTTATATCTAACATGGTTTGTGTGATACAATCATTTGGTGTTTCCTTGGAATGTTTCATTATGATAATTTCAATAACTGAAAATCGTTTTGACGAAAAATGGTTTGTGAATAACAACTATATAACGTCATCTAAGAAAGTTTCAATGATTAAAATTAAGAGTTGATGATATAATAATCCTTGGATATAAGCATATATAGTGTGTTCGCACATTAATGTATAAATCCATAAACCAGGAACCAAGTGTATGCATATGTGTATACGAAATTGGTGAAGGAGACAACATAAGTATGTGTACCCGTACGCATACTGGTAGAAATTTTCAAACCGAAAATATCTGTCGTGTTTAGGAATTACAAACTCCTAAACTAGTCACCTTAAATATGCATACCCATACGCATACTAGAGGAAGTTTTCATACCGAAAATATCTGCTGAGTTTGGGAATTATAACCTCCTAAAGTAGTTACCTTAAGTATGCATACTGGCGGAAGTTTTTGAATCGAGAATTTCCGCTGAGTTTGGAAACTTAACAAACTCAAATCCGGTTGCTTAAGTATGCATTCCCGTACGCATACTTAAGCTGGTTATTTTGTCAAATCGGTCTGTTCATGGACTTAAACATTTAAATATTAAGGAATGCAATCTTGCAAACCGTGGCTATAATGTTCATGATTGGTTCAAGTGAATCAAACCGATTTGGTTTAAATTGTGTCTTCTATACAATTGAATAACTATTTAACTATAGTTTCATTTGAACTAGTTATGGATAAGATGAATAAGGTTGATATGAGAGTAACCTTATGGCTAACTTCGGTTGACCATTGTTGAGCCAACATGAGTGTACACGTTTGGGTACGGTTACATAAACCAAAATGAGGGTACATTTCATTTGTGTGTAACAAGATAAGTTCGATCTAACGGTTGAAAGATATTAGCTTGGTTGAATCAGGTTTTTCATCTAAAGGTGATTATTGAATTCTTTGTTACCAAGGTAACTCGGATTGCAAACCCTGATTTGAAAACTATATAAAGGAGAACTCTAACAACTGGGAAACCTAATACCCACACCTCCTGTGTGATAATAGTTGTATAGCTTGAGTCGATTCTCCTTTAACCTTAGGTTTTCCTAAACCTTGTAGGTTAACGACTTGAAGACTTTATTGGGATTGTGAAGCCAGACCCATACTACTTCTCTTGTAGTTGTGTGATCTGATCTTGTTGTTTTTATCGTACGAGTATAATTGTACAATTGGATTGAGATTTATTTCTACGATAGGCAAGATACAAAAGTAATCACAAACACTTCGTCTCATGTGATTCCACAATATCTAGTTTCGCCATCATACGATTTATATTATTTTGAGGTGATAATACTAGGCTATTCTTCGGGAATATAAGTCTGGTTTATCAATTGGTTCATATTCACCTTGATTTATCAAAAGACGGAACAAAAACTCTTGGGTATTTCTGTGGGAGACAGATTTGTTTATCAAGTCTTCGACTTTGGGTCGTAGCAACTCTTGGTTGTGGGTGAGATCATCTAAGGGAATCAAGTGCATAGTATCCTGCTGGGATAATAGACGTAAGGAGCACAACTGTACCTTGAATCAGTGTGATATTGATGTAATTTATAGATAGTGGTAAAAGTGGTTCGATTCTCAGACTTGTGAAGGATATTAATTAGACTTAAATTCTAATATTTAAAATAGAAAACTCACTAAAAATTATAGCAAACTCAATCAAAGATGATATCAATACTAAAAGAAACACTGAGGCTAAGATTCCACTATTTTCCAAGTTCAAAATGATTACACCAATACTTATATTTATGCAATTTTCTCGTTTAATTTGATTCTAAAATATTGCAACAAGTAGATTTTCAAAAGTAGTAATTGTAAATACCAAGTATGAAGCATCAAAAGTCTTAAAACTAAGCATACTCCATCAAAGTAGATCACAATCACTCAAATAAAAATCATATTCAATAATAGTTCAAGGCAAATAATCATATAATTATTGTAAATAAAAAGATAAAATAGAATATACCATTTTTTTTTGGAAAAATAGCTTCCTCTATCGCCTCAGCAATGGGGTTTAGCTCCTCATATTAATCATGATCTCAAAATATGTGTTTGTTGCTCAAAAGATGATTAAAAGAGTGAAAAGTAATAATAACTATGTCACCTCAGTTAACGCATCTTTTGATGGTTATCAACTTCCTAAATCTGGAAGATACGAATCCATGAAGATTATACCTTCTCCCATTGCACGTAACTTCCAAAGATAAATCAAAACAATGCCGAGAATATCTTTCCTGACTTGTCGACAACTCCTATTTTCTCTCAATTCTAGCACGCGTAGAAATCCTGTTGTGTTGTTACAACTAATACCATATCCAACAGTTGAGAAAATACAACAAAACTTCGACCAAATCTTTCCATGTTTCCGTAAATAGTTTTCTCCCATGTTTTGTTTCTGATCGATACCTAGCCTAATTTAGTCGATCCAAGCAGTCATACCATCCCTGTTTAAGATAAACAGGTCCAACCCAATCAAGTTTAGTGATTGAATCTCTTAAAATCACGTCCAAAATCTAAACCCAAATCTGTTCTTCATTTGCAACAATTTCCCACCAAATTTGAGAATTCAAATCGTGAAGGTAAAGGGGCCCCCCTATCCAGAGTAGGGGTGCCTTTAGCAGATGCCTTAAGGGGTGTCATGGGGGTGCTCCTTATCCAAACCGGGGGTCCGAATAACAACTGTCCTCAGGGTGCTTTCCGACAACTTTTCGAGCCAATTTTTTCCAAAAATGTTTATTGGCCAAAAATACCTACAAATAAATAAAACACCATAATAAGTACAAACAATATATAGAATCGAGACAAATCAGACACAAAAATGTGTCTATCAAATACCCCCAAACCTATTATTTGCTAGTCCTCGAGCAAAAATAAAGTAGAAATAAAATCCTAACTCATTGTCGCAGGCATCGTCGATTGCATTTAGCATATGCAATAAGCCTTTAAACCCCTAGTTTTCTCTAGTGGCGGAGTGTTGTCTCCGGAGGGCTTACCAGAGGTATACCCACAAAACCTTTATACTCCAGACCCTAGCTATCTACGCAGAACCTTGTAAGGCACTAAAGAATCTCCTTGGTTGGCATACTTATTGACTACAGGAGGAAGTACCCTGATGCGAAATTCCAATTGTTGTACACGAGTTTGCACTCAAGCATACTAAAATTCATATATAAGTGACAGAGATCTACTCAGAGAGTTGCACTATGGACATCAATATCCGGAGTCGAAACTAATCACATGGATAGATCAAGAAGATGGGTATTGGTGGGCCCGGAGATGTGTGTAAAATTAAGCGCAATAAAAACGCGGGCCTACAGTAATACCGCAAGTGCACGGTCGTCGGTTGTAGCTCGTGCAAGTACGGGTCGATCCACAGAGACTGGGTGTGTTTTGGAGTTTTCTAGCTATTTTGGGCTCTAGTTGGCTATTGGGCTTTAGGTTACCTTTGGGTTATAAGCTTGTTTGATAATGAAGTGAACTGAGCTTGGGCTCAGTTGGTCTTGAAGTGCACTAGGCTTGACCTTTGAAGTGCAATGGAATGGACTCAATTGATTTGGTCTTGGGCTTTTGAGTTTAGGCTTTTGGATTAAGCCCACAGTTGACTGAATTGGGCTTCTAGATTAATCCAAGACTGAACTGGGATTTGAGCCTTAACCTAAACTGTGGCTGGGCCTTGGGCAGCAGGACAGTGGCCAAGGCAAGAGCTGGAGAAACAGCAGACAGCAGGAGTGGAAGCAGACAGCTGCAGTAGCAAAGCTGGTTGAGGTAGCAGCAGCAGCAGCAGTGGAAGGGAAGCAATGCAGCTGTCAGACCAAGATAAGGCTCTAGGCCATGACACTGGCCAAGGAAGACTAGCATAAAGGCTAAGTCAAGATAGCTAGCTCTAGGACCAAGCTGAGACAGGGCAAAACAGGGTCAAGGTAGTGCAACAATGCAGTGAGTTAACATGGGAGAATAAGGAACCAAGCCAAGACAATGACATAAAGAAACCATGAAGCATAGGGCAAGGCTGCAGTGCTTATGTACAAAGTAAGGTTACAGTGACAGTGGCAATGGTGTTGCATATTTACAATGTGGTAATGGCAATGACAGTAGAGAAGTGACAATGCAGCTGGAGTATTTACAAAGGCCAAAAACAATTATGAAACTAAGGTGGCATTTACAATGAATGGTGACATAGTGCTAATGTGATAGTGCAAGCCAAGTAATAACAAAACAGAGATAGTTGCAAACCAAGGCTACAAGCCAAGGGCAGTGGGAGAACAAGGCACAAAGGCAGCTAGCCTAAGGCAAAGAGTGAAGAAAGAACAAGATACAAAAAATGAAAGGCAAAGTTGGGAGCCTAGGCATACAACTAGAGTGGGAAGAGAACTAGTTTGCTCACAGTCACTAGTGAGCACTAGTTTCTCCCCACTGCTCAATCAATTCAATGCTCTAAGGCTCTAACCTAGCATTGACACACAACAGTAGACTAATCCTAACATTTGGGAAGCTAACAGTTGACAAAACAAGAGAGCCTAAGCATACAACTAGAGTGGGAAGAGAACCAGTTTGCTCACAGTCACTAGTGAGCACTAGTTTCTCCCCACTGCTCAATCAATCCAATGCTTCAAGGCTTCTAGCCTAACATTCCATCACTTCAAAATGAACAAACTTAACATTTGAGCATTTAAACTAACATTAACATTAAACAGAATTAACACTAACAGGATTATCATTAACAGGGGACAAACAGGAACAATGAACAATATTAACCTAAACATGAACCCTAAACAGAACACTAAACTGGACACTTAAACAGAACAAGAACAGGAATTACAGTGAGCAAAACATAAGAAGAATAGGAACAATAAGCATTAAACATCAAGTAACAGGACATGGTATTCAGAAATTAAACAGGTCATGGAATTATAAAAACAGCAAATATTAAACAGAAATATAACAACAAGAATTAAACAGCACAAAATAACAGAATTGAGAACAAATTAAACATAACCCTAAAGATTTAAATTGATTTGAAGTTGAAATTGAAAATTAAAATTAAACATACACTAACCCAAATTTGGGGGAATCTTGGCTAGCCCAAGAATACCTTCTCTCTGCTCTACATCACCCCCTATTTATATCACCAAATACCCAATTTTTCCGAAACCCTAGAATTGAAATTAGGGTTTTCAATTTCCGAAATTTACTCACCAAAACTTTGAATTGACGTCGCCCCATGTCTTCTCTGTCTCTCTCGGTTCTTCTCCTGCTCCCAATCGCTACAATTGCTCCCTAATTTGAGGTGTTTTATCAACCCTCACCTAGGTCAGTTGGTGAGAGAGGTTAAAGCACTTCGAATTAGGGGGATGGGTCGTGTCGGGTAATGATGGAGATGGTGGAGTTGGTGGTAGTTGGTGTAGGTAGTGGTGGTTGTGGAAGTGGAATAGGTGGTGGTACGGCAGGGTATGGTGGTTCTGTTGCAGAGAGGGGGAGAGGAAGAAGAAGGTGGAGGTCGATATGGGTTAGGGTAGGGATCTGTTTGGCTAGGTCATAGGGTTCGAGTATTAGTGTGTTAGGCGGGTGTATCAAGATGTGTGTACCACGAGCTGAAGCCGCTGGATATGGAGATGGTAGGTGGATCGGACGGCTAAGAAAGAAGCAGCTTGTAGCGACCGTAGGATGTAAAATACAACGAAGTCTACGGTGCGAGATTAGGTTAGGTGTTGTAGTGTTTAGCGAAACCATCGGGATTTGATGCACATGCATAGGAGCGATTGTTGGATTCAACTACAATCTAATCTGAAGGCTTGGAATTTAGGCGCTGTGGTGTTTGGCAGAGACTTCAGATTTTGATGATCTATGAATGAGCGACCGTAGGATGATGAGTTGGATCCAATCTGACGGCTGAGAATGGAGGCGGTTTTGGTTATAGAAAATGGGTTTGGGTAAGGGTTTTGGGTCTTGGGTATGCCAAGCCCACATCTTCTTTAAGAGCAATTCTTCCTTCTTGAGCCCATTTCTAGTCTTTTGGGCTTATGCGCACCATTCTTTGCGGCTTCCTTGCGTAATTTCTTCCGGCTTTTCACTACTCTTCAACTCTTTTCCGCTCCGCAAGTTATCCAGACTTTATTTATTACCTAAAAATGCAAAATTAAGTAAGAAAAATATTTATTCTTGAAAACAATGAAAATGCAGAATATGGGATAAAATGTAGAATTAATGCGCAAAAGATGAGTTAAATGCCAACAAAAAGGGATAAATATATACATTATTTGGCACTCATCAGGTATAGAGAAAAACATAGATGGTTTTGTTGTTTACTAGGTGAACGATGTTTCTCATATCTGTCTGAAGGCCTCCGCCAAAATGAACCTATCCTAATAGACTGAGATACTAGTCTGACTAATATCAACACACTGGCATATACAAGGGAACCAGTGATTGATAATCCTAACTCTAGGTCAACACACTGACATATACAAGGGTTCCAGTGGTCGACTTTATTCCAGTTGGTCTGATGATCTGGTCTCAATTTCTCTTCTTTTTTTTTTGGTATCTCAATCACTCTAATTCACCCTAGCATTGGTAATAACTTGAATCGTGAGCCCCACCTAATAACTTAGAGAAACATAGTTTAAAAACAAAACAAAATAAAAACAGAAGGGAAAAGGACTCAACGAGATATGGTGAAACTATCATGTTATTTCTAACACCTGAGCTATGTGCTTTTATGAATAGACTCTTTAGATGTTGCCATCTAGTCAGATTGGTTCCTCAACTCCTACAACCAAAATGCTTCCATCCACTTAGATTGGTTAGTGCCATCCTTAATAGGGATAAATTTCTAGGCTCTGGAGTTTATTTATTGCAACGAAAAGGTAACAAAAAGTTCTACCCCACCCCCAAACTTAAATCTAGCATTGTCCTCAATGTTTCTAATCAAAGAACAGTACCAAAAATATAAGTAACATGAGGAAATAGTAAAGAGAGAAGTACTACCATCTGGTGGTCAATCAAGGTAAACAGGGTCCTCCAGAGGCTCCTCGATGGTCAATCAAGGTAAACAGGGTCCTCCAGAGGGACCTCCTCAACATCACATATAGGAAAAGGCTCTAAAAAGGGCTTCAACCGCTGACCGTTAACCTTCGAAGAACTACTACCATCTGGTGTCTCAATCTCAACAGCGTCATGAGGAAAAACAGTACGGACCACAAAAGGACCGGTCCACCGAGAGCGCAACTTCCCGGGGAATAGATGCAAACGAGTGTCATACGTAAGAACTTTTTGACCTGGAGAAAATGACTTTCGTAAAATATTCCTATCATGCACAAGTTTCATTTTTTTTATACTCTTTAGCACTATCGTATGCATCTCTACGAATCTCGTCCAACTCATTGAGTTGGAGCTTTCTTTGAGCTCCTGCCTTGTCAAGTGAAAAGTTTAAGTTCTTAATATCCCAATAGGCTTGATGCTCTAACTCAACAGGCAGATGAGATTCCTTGCCAAATACTAAACGATAAGGTGACATTCCAATGGGTGTCTTAAATGCAGTACGGTAAGCCCATAAGGAATCCATAAGCCTCGACGACCAGTATTTCCTATTTAGATTAACTGTTTTCTCTAGAATACGTTTAATTTCCCTATTGGAAACCTCTACCTGACCACTAGTCTGAGGGTGATATGGGGTTGCTGCTCTATGGGTAATACCGTATTGTTTCATTAAAAGAGCAAACGGTCTATTACAAAAGTGTGAACCTCCATCACTAATTATAGCTCGCGGCGTACCAAAACGTGTAAGTATATTCTCTTTCAAAAACTGGACTACGACCCTGTGGTCATTCGTTTTACACGGAACTACCTCAACCCACTTAGACACATAGTCTACAGCGACAAGTATGTAAAGATAACCAAACGAAATAGGAAATGGACCCATAAAATCAATGCCCCACACATCAAAGACCTCAATCACTAAAATAGGGTTCAAAGGCATCATATTTCTACGGGAAATGGTTCCTAACTTCTGGCAACGCTCACAAGAAACACAATGACTATGAGAATCTTTAAACAACAAAGGACAGTAAAATCCACACTGCAAAATCTTAGAAGCAGTCTTCTTAGCACTAAAACGACCCCCACATGCATGTTCATGACAAAAGGAGATAATACTAGACTGGTCACTCTCAGATACACATCTCCTAATAATCTGGTCCGGACAATACTAAACAGATAAGGATAGCCCCAAAAGAAATGCTTAACCTCGGCTAAAAACCTAGAACGATCTTTCTTACCCCAATGTTGAGGGGTTCAACCAGTAACAAGATAATTCACTATATTTGCATACCAAGGTGATTGGAAAACAGAGAACAATTCTTCATCAGGAAAGCTATCCCTTAGAGGAAGGGAGTCACTAGGGGAACTAACAACTAGCCTAGACAAGTGGTCTGCTACTACATTTTCTGCACCCTTTTTGTCTCTAATGTCTGGGGAAAATTCCTGTAACAATAGGATCCATCTAATCAATCTAGGTTTGGTACCCTTCTTAGATAAAAGGTATTTCAAAGCAGCATGATCTATATAGATTATGATCTTAGAACCTAATATGTAGGACCTAAACTTATCCAAGGCAAACACTATGGCTAAAAGTTCCTTCTCGGTAGTGGTGTAGTTCATTTGGGCATCATTCAGAGTTTTGATAGCATAATAAATCACATGAAGTAATTTGTTTTCTCGTTGTCCTAAAACGACGCCTATAGCATAATCTGAAGAATCACACATAATCTTAAAGGGTAGGTTCCAGTTAGGTGCCTGGACTATCGGGGCAGTAGTGAGTAAAGTTTTAAGCTTCTCAAAAGCCTCTAAACAAGCATCATCAAAGACAAACTTAACATCTTTTGTAATCAAATTGCAAAGAGGTCTAGAAATCAAGCTAAAACCCTTAATGAATTGACGGTAAAAACCTGCATTCCCTAGGAATGAACTAATATCTTTTACGGTTTTTGGGACCTGTAAAGTCTTAATAAGGTCAACTTTGGCTTTGTCTACCTCTATACCCTTTGAAGAGACGATCTTCCCTAACACAATTCCTGATTTAACCATGAAATGACATTTTTCCCAATTAAGCACTAATTTTTTTTTCCTTACACCTAGTCAACACTAATGTCAAATGATGCAAGCACTCATCGAAATATGAACCAAACACTGAAAAATCATCCATAAAGACATCTAAGAACCGTTCTACCATATCAGAAAATATGCTCATCATACAACGCTGAAAAGTTACAGGGGCATTACATAGCCCGAAAGGCATGCGTCTATACGCAAAGGTACCAAAGGGACAGGTAAAAGTGGTTTTCTCGTGGTCTTATGGGGCAATAACGATCTGATTATAACCGGAGTAGCCATCTAAGAAGCAATAATGACTATGTCCAGCTAATCGCTCTAGCATTTGGTCGATAAAAGGAAGGGGAAAGTGATCCTTCCTTGTGACCTTGTTCAATTTACTATAGTCAATACACACATGCCATCCCGTGGTCACTCGGGTTGGGATTAATTCATTATTATCATTCTGGACTACAGTGATACCTGATTTCTTGGGGACAACTTGAACAGGGCTGACCCACTAACTATCTGAAATTGGGTAAATAATACCCGCATCTAACAACTTAAGCACCTCTTTTCAAAATACCTCTTTAATGTTAGGCTTCAGTCGACGTTGCATCTCCCTAGAAGGTTTGGAGTCTTCCTCTAAATGAATCTGATGCATACACACAGTAGGACTTATACCCTTAATGTCTGCTATAGTCCACCCTAAAGCTTCCTTATTGTCTTGAAGTACATTTACTAGCCTACTTTCCTGATCACTATCCAAATCGGAAGCTACAATCACAGGTAAAGTCTCAGATGGGCCTAAAAACACATACTTTAGAGTATCGGGTAGTGGTTTAAGGTCCAACTTTGGGGGCTCTTCTAAAGAAGGAATTAGGGTAGTCTCAGAAACTGGTAACGGTTCGAACCTAGCTTTCCATCTATCAGTGTCTAACACAGGGGAATCTAATAGAGCATTCACCTGTTCAATAGTGCTATCGTCGTCAAAATCTAAACCAAAATGGGATAGACAACTTTCTAATGGGTCTTCAGACAAGATGTTTGGTAATGACTCCTGAACTAAGGCTTCTATCATGTTCACCTCCTCAACACATGTGTCATCTAGCTCATGAGGTTGCTTACTGACATTAAAAATGTTCATCTCCATAGTCATATTACCAAAAGATAAACTCATCACACCATTTCGACAGTTAATGATCGCATTAGACGTAGCTAAAAATGGGCGACCTAAAATCACAGGTATCTGGTTCTCTGGGTCAGGGACAGGTTGGGTATCTAGGACCACGAAATCCACTGGATAAATAAACTTGTCGACCTCAATAAGAACATCCTCGATAACACCTCGAGGGATTTTAACAGACCTATCAGCTAACTGCAGTGTCATCTGAGTAGGTTTCATTTCACCAAGTCCTAGCTGTAAGTATACATGGAATGGCAGTAAGTTCACACTGGCTCCTAAGTCAAGTAAAGCTTTTTCTACCCGGAAGTTACCTATTGTGCAAGCAATGGTAGGAGAACCTGGGTCTTTGTACTTTGGAGTTGTGGTGTTCTGAATGATTGAACTTACGTGACTAGCTAAAAAGGCTTTCTTATGGACGCTAAGTTTTGCTTTCGCGCGTACACATATCCTTAAGGAACTTGGCATAAGCAGGAATTTTCCTAATTGCATCTAATAAGGGAAGGTTTATGGTAACTTGCTTAAAAACCTCCACTATGTCATTAAAGTTCGATTCCTTCTTTGTTGGTACTAATAGCTGAGGAAATGGGGCTCTAGGCCTAAAATCAGACCTTTCAGGAACCGAATTCACATCATCAGAAACTTTATCAGTCTCTTCAGCTACTGGTCCTGAGAGGTGAGATCCTGAGGGGTGAACTACAGTATGTTCACTATCGGGCATGGTTACCTTATTGTCTACAACTCTACCACTTCTAAGGGTTCTAACAACATTCAATTGATTCGATGGTTTTGCACCTAATTCATGAACTCCTCTAGGGTTGGGTTGTGTTTGACTAGGAAACTTACCTTTTTCTCTCAAAGAATCACTTATCAGACCAACCTGGGTTTTTAACTCGGAAATAGCCTGACTATTTTCTTGTCCTATGTTACTAGCTTGTAGACTCTGTTCTACGGATAACTGAATTTTGCAGTTTGCTGAGTTAACAAGGCGAGAGATTCCTCTAAACTTAGGATTTTCTTATCTGACTGATTCTGAAACTGAGCTAGTCCTGAAGGATTCTTAGTATAGCCAAAACCTGGGGGAGCATTAGAATTACTAAACTGACCTTGACTTTGGCCCTTAGACCACGAAAGGTTCGGATGGTTTCTCCAACCAGGATTATAGGTTTCTGAATATGGGTCAATCTTTTGACGGTTATCAAATCTAGTGTTATTATAAAGAGCATTGGCTGCTCTTCAATATTCTGGCCTTCCCAAAAAGGCTCCACTCTACCACTAGTCTGGCCCACTTCTAAGGCTTCTAACCTTTTTGCTATAGCAGCAATTTTGGCATCTGATTCATAGCCTCCTTCTACCCTATTAACGTTTCCTCTACTTAAAAGAATTTTTTCTGGGGTGCCCTACTATTTTCCCATTGCTGGGTTTTTTCGGCGATTTCATTAAAAAATTCCATCGCCGCATCAACAGTTTGGTTTTCAAATCCACCAGTGCATAGAGACTCAACCATGGTCGTTGTGGAATAATCTAAACCCTCATAAAGGATCTGAACTAGCCTAACCTTTTCTAAACCATGATGAGGACACTGGGATAATAAATCATTGAACCTTTCCAAATACCTATATAAAGATTCTCCCTCTTGTTGTGAAAATGTGCATATTTGCGTCCTAATAGACGATGTTTTGTGCCTAGGGAAAAACTTATTGAAAAAGGCAGATGTAAGTTGTTCATATGTCTCAATTGACTCGGAGTCCAAACTATACAGCCACGACTTGGCCTTATCTTTCAGGGAAAATGGGAATAACCTAAGTTTCAAAGCATCATCATCTAAGCCTCTAATTCTTAGAGTACTACAAATTTCCTCAAAATCCCTAACATGGTAATAAGGGTTTTCATTTTCTTTCCCTAAAAAGATTGGGAGCATCTGTAAGGTCCCAGGTTTCAGTTCATAGGGTGCCTCCGTTTCAGCTAACTTAATACACGAAGGACGGGTAGTCCTAGTTGGATTCAACAAAGCTTTCAAAGTTGCCATTTCTGGCGCTATCGAGCAACAGGATTCTCTCCTCAGTCAAAGGACGTTCAAAAACAGACTCTTCAAAAGTCGGACTTTCTAGATTAAGGTAATCGAGACGCTTCGAACTACTAGGTTTCTCTTTAACAAATCTACCTAGTGCGTCTCTTTTACGTTCAGGCATACAATAGAATTTTCTAAATTGGAAGGGTAAGCAAACACAGATCAAGGCCGACTCAACCAAATCAAACCTATTGATTTCTAGCAAACAAAAACATGATGGCTCCACTTAGATTGTTTCTAGACCAGCTTCTAATCCTTCGAACGGGAATTCGTTACAATTTAAGCAAACCCCTCTGGAATCAATCCGAGTTAACGTAAGTTGAATAGAGGCGAGGGAAGCTCGGTGGAGCTTTGATACCCAAGGCCTCACCGGTATTACAAGGAGGCGCAGTCACGCATTCAACTTACAGAAACCGTCAAGAACTTCGAAGTATGCTTAAAAGAGTAACCAATATTTTTCGAATGACTTTCCTGTTAAGCTCGTTACCCTATCGGTCTCGTTCTAGTCAAAACTTTAGGCTTAGGTTCGCGTAGGTTACGTGTTCCTAAAGCGGGCAAGAAGAGAACGGTGATGAAATCCGAACCCTTATCTTGTATGGCCAGGACTTTCCCTTTATTAGAAAAATAAATATCTGTATTCAGTCCTCAACATATATGCATACGAAGGAGTACAGTAACTCGCTGACAGGGGATTCACGAGTGTTTAGAATCTTACCTCCTGTTCCAGACGGGGGATGAATCGGTTGTAGTCGACTCGGTCCACTGACCCAGATGTCTACTGTACGAACCCAAGGTGCAGAGACAATATCGTAATTGTCCTCCTTCTCTGCAAACAATTTATATTTAAAGTATCCTTCCGCAGGGTAATAGAAAAAATAATGTCCCAAAGTCCAAAAGTCCAAAATTCCAAAAAAATAAAGAAAAATTACAAAAATAATAAACCCTAATACAGTTTTTTTTTTTTAAATAAAATAAATAAACCCTAAACTAAAATTGTCTAAAATAAAATTGTCTTCTTTTCTGTTCTTTTTGCTTTAATCTTTAGCTCCAATCTTTATGAAATCACCAAACTCCTTGTCTCAATTTTCTTTATGATCCAGAACCTGTAGACACAAGATAAATACCCAAAAACATAAAAAGGACAAAAATAATAAAAAATAAATAAAATAAATAAAAATAAAATAAATCTAAAACCCTAAAAACAAGTCCGCGTCGGCGGCGCCAAAAATTGATGTAATTTATAGATAGTGGTAAAAGTGGTTCGATTCTCAGACTTGTGAAGGATATTAATTAGACTTCAATTCTAATATTTAAAATAGAAAACTCATTAAAAATTATAGCAAACTCAATCAAAAATGATATCAATACTAAAAGAAACACTGAGGCTAAGATTCCACTATTTTCCAAGTTCAAAGTGATTAAACCAATACTTATATTTATGCAATTTTCTTGTTTAATTTGATTCTAAAATATTGCAACAAGTAGATTTTCAAAAGTAGTAATTGTAAATACCAAGTATGAAGCATCAAAAGTCTTAAAACTAAGCATACTCCATCA
Organism: Papaver somniferum; assembly: GCF_003573695.1. NCBI lineage: Eukaryota > Viridiplantae > Streptophyta > Magnoliopsida > Ranunculales > Papaveraceae > Papaver > Papaver somniferum. The sequence goes on from NC_039365.1 coordinate 165,775,548, forward strand.
AAATAGATCACAATCACTCAAATAAAAATCATATTCAATAATAGTTCAAGGCAAATAATCATATAATTATTGTAAATAAAAAGATAAAATAGAATATACCACTTTTTGTTGGAAAATAGCTTCCTCTATCGCCTGAGCAATGGGGTTTAGCTCCTCATATTAATCATGATCTCAAAATATGTGTTTGTTGCTCAAAAGATGATTAAAAGAGTGAAAAGTAATAACACAGACTGTTTGCAACAGTGTATTGGTGTTGCAAAACAGCTGTTACGATGGAACTGTTACAGAAAATTGTTGTAAATACTGTTGCTTTGTCGTTGATTTTAAGACCCCAGAAACGACTGTCTTCAATGGCCTTTTGTTCTTCGTGTTCTTCTTTGTGCACCAGCATAAACAATTTCCTGCAACTCTTGATTTCGTTCTCTGTTCTTCTCTAAACTTCCCCCAACTCTCGATTAATCTGTTATGACTCCTTCTTAACTTATATATAGGAAACATGACCAAAAATACTCGATAAAATCTCCCATGCCTTTCACCAAAAGTTACGGAGTTATCTTTTTTTTTATTTTCTTCCAAGTGACGATAATAACTCTTCCACCTCAGTTAACGCGTCTTTTGATGGTTATGAACTTCCCGAATCTGGAAGATACGAATCCATGAAGATTATACCTTATCCCATTGCACGTAACTGCCAAAGATAAATCAAAACAATGCCGAGAATATCTTTTCTGACTTGTCGACAACTCCTATTTTCTCTCAATTCTAGCATGCGTAGAAATCCTGTTGTGTTGTCACAACTAATACCAAATCCAATAGTTGAGAAAATCCAACAAAACATCGACCAAATCTTTCCATGTTTCCGTAAATAGTTTTCTCCCCTGTTTTGTTTCTGATCGATACCTAGACCAATTTAATCGATCCAAGCAGTCATACCATCCCTGTTTAAGATAAACAGATCCAACCCAATTGAGTTTAGTGATTGAATCTCTTAAAATCACGTCCAAGATTTCTGAGATCATGTAAGAATCAGAAATGGAACTCACCAGAACGTTAAAAAAACTATGCTTAAATCATTGATGTTCAAGCTTCTAAAATCAAGAATCTTGAAGAAAAAAATAATTAGCTTGTTGATGAATTTGATAAAACTCTTAAAAGGAAACGTGAACTCTACTGCTTCATTGAATCTCTCTCTAATAGTATCGAAAAAATGGTTCAAGAAACTACTCTACATCGTGAAAATATTAGTATACTTGAAAATAATGTTAAAGAAGACTCAACTAGAGAAGAACTTCTAATCAAAGCTTATTCATCCGAAATAAACAGTTATCGTGTTGAAAAAGAGAAACTTGTTACATCTCTTCGTTATACCCGAGAACAGTGTAACACCTTGGAAAGGGAAAACTCTGTTTTGATGAGTAAGTCATCTTCTACACCTTCTTCTGATATTCACAAAGCCTTACCTAGTGAGAAGAAAATTTCTTCCAAAGAATTTTGCTCTGTGAATCACTTGCAAAATTTGCATGTGCCAGAAGGAGTTAAGGGTCAAGAAAGGCAGATCTCTAATCAACGATGATGTTCCTTCTGTGGAAAAAAGAATCACTATGTACTTCATTGCTTCGCTAGAAAGAAACAAATCTCACATCTTCGTAAGTTGCATCTCTCTACTGTCAATGTAGTAAGTCGTCCGACATCCTCGTCAGTGAATTTCTTTCCTACAGAAAACCATAATTCTTATAAGGATGATCACTACTCCAGAAATCATTACAGGATGCATGTTCCTCTGTTTGGTATGAATTCTTGTGCCATTAATGACCATAGTTCCTGCACTTATAAGAATGTATCTGGTAAGAAGATGGACATATAAAAGGTTTATGACAAATTCTTCTGGAATAAGTTATAATCGATGGAAAGAGAGGAATACACATTTTAAATGCTCTAAAGATATGTGCAACTCTTCTCCCATAATTCATAGTGAGATTACGTCTCACTCTCTTACCTAATTATAGGTGATCTTATCCTTAAATATATCTTGAGAGATGCAAGGATGATGACTGTGGGAGGTCTCAAGATTAGTTGTATTTTCTTAATGCGTTTTCATTAACTTTTTGAGTTTTTGATTCTGCTATCGATCTCTGGCTCTAATTCGAGAATTTATCTTTAAATTATTGAGTCATTTGTGTGTTTTCCATTTATATTAATCCATCTTCCTTGCAACCGGTCCACGAACGTCCGTGTCCCCTCTATACTTTTCACGAGTTCATGGGGTTTCCTTATCAAGAAGTCTCTTCTTGTTTACATATATATTGGTTTTCTCCATCCCTTCAAAAATTATATGGAGAACTCAACAAAATCTCAAGAGATTGTGTGTGTTAACATGGAGGAGGACACTCAAGGACGTGACTCGGTTCAAGACCTGGTTCTGAAGAAGATGCTTGCAAGGAAAGAGCACAACTCCTGGATTAATGAATCTGTTAAAGATTTAACTCGTTTTCAGGACGATTCCAAGGTCGAGTTTGCAAACCTTCAACTGCAAATAAACCAAGGTTTGGAAGAATAACTAGGGTTTGGAATAGCCAGTATTGTGATTACACATAGCTAGTTCCAAACGTTTTTCATCTTCAATGTTTTTAGATTTATTGATTTAAATTCTAAGTTTTTTCTTGAAAGATGATGTTTGAAATTTTAATCTTTATGGTTTTATATATTGCAAATTATTATGGGATATGTGTGTTTGCGTCCGTGAACTATGATTGTCCCATAATTGTTCAAAATTTATCTTTATTATGTTGATACGAATGTATTGATAAAAGATAGAATGAACTTTTGACAAACAAAAGTTAAAGCCTTTTATGTCACTAGTTTTATAATAGAAAGTATAGAACTTTTGTTCACAAGGATTAAGTCTGTTATATGTCATTATGCAAATAGTGATGAAAAATAGAATGAATCCTTGTATATTCCGCAGTATTGGTCGATCTCCGATCCACATTTTTGTGCATATACTGTGTTGCTCTGTAAGGTTCCTTATGTTTGAGCATGACCAACTAAATTCATCATTTTCTTGTGGTTATTTTAGTTGTTGATTTGTAAGTTCTCTTATATCGAGCATGACCAATTGAATTGATCATGTTATGGTTAATTTGATTGTGTAATTCCGATTAATTAATCATGGGTTTTCTTGTGGTTAATTTAATTGTGCTTTTAGATTGGATTAATCATGAATTCTTTTGTGGATAATTCAAGTGAATACTTTGGATTCAAATTCACGTTTTCATGTGATTTGATTATGTCGAAAGAAATCATTCCTTTCTTGTGAAAGTAAGGTCGCCTTTGTTGTTCCTTTGGGAATGACATTTTATGGGGGAGAGTTATTTTCAACTTGTGCTTAATCGCCATATCTTTGTGGGGAGTTCGGTTGTGGAATATTTTAGGGGTTATCTTGTATCTTTATAAACTCCTTGATGAATGCATTTAGCTTCGGATTTATGATTGCATCTAAATTTGTTGGTATGTTATTCTCTTTTGGTCATGAAGTATCTCCGTGGAAATTTCATTAGGATCCCACTACTTTTCGTACCTTTGCAAATTTTATTGACAAAAAGGGGGAGAATTCATGTGTAGTTCATACCACAAATACATATACGGATCATTATGTAAGGGGGAGTGGTTTTCATGTTGAGATAAAGTATTAACAAGGGAGGAGAGATACATATCACCATAGTATTGTTGTCAAAGTTGTGATACAATTGAACTTTGATGTTGTGTAATAATACAATGACACTGTATAACAATGAATGAGAGCATTTGTTTTCTCATTGTTATAGCTACGGATCCTCAACAACTATGAGACCAAACTTACAACCTTTGGAATCATGGAGTAATTGGAAGTAACGAAGATTTCGAGTCATGTTGAATATGCCAAGGATATCAAGCATGTGGATGAAGCTTCAATTTTTATTTAATTTGTAATCCATATGTATTGATATTTTTGTCACTAAAATTGACAAGGGGGGAGATTGTTAGAGCATTGATCGGTCGAACTCTCATGCGTTGATATCTCAAGCATGTTTGTCAATGTTAGTGATCAAAACTATAAGTCTTGATTTCTAGCCTATTTATAGATGTCTTGGACTAGGAAATAGATAGTGTAGTTGAGCTTAGATCTCTAGGCATTCATCATTTGAAGACGAAGAACTACTAAGGGGAGCTTGTGGAACTTCATCAGAAAAAGGTATGTGGAGACTTAAACTCATCTATCACTTAGAAAGCCTATTTCTACTCTATCTCCTATATTAAGACATAAGTCGTGTTACGATATAGTTTTCTATTATACACATTTGATATTTCGAGCTGAGTTTATCTCGCTTATATATTTCTCGAAATATGTGTTGGCAAGCTTTCACTTTAGCCATGTTCATCTTACATTCATGACAAAATTCCGAATAAGATCATATGAAAATTGCCGAGTTACATCTAACATGGTTTGTGTGATACAATCATTTGGTGTTGCCTTGGAATGTTTCATTATGATAATTTTAATAACTTGAAAATCGCTTGAACGAAAAATGGTTTGTGAATAGAAACTATACAACGTCCTCTAAGAAAGTTTCAATGATTAAAATTAAGAGTTTATGATATAACCATCCTTGGATATAAGCATATATAGTGTGCTCGCACATTAGTGTATAAATCCATAAACTGGGAACCAAGTGTATGTATATGTGTGTATACAAAATTGGTGAAGGAGACATCAGAAGTATGTGTACCCGTACGGATACTGGTAGAAGTTTTCAAACTGAAAATATATCTTGTGTTTAGGAATTACAAACTCCTAAACTAGTCACCTTAAGTATGCGTACCCGTGCGCATACTAGAGGAAGTTTTCGAATCGAAAATATCAGATGAGTTTGGGAATTACAAACTCCTAAACTAGTCACCTTAAGTATGCGTACCTGTACGCATACTGGCGGAAGTTTTCGAACCGAGAATTTCTGCTGAGTTTGGAAACTTAACAAACTCAAATCTGGTTGCTTAAGTATGCATACGGGTATGCATACTTAAGCTGGTTATTTTGTCAAATCGGTCTGTTCATGGACTTAAACATTTAAATATTAAGGAACGCAATCTTTGCAAACCGTGGCTATAATGTTCATGATTGATTCAAGTGAATCAAACCAATTTGGTTTCAATTGTGTCTTCTATACAATTGAAAAACTCTTTAACTAGTTTCATTTGAGTCGTTTGAACTAGTTATGGATAAGATGAATAAGGTTAATATGAGAGTAACCATATGGCTAACTTTGGTTGACCATTTTTGAGCCAACATGAGTGTACACGTTTGGGTACGGTTACATAAACCTGAATGAGGGTACATTTCATTTGTGTGTAACAAGCTAAGTTCGATCTAACGGTTGAAATATATTAGCTTGGTTGAATCAGGTTTTTCATCTAAAGGTGATTATTGAATTCTTTGTTACCAAGGTAACTCGGATTGCAAACCCTGATTTGAAAACTATATAAAGGAGAACTCTAACAACTGGGAAACCTAATACCCACACCTCTTGTGTGATAATAGTTGTATAGCTTGAGTCGATTCTCCTTTAACCTTAGGTTTTCCTAAACCTTGTAGGTTAACGACTTGAAGACTTCATTGGGATTGTGAAGCCAGACCCATACTATTTCTCTTGTAGTTGTCTGATCTGATCTTGTTGTTTCTATCGTACGAATACAATTGTAAAATTGTATTGAGAATTATTTCTCCAATAGGCAAGATAGAAAAGTAATCACAAACACTTCGTCTCATCGTTTGCGATTCACAATATCTAGTTTCGCCATCATACGATTTAGATTATTTTGAGGTGATAATACTAGGCTGTTCTTCGGGAATATAAGTCCGGTTTATCAATTGGTTCATGTTCACCTTGATTTATCAAAAGACGGAACAAAAACTCTTGGATATTTCTGTCGGAGACAGATTTATTCAATCTTGTAGACTTTTTTTGTGTGAGACAGATTTGTTTATCAAGTCTTCGACTTTGGGTTGTAACAACTCTAGGTTGTGGGTGATATCAGCTAAGGGAATCAAGTGTGTAGTATCCTTCTGGGATCAGAGACGTAAGAAGCGCAACTGTACCTTGAATAAATGTGAGATTTATTAGGGTTCAACTACTCCAGTCCGAAGTTTATTGGTAGTAGGCTAGTGTTTGTAGCGGCTTAATACAGTGTGGTGTTCAAACTGGACTAGGTCCCGGGGTTTTTCCGCATTTGCGGTTTCCTCGTTAACAAAATTCTGGAGTCTGTGTTATTTCTTTTTCCGCATTATATTTTGTTATATAATTGAAATATCACAGGTTGTGCGTTAGATCAATCAATTAGAATATCCAACCTTTGGTTGTTGATTTACATTGATTGACACTTGGATATTGATCTTTGGTACCATCCAAGTTATCTCTCTTGTATTTAATTATACTCGTAGATTTCTGTTTGCTTGAGTAATAATTAAATTGAGAGATCGAGATATTACAATCTTTGATATACTTTATTCTAGATTGAGTCTGACTGTCTAGTTGATTCCCTAGAAAGTGTATTGGAGTAAGTCCTCTCAGATTGCCAAACGAATTGTTGGGTATGGTTATTAGGCCCCCGCATTTTCAATTGGTATCAGAACATGCAAAAACATCAAAGACCTTATAAGTCTGTGTATGTAGCAATCTTTTTTTTGAGGACCTAAAAAGCATCTCACAAGTTAACGCATATTGATATGTCTTCCAAAGTTTCTGATTACTCCAAAAATCCTGTTTTTGCCTCAAAGGATAACTCCTTAAAAGATTCCTCTGAATCCCGAGGGAAAACCAAGATTTGTGAGATCATGTCAGAATCAGAAATAGAACTCACCAGAACGTTAAAAAAATCTACTGAAATCATTGATGTTAAAGCTTCTAAAACAAGAATCTTGAAGAAAAGAATGATCATCTTATTGATGAATTTGAAAAAACTCTTAAAAGGGAACGTGAAATCTACTGTTTCATTGAATCTCTCTCTAACAATATCGAAAAACTGGTTCAAGAAACTATTATACAGCGTGAAAAGATTAGTATGCTTGAAAATACTGTTAAAGAAGACTCAACTAGAGAAGAACTTCCATTCAAGGCTCATTCATCATAATAAACAGTCATCGTGTTGAAAAAGAGAAACTTGTTGCATCTTTTCGTTATATCCTAGAACAGTGTAACACCTTGAAAAGGGAAAACTCTATTTTGATGAGTAAGTCATCTTCTACACCTTCTTCTGATATTCACAAATCCATACCTAGTGAGAAGAAAAGTTCTTCCAAAGAATTTTCCTCTGTGAATCACTTGCAAAATTTGCATGTGCCGAAAGGAGTTAAGGGTCAAGAGAGGAAGATCTCTAATCCACGATGCTGTTCCTTATGGGGGGAAAAGAATCACTATGCTCTTCATTGCTTCGCTAGAAAGAAACAAATCTCACATCTTCATAAGTTGCTTCTCTCTACTGTCAATAGAGTAAGTTGTCCGACATCCTCGTCAGTGAATTTCTTTCCTACAGAAAACCAGAATCCTTATAAGGATGATCACTACTCTAGAAATCATTACATGATGCATATTCCTATGTTTGGTATAAATTCTTGTGCCATTATGACCATAGTTCCTGCACTTATAAGAATGTATCTGGTAAGTCTAAGTCAAGAAGACGGAAACCTTTTTTCTCTTCTCCTCTGGAACCTACTTCTAGAGGACCTAGACTTATCCCACAGAGAAATCCTTCTGATGGATATCTTAAAGGTTTATGACAAATTCTTCTGGAATAAGTTATAATCGATGGAAAGAGGGTAATACAAATTTTAAACCCTCTAAAGACATGTGCAACTCTTCTCCCATAATTCATAGTGAGATTACGTCTCACTCTCTTACCTAATTCTAGGTGATCAGATCCTTAAATCTATCTTGAGAGATGAAAGGTTGATGACTGTGGGAGGTCTCAAGATAGTTGTATTTTCTTAATGAGTTTTCGTTAACTTTCTGAGTTTTTGATTCTGCTATCGATCTCTGGATCTAATTCGAGATTTTATCTTTAAATGATTGAGCCATTTTTGCGTTTTTTATTTATCTTAATCCATCTTCCTTGCAACCGGTCCACGAACGTCCGTGTCCCCTCCATATGTTTCACGAGTTCATAGGGTTTCCTTATAAAGAAGTCTCTTCTTCTTTACATATATATTGGTTTTCTGCATCCCTTCAAATATTATATGGATAACTCAATAAAATCTCAAGAGATTGTGTGTGTTGACATGGAAGAGGACACTCAAGGACGTGACTCGGTTCAAGACCTGTTTCTGAAGAAGATTCTTGCAAGGAAAGAGCATAACTCATGGATTGATGAATCTGTTAAGGATTTAACTCATTTTCAGGACGATTCCAAGGTCGAGTTTGCAAACCTTCAACTGCAAATAAATCAACTTCTAGATGGTCAGGCCATAACCCTTGCTAATCAGAACATTCTGATACGGAACCAAAAGAATCTCATCATGGACTGTGTCAAGGATAGAAAAATTTCTCGGGTTGTTGATCGTAAAGTTTGTGTCCTAACTCACGAACATGGAGTATCCACAGTCAGGAGAATCAAGGAAATCAACGATACCTTCTATGATGGATTCATTGAAAGGTATGAGGTTCTCAAAGAGCTATGATTATATCTAGTATTTCTTCTTATGAGAATTTTTATTCTTGTTTTTGTTTAGAAGAATAAATAGGGTTTCGAATATCCATAATTGTGGTTACACATAGATAGTTCCAAACGTTTTTCATCTTTAATGTTTTTAGATTTATTAATTTAAATTCTAAGTTTTTTTGAAAGATGATGTTTGAAATTTTAATCTTTATGGTTTTATATATTGTAAATTGTTATGGGATATGTGTGTTTGCGTCTGTGAACTATGATTGTCCCATACTTGTTCAAAAGTTATCTCTATTATGTTGACATGAATGTCTTGATAAAAGATTGAATGAACTTTTGACAAACAAAAGTTAAATCCTTTTATGTCACTAGTTTGATAAGATAAAGGATAAAACTTTTGTTCACAAGGATTAAGTATGTTATATGTTATTATGCAAATAGAGATGAAGAATAGAATGAATCTTTGAATATTCCGCAGTATTGGTCGATCTCCGATCCACATTTTTGTGCATATACTGTGTTGCTCCGTAACGTTCCTTATGTTTGAGCATGACCAACTAAATTCATCATTCTCTTGTGGTTATTTTATTTGTTGCTCTGTAAGTTCTCTTATGTCTATCGTGACCAATTGAATTGATCACGTTGTGGTTAATTTGGTTGTGTAATTCCGATTGAATTAATCATGGGTTTTCTTGTGGTTAGTTTAATTGTGCTTTTCGATTGGTTAATTCAATTGAATACTTTGGATTCAAATTCATGTTTTGATGTGATTTGATTATGTCCAAAGAAATCCTTCCTTTCTTGTGAAAGTAAGGTCGCCTTTGTTGTTCCTTTGGGAATGACATTTTATGGGAGAGAGTTCTTTTGAACTTGTGCTTAATCGCCATATCTTTGTGGGGAGTTCGGCTGTGAAATATTTTAGGGATTATCTTGTATCTTTATAAACTCCTTGATGAATGCATTTATCTTCGGCTTTATGATTGCATCTAAATTTGTTGGTATGTTATTCTCTTTTGGTCATGAAGTATCTCCGTGGAAATTTCATTAGGATCCCACTAATTTTCGTACCTTTTCTAATTTCATTGACAAAAAGGGGGAGAATATACCACAAATACATATGGTTTATGGATCATTATGTAAGTGGGAGTGGTTTTCATGTTGAGATAAAGTATTAACTAAGGAGGGGTTATACATATCGCCATAGTATTGTTGTCAAAGTTATAATACAATTGAACTTTGATGAGGTGTAATAATCCTATGACACTGTATAACAATGATTGAGAGCATTTGTTTTCTCATTGTTATAGTACGGATCCTCAACAAATATGAGACTAAACTTACAACCTTTGGAATCATGGAGTACTTAGAAGTGATGAAGATTTAGAGTCATGTTGAAGATGCCAAGGAGATCAAGCATGTGGATGAAGCTTCAATTTTTATTTTGTAATCCATATGTATTGATAGTTTTGTCACTAAAGTTGACAAAGTGGGAGATTGTTAGAGCATTGCTCGGTCGAACTCGCATGGTTGCTATCTCAAGCATGTTTGTCAATGTTAGTGATCAAAACTATAAGTCTTGATTTCTAGCCTATTTATAGATGTCTCGGACTAGGACATAGATAGTGTAGTTGAGGCGTTCATCATTTGAAGACGAAGAACTACTAAGGGGAGCTTGTGGAACTTCATCAACAAAAGGTATGTGGAGAATTAAACTCATCTATCACTTGGAAAGCCTATTTCTACTCTATCTCCTATATTGAGTCATAAGTCGTGTTACGATATAGTTTTCTATTATACACATTTGATATTTCAAGCTGAGTTTATCTCGCTTATATATTTCTCGAAATATGTGTTGGAAAGCTTTCGCTTTAGCCATGTTCATCTTACATTCATGACGAAAGTCCGAATAAGATCATATGAAAATTGCCGAGTTATATCTAACATGGTTTGTGTGATACAATCATTTGGTGTTTCCTTGGAATATTTCATTATGATAATTTCAATAACTTGAAAATCGCTTTGACGAAAAATGGTTTGTGAATAACAACTATATAACGTCCTCTAAGAAAGTTTTAATGATTGAAATTAAGAGTTTATGATATAACCATCCTTGGATATAAGCATATATAGTGTGTTTGCACATTAGTGTATAAATCCATAGACCGGGAACCAAGTGTATGCATATGTGTGTATACAAAATTGGTGAAGGAGACAACATAAGTATGCGTACCCGTACGCATACTGGTAGAAGTTTTCAAACCGAAAATATCTGCTGTGTTTAGGAATTACAAACTCCTAAACTAGTCACCTTAAGTATGCGTACCCGTGCGCATACTAGGGGAAGTTTTCGAACCGAAAATATCTGTTGAGTTTGGGAATTACTAACTCCTAAACTAGTCACCTTAAGTATGCGTACCCGTACGCATACTGGCGGAAGTTTTCGAACCGAGAATTTCTGCTGAGTTTGGAAACTTAACAAACTCAAATCCGGTTGCTTAAGTACGTATACTGATAGACACATTTTTGTGTCTAATTTGATCTCAATACTATATATTGTTGGCACTCGATTTTGTACTAATTTTGTTATTTTATGTATTTGTAGGTATTTTTTGGAAATAAACATTTTTGGAAAATTCTGCTCGAAAAGTTGATTTTGTCACCCGGAGGACAAGTGTTATTCGGACTCTCGCTTTTGGATAAGGGGTAACCTAATTACTAAGGGGCACCCCCAGGTCACCCCAAGGCAGCTGCTATTCGCACCCAAGTTCTGGTTAGGGGGAGGACATCTTCTTCCCAAATTCAAAAAAACAAAATTGGCGGGAAAAAATTGTTATCAACTGGCAGATTTAGGGTTGGAAGTTTGGACGGGATTAAAGGAGATTCAATGGCCCAAATTAAATGGGTTTGTTCCTAGGGCCTAGATAGAGCTGGTATGGGTGTTGGATTCGGTCAAAATTGGTTAGATAACCGGTGGTAATCAAATCAGGGAAGATATTCTAAAATAAGAAAAATATTCTATTCTTGGAATTCTTGGATGGAAGAGACGTGCATGGGTTGATTTTATTGGCTGGAAACAATCCATAAAGCTCAAGGATGACGCGTGAGAAGAGATAAAACATGGAACAATCCGTAACAAATCAGAGAATTAAAGAAAAAAATATCGGGAATATTTTCATTCACTGCCGAGTAATATTTGTTTTGTTTTGAACTATAATCGCCTAGAATTAAATTCTGAACCACTTGAAAATGAAAAATGGCCGAATCTTTAGTCCCAGTAACTCTCTACCATTTTGTCAATATTTGTATATATATTTATTTTCTAAAAAATTATCCTTCACAAGTCCGAGAGTTTGAACCTCATTACTACAAACACGAAAAATTTATAATCATTTTGGCGCCGCTGCCGGGGATTTGTGCTTAGGAAGAATTTTTATGTTTATTTTATTTTATTTTCTTTATTTTTTGTTCCTTTTTACTTTGTCTTTTTGTCTTTGATTTACAGGTTCGAAATGGAGCACTAAGGACTTGGAGAGGAAAAAGCTTAAAGCGAAAAGCGAAAAGAGAAGAAAAAAGGACAATTTTAGGATTTAATTTTTAAATTTGTTTTTTTTTTAGAGTGTGTGAGGAAAACTGTAAAAAAAAATTTATTATTTATTTTGGACTTTGGACTTTATTCTGGACAATTGGACTTTATTCTTTTTTTTACCCTACGGAAGGGTATTATTATAAAAAAAAAAAAAAAATTATTATAAACTGTGTGCAGGGAAGGACGACGATTACTATATCGTCTCGGCCCCTCGGGTTCGCACACGGCATAGGAGTCGTGGCCCGAGTCGACGACAACGGTTCATCGCCCGTCTGGTACGGGAGGTAAGTCCAATCGAAACACCCGCGAATCTCCTGCAAGCGGGTTACTGTCTGCCTTAAGGTGATAATTGTTTGAGGACGAACCGGACTGTCTTTATTTTCCTAGTAAAGGGCAAGGCCTGGCCTAAACAAGATAAGGGTTCGGATTTCATCACCGTTCCCTTCTTGCCCGCCTTAGGAAAACGAAACCTAACGCGAACCCAAGCTTAAAATTTGGAATAGAACGAGACCGATAGGGTAACGAGCTTAATAGGAAACTCGTTCGAAAAATATTGGTTGCTCTTTAAGCACACTCCAAAGTTCATGATGGTTTCTGTGGGTTGAATGCGTGACTGCGCCGCCTTGTGATAGCGGTGAGGCCTTGGGTATCAAAGCTCCACTGAGCTTCCCTCGCCTCAATTCAACTTACTTTGACTCGGATTGATTCCAGAGGGGTTTTCTCAAATTGCAACGAATTCCCTTTCGAAAGATAGAAGCTGGTCTAGAAACAATCTAAGTGGAGCCATCATGCTTTTTTTTTGCTAGAAATCTTTAGGTTTGCTTGGTGGAGTCGAGTCGGCCTTGTTTGTGATTGTATAGAATCCCTCTGTAGTTTATATTTCTTCGGTGATGAATCCTTTTGAGGAGACGCCACCTGCGATGACGTTGCGAGAATATATGTCTAGAAATTCTCGTTATCAGAGACGTCTTCGGAAATGACTCTTGGTGAATATATGCGTGGGCAGCGATATATGGATACTCCAACTTTTATTGAGGAATCACCTCTAACATCTATGAGAAATATTATAAACATATACCATGTAGTTTGGAACAAAGATTGAGAATTCTTGAATTTCAAAAATTGTATCATGATGATGAGGATAGTGATGATGAAGAATCTGAAATATGTGGGAATAGTGATCAGGAATTTGTTACCCCAGTTGAGCCTTATAATGATTATATTATTTCTGGTTCAGATCCTAAATTTTAAAAATTATTCACCTATTCAAAAGGACGAGGATTTGACTAGAGATACCCACGTTTCAGACGATGTAGTATGTCCTGTTTACGAAACCGATGATGGTTTAGAGGAACCAGTTTATCTTGAGATCGAGTCAAACGATTTAGAAACAATAGTCTTAGATGAACTCGTAGAGATTAGCGAGGATGAACCTGACTTAGAAAAATCAATTGCCGACCTAGAAATTAGGGAGGTTATGACCAGTCTATCTAGAGACGCCGAAAACTCTAAGTTTGGGGGTGAGTATCATTCTCCATGTGCTTTAACTCTTAGTAAGGTCCCTCACTTGGGACTTGACATCAATGCCTCAACCATCTTACAAGATTATCTTCATAATCGTTTTCCAGAACCTAATGATATCCAACAAGAGTCTCAAATGTTAGAAACCCATCCTCTGGTTGATGTGGTTAACCCAGGCAATAATACCAAGATTGATTTTGTTTTCCCACCAAATAGTTTTCTTCCAACTGTGGGAACGTTTATATTCCAAATGTGTCGAAAATTAAGTTGTGAGACTAAACCTGAATGCCTTAGGAAATTAGAATCGATACATTTGCTTAAGAATGACCACTATTCTCACTGTGGTCAATTTTGTAAGTCATATCTGATTGACTTAGAGGATCCGCAATTATTTAGGTTATTACTTTGTGATTCCAAGTTCTTATTTGAGTTTTTCCAGACTCTAGGACCTAATAATTTGGATCCAACCTATGAAGAAACGCAGCCAATGAAAATATTCTATTTAGACCCTTTCATAGAACCTGAGCCTGAACCGCATTTAGCGATAGTTTTTAGGAAACTAGGTAAGGGCATGCTTTTTGTCCATTTTCTTGGTTCACTGTAGTTTCCTATGGTCAGCTCTTTTTGGTTTTGAAGACCCACAGTTATTCCGGCTACTTTTATACGGTTCGAGTTGACTAAACCTTTCCTACGTCTGGCTGAAGACTTTAAACTTAGCACTTCTTGGGAGGTAACCCAATATTCTTGCGACATGGTAATATCCTTCCTTATCTCTTTTGCTTCAAGTGGTAAAAATTTCTCCTTGTTCATGCTTTTAGTTTCATCTTTAGAACATTGAGGACAATGTTAGATTTAAGTTTGGGGGTATGGGAGAAACTTTTTAGTTGCAATAAATAAACTCCAGAGCCTAGAAATTTATGCGTATTAAGGATAGCACTAACCAATCTAAGTGGATGGAAACATTTTTTTTAGGAGTTGAGGAACCAATCTGACTAGATGGAAACATCTATAGAGTCTATTCATAAAAGCACAGAGCTCAGGTGTTAGAAATAACATGATAGTTTCGCCATATCTTGTCGAGTCCTTTTCACTTTCTATTTTTAGTTTTCTTTGTTTCAAGTGATTTGGTGGGGCACACGATTCAAGTTGTTACCTTTGCTAGGGTGAAATAGAGTGACTGAGTTACCTTTTTCAAAAAAAAAAAAAAAAAAAAAGACCGGACCAGTTAGACCAATCGGAATAAGTATTAACACTTGGATAGCAATATGCGTGTGTTCTCCCTGTTTCCGTCGCCTAAGCAAGCGTGGAATGCAGGAGGACCCGTGGGAACTATCGTGTAATCTGCTGACAAGAAGCATGCACTTGGATCCAAAAGATCTATTCATGCCGTTAAGTTAAAAAAAAAAAATGGATATTGTTATGTGTAGTCAACTGCTGGTTCCCTTGTATTTGCCAGTTGTTGATCTAGATTTAAGTTATTGACCACTGGTTCCCTTGTATATGCCAGTGTGTTAATATTAGTCAGACCGGTATCTCAGTCATTTAGGTTAGGTTCACCTTGGCAGAGGCCTTCAGACAGATATGGGAAACACCGTTCACTTTTCAACCATCTACATTTTTCTTTTTCCATCTTCTTAATCTTTTCATGTGATTAGTCTGACTCCGAGTATGATGTCCATCGTGAAACTATCTTAGTAGAGCTCTGTCACTTATATGAATTTTAGTATGCTTGAGTGCAAACTCGTGTACAGCAATTGGAATTTCGCATCAGGGTTCTTCCTCTTAAAGTCAATAATTGTATGCCAACCAAGGAGGTTCTTTAGTGCTTTCCAAGGTTCTGCGTAGATAGCTGGGGTCTGGAGTATTGGTTTTTGTGGGTACACCTCTGATAAACCCCCCGAGATTAACTCGGTCACTTTTCAAGAATAAATTTTGCTCGAGGACTAGCAATAATAAGTTTGGGGGTATTTGATAGACACATTTTTGTGTCTAATTTGATCTCAATACTATATATTGTTGGCACTCGATTTTGTACTAATTTTGTTATTTTATGTATTTGTAGGTATTTTTTGGAAATAAACATTTTTGGAAAATTCTGCTCGAAAAGTTGATTTTGTCACCCGGAGGACAAGTGTTTCGGACTCTCGCTTTTGGATAAGGGATAACCTAATTACTAAGGGGCACCCCCAGGTCACCCCAAGGCAGCTGCTATTCGCACCCAAGTTCTGGTTAGGGGAGGACATCTTCTTCCCAAATTCAAAAAAACAAAATTGGCGGGAAAAAATTGTTATCAACTGGCAGATTTAGGGTTGGAAGTTTGGACGGGATTAAAGGAGATTCAATGGCCCAAATTAAATGGGTTTGTTCCTAGGCCTAGATAGAGCTGGTATGGGTGTTGGATTCGGTCAAAATTGGTTAGATAACCGGTGGTAATCAAATCAGGAGATATTCTAAAATAAGAAAAATATCTATTCTTGAATTCTTGATGGAAGAGACGTGCATGGGTTGATTTTATTGGCTGGAAACAATCCATAAGCTCAAGGATGACGCGTGAGAAGAGATAAAACATGGAACAATCCGTAACAAATCAGAGAATTAAAGAAAAAAATATCGGGAATATTTTCATTCACTGCCGAGTAATGGGAAGATTTTTTGGATTAATGGAGGAGATTCAATGGTTCAATTACGTATAAATAT
The DNA here is from genome assembly GCF_003573695.1 of Papaver somniferum. NCBI lineage: Eukaryota > Viridiplantae > Streptophyta > Magnoliopsida > Ranunculales > Papaveraceae > Papaver > Papaver somniferum. The sequence goes on from NC_039365.1 coordinate 165,792,046, forward strand.
GTTCCTAATGTGCTACAGAGGGTCTGTCGAGAGTTTGGGGAGGTTTGGAGGCGAGCAGAGAGGCGCAGGAGGAGTTGCAGAGAAGTTACCTGCTGCTGCTGCTGCCATTAACACGCCTGAAGAACACGAAGAACGGACTCGCAGCAGCAGTCGTTCTTCAACAGTGAAATCGACTGTCGTATGTGGGTCGTAGTTCTTCAACGACAACAGCACCTCAGCTTTGTCGTTGATTCTGGACGCCTTCTGTGGGTCGCAGAATCCTGTTTTAGAACATTTACTTATCTTTCTCTTCATTGTAAAACACTTTTGAGCATCAATGAAATATTTTGAGAGGTTTTTCACCATGATGAGCTAAACCCAACACTGGGACGACGGAGGAGGCCGTGTTTCATCCATGTGGTAATTTAAATTAATTCTTTATTTACTTTTTGCAACATATTTAATTGAAATAAGATTTTAAATTAATTACTTGTGATTTCATTTGATGGAGTATGCTTAGTCCTAGGGATTTTTGATATTCCATGCTTAAGAAATACAAGTAATATTTTATAAAATCTATCTTGGCAATAAACTAGAGTTAATATTTGTTTTGTTTTGAACTATAATCGCCTAGAATTAAATTCTGAACCACTTGAAAATGAAAAATGGCCGAATCTTTAGTCCCAGTAACTCTCTACCATTTTGTCAATATTTGTATATATATTTATTTTCTAAAAAATTATCCTTCACAAGTCCGAGAGTTTGAACCTCATTACTACAAACACGAAAAATTTATAATCATATACCCGTATGCATACTTAAGCTAGTTATTTTGTCAAATCGGTTTGTTCATGAACTTAAACATTTAAATCTTAAGGAATGCAACCTTTGCAAATCGTGGCTATAATGTTCATGATTGATTCAAGTGAATCAAACCGATTTGGTTTCAATTGTGTCTTCTATACAATTAAACAACTCTTTAACTAGTTTCATTTGAGTCATTTGAACTAGTTATGGATAAGATGAATAAGGTTAATATGAGAGTAAAGATATGGCTAACTTCGGTTGAGCATTATTGAGCCAACATGAGTGTACACGTTTGGGTACGGTTACATAAACCTAAATGAGGGTGCATTTCATTTGTGTGTAACAAGCTAAGTTCGATCTAACGGTTGAAAGATATTAGCTTGGTTGAATCAGGTTTTTCATCTAACGGTGATTATTGAATGCTTTATTACCAAGGTAACTTGGATTTCAAACCTTTATTTGAAAACTATATAAAGGAGAACTCTAACAACTGGGAAACCTAATCCCCACATCTCATGTGTGATACTAGTTGTATATCTAGAGTCAATTGTCCTTTAACCTTAGGTTTTCCTAAACCTTGTAGGTTAACGACTTGAAGACTTCATTGGTATTGTGAAGCCAGACCGATAATACTTCTCTTGTAGTTGTGTGATCTGATCTTGCTGTTTCTATCGTATGAGTACAATTGTAAAATTGGCTTGAGATTTATTTCTCCGATGGCAAGATAGAAAAGTAATCACGAATACTTCGTCTCATCGTTTGTGATTCCATAATATCTAGTTTCGCCATCATATGATTTTGATTATTGTGAGGTGATTGATAATACTAGGATGTTCTTCGGGAACATAAGTCTCGTTTATCAATTGGTTCCTGTTCACCTTGATTTATCAAAAGAAGGAACAAAAACTCTTGCATATTTTTGTGGGAGACAGATTTATTCAATCCTACAGACTTTTCTGTGTGAGACATATTTGTTTATCAAGTCTTTGACATTGGGTCGTAGCAACTCTTGGTTGTGGGTGAGATCATCTAAGGGAATCAAGTGCGTAGTATCCTGCTGGGATCAGAGACGTAAGGAGCGCAACTGTACCTTGAATCAGTGTGAGATTGATTAGGGTTCAACTACAGTCCAGTCCGAAGCTAATTGGTAGTAGGCTCGTGTCTGTAGCGGCTTAAGACAGTGTGGTGTTCAAACTGGTCTAGGTTCCGGGGTTTTTCTGCATTTGCGGTTTCCTCGTTAACAAAATTCTGGTGTCCGTGTTATTTTTTTTCCGCATTATATTTTGTTATATAATTGAAATATCACAGGTTGTGCGTTAGATCAATCAATTAGAATATCCAACCTTTGGTTGTTGATTTACATTGTTTGACACTTGGATATTGGTCTTTGGTACCATCCAAGTTATCTTTATTCTATTTAATTAGACTCGCAGATTTCTGTTTGCTTGATTAAGAATTAAATCGAGAGATCGAGATATTACACTCTTTGATATACTTTATTCTAGATTGAGTCTGACTGTCTAGTCGATTCTCTAGAAAGTGTATTGGAGTAAGTCCTATCATATTGCCAAACGAATTGTTGGGTGTGGTTGTTAGACCCTCGCATTTTCAATTGGTGGCAATACTGTTTCTCCTTACCATAACAACACATTGACTCAACATTCTGAACTATTCTGATTGGTTCTGTTTGATCTCTTTAAAATTCCTTTTTTATCAGCAGACTCCCCATCATTTTCATTTAGAGGAGATTTTATTTTTAGAGATTTTTTCAAATCACCAATAGGAACAGTTCTTTTATCTCCGATGACACAAATATTGCCAACTTTAGCATTACAATCTTTATCGTCTTCTTTTTTGTAGTTCCTTTAAAACCTCTCATTTGTATTTTGAGCCTCTCCATAATTTCCTCCTTTAGAGTCGATTATTCTTCTCTTGGTTCTTTTTTTTAAATAGTTTACTTTATCAATTTCACTATCATAAAATTGTAGAATTATGCTTCAAAAAAAAAAAGTAGAATTGCGGCAACTTTTAAAAGAGACTCGACTTTCCTGCTTCTTTTAGATAATTTTTCATTAAACCCCAAATTGGCTTCTTCTTCATCATGGATGAAAACTTTAAAAAAAATATTTTGTTGGCAATTATTCTTGGTAAGCATTTCTCTTTAGAATGCTCTTCATCCACATCCCAATAATCTTTGCAAGTCCCATATGGAATCTCCAAGAAGAAAATCCTCAACTTGATCGTTACTCTGTCATTTCCATCCAATATGAAACCTTTAGTTGATGAATTATAACATGCGCTTTATGCTTTCCCTGTGCATTGAGAGGACCAATTAGAGGAATAACTCTTCTAACTTCTGTTAAATCGACTATAACATGCGCTTTATACTCTCCTTGAGCATTGAGAGGACCAATTAGAGTAAGAACTCTTCCAACTTTTTCTGCAATTTTTTTAGCGACAAATCCCCTTTTAGCTAAATCACTTCTGAGTTCAAATCTAATCCAGTAATCTTGAACTGTGAAATCAATTTCTTCTATCTTTGCATCACTGCTCCAAATGCGCATAGTAAGAAGTTTTTCATGAACTCTAATCTCTATTATGGGTAGAATAGATAGAAGCATCAAAATCACTCGTGTTAGAGAATTTGATGATAAATTTTTTAGGATATGTTGTTTTTCTGATGATAAGTTTCCATGTTGGGAACCAAGCCATATTAAGAGCAAAATCCATTTCACCCACTTTTAGTCCTCTAGAATTATCATTTTTTTTTTTTAAATAGTTTAAGATCTTTAATATCACTCTAGAATACCTTCCTTTATCGATTAAGATTGCAGCAGTACGAAGAAATTCAACATAATAGCTAATGGAATTAGACAGAGGAATAACATGATCTTTTAGATATTCGATCGGTAAGATGGGCAATGTGATTTTCTGTTGGAACATCAAACATACATGTGAAGACTGGAGGAGAATAAATGTTTTAAACGAAAGATATGAAAGAGCTTTTGAAGATGATTGTTTTTGTTTTGTGTAAGTTATGTATGAAACTAAAGGAATACGGACTTACATAAACCCTCTTCTTGCATGGGAATAGTGAATAATAACTTCTGAAAAATCTTGGTACTTGTGAGGAACTAACAATATCTCTAAAGTTTGAAGAGATACAACCTCTGACACATGACAAATTAATAGATGACAAGTGCGTTTTTTCTCCTATATGTAATCTCTAAATCTATACTTAAACTGTTTGCAATGATTATATTCTTCTCATAATTATGAAATCATGTCTTGAGATATTTGTCTTCAAATAAAACATTAATACTTTACTTGCACTTGTGGTAATAGCATCGCCATGAATAGAAATAGACCAGAAGAACTGTAGCTCATCCATTTTTCTCGAATTCGAACAACTGACCTGAAATGGCCTCAACTGAGCATGAGCTCCAATAACCCTTTCCCTAAGAATCAAGGAAAGCAAACAACCGAGAATTAAGATTCAAAAATAATTTAAAAGAGAATAACAGAGGATGAAAATTAAATTATGAAAATCCCGGAGTAAGAATACAAAAAGAAAGCTTAAAAAGCCAAATTGGAAAGAATAATTGAAAATAAAAACACCATAAATAACGAAGAAATGATAAATGACGAAAAAATAAATTTAACCTAATTAAGCCTAGGTTAAAAACTTGAAAAAAGCTTGAAATTGAAAGGGATGATTTTAGATTAAGCAAAGAAGATAAAGGAATAACGATGATTGAATTAAATTCAAAAAAATTTCATATCTATTAAGCAAGAATTTAAGCACCGAGTCAACTCCGGTTTTATTGCTAACCAACATTGCCTCTTTTTCTTCAGCGTATATCACATGCTAATAGTTTCACGTTTTGGCGGAATGATTTTGCTCGCACAATAGAAAATGATAGAAGTACAAATATTTTTTTCGGTTAAATCTCATAGATACGTGATTGTTTTTCTTTTCTTTTTCTTATAAAGGAAATAATTTTATTGCTTAAGTAGGAGAAATATTAATGGCTCTTGCCAAGAAGACTACAAATATCCTCAGAGAAGTTATTTAAAAGGTTCAAATTTGTAGCTATTTCTCTAACAGTTCTTGCAACTGCATCAGCTACCCTATTATCATCTCTACTGGCAAATGAAAAACTACATTGAATGAAACTTGAACTTAGACTCTTAATCCGATTCAAAAGATTCTTGTTCTCCCACTATATAAGGATCAAGAACATTATCAGTGATTGATTGAACTACTAGCTTTGCATCAACTTATATATGTATTCTTGTGAACTGATTTTCTCGATCCCACAATAGAGCTTCTCGTATAGCCATGCAATCTCCAGCCTCTGGACTTAATACTCCATATGTGTAGAATCCTTTGATCCCTTCATAGTTACCTGCATGAGAGCGTAAGATAATGCCAATACCAAATGTATTAGTTTCCTCATCAAATGAAGCATCTACATTAAATTTTATTTAATACATCTTGCATGGGAGGACTCCATTGAGAGTATGCAGGTCAATTAAAAATGATTGTATTCATGGATGTGTCATGTAAATGTGAATGCAAGTGATATTAAATTCTATGCATGGAGTTAAAAGGTTAAGTTTTACTCTCTGAAAAACCATGTCGCATCTGTGCTTCCAAAATATCCAAGAAGTTATCATTCATGTGGCCAACCATCTGTCGTCGTCACTATTGTTAATGTTTAAGAACCAACTCTCAACCCACACTAAGACACTATCACACCTTCTTTGTACTTCGTCAATGTTAACATTAACCAGTCTCCAAACAGTTCTTGCATGCCTACAATGAAACAAAACGCGTTCCATTATTTCCTCACGGTGACCACATATTACACTCGGAGTATCAATACTTGAGTTATATCGAGCCAACCTAATCCTTGTGGAATGAGAGTCATGTATACATCTCCAAGAAAATATCTTAACTCTGTGGGATGTGCTACTCCTCCAAAGCCTTTTCCAGACATTGTTTCGAATAATAATTCCACTAACCATAGTTTCTGAATTGTTCATAGTGAGTTTTTTATATGTGCTCTTAACAGAAAATTTCACGTCTTTAACGGGCATCTAAACCATGATGTCTTCTTTAGAAGTATCCAACAATAAATTCTGTATCTTCTGAGAAGTATTAATATCAAAAATCTGATTGAGGAGATCCACATTCCAATTGTTGGTGTTTGTCAGAATTAATTCTTCAACATCTTGGTAGAACCTGTGTAAATCATTAATTGGCTGAGGAGGTGTGCTTTCACCTGGAATCCATTTGTCTAACCAAATTTTTGTTTTCTTACCATTATTCATTTCCATAAAGTAATTATGTTAAACAACTTGCAGACCTTTGATTATTCCATTCCATGTATAGGAACAGTTTTCTGCTTTAAAATCTTGATGAAGTATATCTACATGTTTGAAGTATTTGCTTCTCATAATTTTTTTCCAAGGAGCTTCTGATTCAGTGCACAATCTTCAATCCAACTTGGTGACTAAAGCTAAATTTAGTTTTTCTAGATATCTGAATGATAACCCACCAAAATCTTTGGATTTACACACTTTCTGCCATGCTATTGGGTTGTTTCCCCTATTAGAGTTATATCCCCAAAAAAATTTCCTCTAAATGGTTGTAAGTCTGTTGAGAAGTTGAGCAGGGAGTTTAAAAGTACCCATTTGGTAAACTTACAGAGAATGAAGCACATGTTTGATCGTTGTGAATTAAGCACGTGATTGTTTGTCTGAATCTTGTAAAACATAATACTCCTTTTCATATGATAGTGTGACACAGTGCCACGTTAGTTCTAAACAACCCTTTTAAATTCTGAAAAAGTTTCATAGCCGACATATCGCTTTCCCACAACATATTACGAAACAAAGATCCTATGCATATGTTTAAGCTCCAAATCCTTTGGAAATAAATATTTCATTCAAAGGGAAAAGGGTCTAGAAAGTAGGAAACCTTTTTACTATTTTATAACTCGCATAGCTTGAAGCCGGAAGAAGAGCCTATTTGATTGTGAACACGAAAATAACGATGGTATCTTAGTGTCCACAAACAATGTTCCCGTTACGAGTAAAATCAATGGAATGATTGAAATACATATAGAGAGGCATATAATAGAACCATAGTAGACTCTGAGCCTCCAGGCTCGTACTCGTCTGTCATCATAGAAGTACCTATGATGAATTAAACATTTCATAATGAATAAACTAGAAGATTATAAGTGCGGAATATAAATAAGACGATGATTTAGTGGTTCAGCGCTAAGGCCTACGTCCACGGGTTTGTTTTTCACTATATATCATATAGGGTTACAAAGGATAGTCAAATGACTCTGAGTAGGGAACGAAGCTAGAGGGGTTCTTAGTAAAGCTCATACTTACTCTTACACATTCTCTCTCTTGCACTATAGTTCTCTCCCTAAAATTGGTCGACCCCTTTTCCCTTAATGGAGTTAGGTATTTATAGACTCGTCTTGTGGGGCCCTTCCTTCAGATACAACTGTATCTTATCGTCTTGGTAATTGCGCTGATCCCGATGGTAGTCTTCGTCTTGTCCGATGATATGCAGCGGTATCCTCTTGTTTCCAATGATCTACCTATGTTTATTCCATAGAGAAGGTGACACGTAAACTAACCGTATGTCATTAAATGAGGGTGCTTGGGGCAGACTGCATGATGAGCACGCAAGTGTGACGCATTTTCACCCATAACTACATTCGCTTTGACTAATTTAATCACTAATAATCTTGTTTTAAGTCTTTTCAAGGAAATAAGCTCTTTTGGAAAAATAGCTCGAAAAAGTTTTAAAGGAAACCAGAGGAACTGATAAAGGCACCCATCATTTCAGATACGGGCACCCAACAAATGGATAGAGACACCCTCTTCTTCTTCATTTGAAACAGATTCACATAATTTATGGGAGATCTCAAAGATTTAAGGAAAAGATATCTTCTTGCCTATTATACAGGAAGTTTTCATATCTTGAAGTTAAAAGAGATAATATATTGATGAGTTTGTTTTTATTGAAAAGGAGAAAGAAAATATGTGGTTTTATTTATAAATAAAAAAAGATAATATCCCCAGGATTTTATTATAGCAAATAGAGGAAGATGTGTGATAAATGGAGAAAGAAATTATTCCTGAGATATCTTTCATTAAAGAGAATATTTGGTGGAGTTATGGAAGAATATTTTGAAAAGATGTTTGAGTAATGGGTTGTTGTGTATAAATAGAGTGCTAATAGGACCAAACAGGCATCCGGAGAGAGGAGAGTTTTGGAAGAGCAAAATAGTTGCGTTTAATTTTTCTTCATTTTCACCATTGTAAACACTTTTCGAGTAATAAAATAATCTTTTAAGAGTGTCTAAAACATGATGAGCTAGACCCCTACACTGGGTCGACGGAGGAATCCGAATTTCATACATGGATAAATTTATTTTATTTTTCTATTTGACTTTTGCACTAACTAAAATAGAATTATGATTTGAATTAATTAGTTATCATTTTATTTGATGGGTCATGCTTTCTTAGATGTTTGATGTCCCATGCTTATAATTTATAACTAATATTTTGAGAATCTACTTTGGAAAAAATAAGAGTCCATGTTATTTTATTTATTAAGAGATAATTATTGAGAATAAATAATTGATCCTTATGATATGAATTCGGTGGAATACTAGTCCCAGTAACTCTCGCCTTTGTTTATTATTTTGATTAAATCTTTAAATTTAATCTTTACAAGTCTTAGAGTTCGAATCCTTATTTGCAACAACGATTAAAAATCACATCATTTTGGCGCCGCCGACGCGGATTTGTTTTTAGATAATTTTTAGGTTTTTTTTTATTATGTACAATATTTTCATTTTTTTTTAGATTTTTTTTTTCCTTTTTATGCGTTTCTTTTTGTATTTCCTTTCAGGGAATATCTGAGGATGATGACTTCTTCTGAGGAGACGTCACCTAAGATGATGCTGGCGGAATATAAGCGTAGAAAGTCAAATTATCAGGAAACCTCGTCTGAGATGACGCTTGCAGAATATAAGCGTAGGCAACGGTATGTAGTTTTTGATCCACATTTGGTAAGTGAAGAATATCCTCTAGAGATATATGAGAAGTATTATAAACACACACCGCCTAGTTTGGAACAAAGATTGAGAGTTCTTGGATGTCAAAGATTATATGCTGATGAGGATGAATCTTGTAGTGACTCTCTGTTCCAAACAGAACATATAGATGACCCTGTGGATGATTTGCCTAATTCCATATATGAATCCATCCCACAAGATAATTCACCCAACTTAGAGGTTGTTTCTAGACCCCTAGACTTCCAAAAGTTGCCTAATTTAGGGTTAGAATTGCGTGCTTCTAAAGTGTTGTTGGATTACTTTGCATCTAAGTACCCAGAGGACTTGCCTATTCTTGATATTGTGCATGAACCAATTGATATTTCCCCAGTCTCAATAGTATCCCCATATTTTGTTCTATACTCACTTCCATGTGAAGTAAAAAATAGGTTTGGGGGTAATCCTATATTTCAGACAGTTTCAATGTCACCATTTTTTCATAGCATAATTGTGAAGCTGTCGTTTGTAATACTGTATTTTGGGTTGATCCCCAAATTTTCAGGCTGTTGATTTTTGGGGATCCATTTCTGTACATTCAAGTAGGTATTTTTCTTCTTCTTGTTTTTCTTTTACTTTTTGCATTTCCCATCTTAATATTTGCGTTGGATGACTCAATTACATTGAGGACAATGTAATGTTTAAGTGTGGGGGAGAGGTTAACTTTTTACTTAATTTTTTCAGGAAATTCCTTGCAAATCATGACCAGCTGTGTAGCGGGTCTCTTTCTCTTTATCTTATTATATGACCAACTGTGTAGCGGGTCTACAAAAAATAAAAAAATTATGATCATCTGTTTAGCGGGACTAAAAAAAATAAAAATAAAAATTATTATGATTGTTAGGGTTATGACCAGTTGTGTAGCGGGTCTTTTTCTTTTTTCTTGCATGTTATGACCAGCTGTTTAGCGGGTTTAAAAGAAAAGTTGATATGACCAGCTATGTTACGGGTCTCTTTCTCTCTATCTTATTATATGACCAGCTGTGTATCGGGTCAATTTTCTGTTTTGCTCGAGGACTAGAAAAATGTAAGTGTTGGGGAATTTGATGAGCACGCAAGCGTGACACATTTTCACCCATAACTACATTCGCTATGACTAATTTAATCACTAATAATATTATGTTAAGTCTTTTCAAGGAAATAAGCTCTTTTGGAAAAATAGCTCCAAAAAGTGTTAAAGGCAACCAGAGGAGCTGATAAAGGCACCAATCATTTTAGATACGGGCACCCAACAAATGGATAGAGGGACCCTCTTCTTCTTCATTTGAAACAGATTCACATAATTTATGGGAGATCTCAAAGATTTAAGGAAAAAATATCTTCTTGCCTATTAGACAGGAAGTTTTGATATCTTGAAGTTAAAAGAGATAATATATTGATGAGTTTGTTTTTATGGAAAAGGAGAAAGAAAATCTGTGGTTTTATTTATAAACAAAAAAAAATATCCCCAGGATTTTATTCTAGCAAATAGAGGAAGATGTGTGATGAATGAAGAAAGAAATTATTCCTGAGATATCTTTCATTAAAGAGAAGATCTCGTGGAGTTATGGAAGAATATTTTGAAAAGATGTTTGAGTAATGGGTTGTTGTGTATAAATAGAGTGCTAATAGGACCAAACAAGCATCCGGAGAGGGAGGAGTTTTGGAAGAGCAAAATAGTTGCGTTTAATTTTTCTTCATTTTCACCATTGTAAACACTTTTCGAGCAATAAAATAATCTTTTAATAGTGTCTAAAACATGATGAGCTAGACCCCTACACTGGGTCGATGGAGAAATCTGAATTTCATATATGGGTAAATTTATTTTATTTTTCTATTTTACTTTTGCACTAACTAAAATAGAATTATGATTTGAATTAATTAGTTATCATTTTATTTGATGGGTCATGCTTTCTTAGATGTTTGATGTCCCATGCTTACAATTTATAACTAATATTTTGAGAATCTACTTTGGTAAAAATAAGAGTCCATGTTATTTTATTTATTAAACGATAATTGTTGAGAATAAATAATTGAGCCTTATGATATGAATTCGGTGGAATCCTAGTCCCAGTAACTCTCGCCTTTGTTTATTATTTTGATTAAATATTTAAATTTAATCTTCACAAGTCTTAGAGTTCGAATCCTTATTTACAACAACGATTAAAAATCACATCACCGCACGCTTCAGACAGCTGTCGCGGCAGTTATCACCTCTTTGTCAAAGTAATTCATCTTGTTCGTTCATTCTGGTTCTTCCTCGAGATGGGGAAAAGTGGATTTTAGGCCCTCTATGGTGCTTTACAGGTACTCATATGTTAATTACTCCCTAGGTTTATTTCCGTTAGATCTGTTCAGTGGCGTCCATGTGGTATAATATTGTGAAGTCCTATCTTAAGTGTGGCATTTGTGGCATCAAAGATTGATGTCCATACTCTTCATGCGTCACGCGTGTACTTTCTTTGACACGTGGTCGGCTGCAGGAATATATATATATATATATATATATATATATATATAATTTGCCCATTTTCTCCTATGTTTGAATCTAGTCAAGCATGGAAGAAAGAATCCCTTCATCTTCCCGCAATAACTTCCCCTAACACGTTTCCCACTCTCTTCATTAACTCCCCTCGAATTCCGGAGCGGCATGCGGCCATAAATATGAAAGAGAGGGTGTCCTGAAATTAATTTTATTCTCATTCTTATTCTTTTCTGTTTATCTTCTCTGCCCCAGTCTTCTCAGAAAATTATTTCAGATTTGTCTTCTTGTTCTTTATATCTTCTGCTAGTACACCTACATTTTACTGGACATTATTTGTTGTTCCAGTCTTCTTTGATCAGTTATGAGCATCGATTCTATCTCGGGTTTCATTACTATTACAGGTATGCCCCTTTAACGCCTGATATTGTGAATGTCAATGATTTCTGCTGGTGATATTCTGGATTTTTGCTGCTATGATTGGGGTCTTTAGATTTTGTGATGGAGAACATGATATAAGAAAGTATATATACTTTCCCCTGTTCTTCATCACAAATTTTAAAGACTCATACCTTGATGTAAAAAGTGATGATTTTCTTGCTGCTATGATAATATTCTTGATAAAGATAATGATCCTGGTTTGTTTTCGATCTTTGTTATTTGCTGTTGTTTGACCTCCCTTGTCTCTTTTAGGTGATAATGTCAGGCAATGAACGAAAGGGAGATCCATAAAATCTCCTCCAACAAGTCCTTATAGGTATCCTCCCCATAGAAACCCTGATATTTCTCCGCCGAAGGACGGGCTGCCCAGAATATCTCAGTCAGATTTTTGTCCTAACAGGGTTTCTTCGTCTGATCCTAAAGCATTTCCGAAAAGAAAGGGAGATCCATCAAGGGGTTCGCGCTATGCGTTTGACCGTCTCACTGTTTACCGTTCGCCGCAGCGTTCACAACCTTTGAATGTCCAAACCATACGTTCCCTTGCTCCTTCTGGTCCAATGCCCCTTCAAAACCCCAAGAATCCGCTAAAAACTGCTTCATCAATAGAGCCCTCGTCGAAGAATCCTTTACGGAATAACGTAGATTTGTCGAGAAATCCACCAACGAAGAGAAAAGCTTCGAATATAAGTCCGTCAAAGAAGTCAAAATCCCGCAAAATTGTGTCATCTGGGTTGCTCCTACTGAACAAACTGCTCCAGCGACAAAGAAGAAGAAGAAAGTTGTTTCCTTCAAGCACATTGATCTCGAAGAATTTAAAACGAAGCATGATCTTCATCATTTTGACGTTCGTTTCTATAACCAAGGTGATGATCCCCACCTATGATATGATAAAGAACTATAAGTATGATTCTCAGCATTTGTTGACGACTGTGGGGGAATTTGAGGCGGGTTTGATGCTTCCATTATACAAGCATGGAGAATCTTTCTACTATGATGTGTTGGCACATCGCGAAGGTTCTACTCGTCATACCCACTGCCACTCGGTGGTCCAACAGAGTGGGAACTACCTACGAACCCTTCATGAGTGTTATCTTCGGAGCATTGGTAGGACGAAGATGACTTGTTATACTCCTAACCTTGAGGAGAGAGGCTGGTATACCCCTGGGAACTTTAATTCTTCCTTCGGTGATTATGTTAACTCCAGGAATCGAAAGCGATAGAGCGTCGGTTTTCACACGATGATAGCCCTTCACGGTGAGGTTCGTCTCTTAAGTGAGATGAATGACACGAAGCTACGCTTCGTTCCCGGATCCAAGAAGACTGGTAAACCGGATCTTTTTCCCCTCTCAGAGCGCCTTCGTCGAGACCATGACTATGAATGTCATGCTACACCCATCGAGATTATCGGTCTTTGGGCTCATGGATGGATTCCTGGTGATCAGGGATGGAGACCTACTGTTGAAAGTGTTGTTCGTGAGGGTGCCCCCGCCTGCTATGGTGATTTTTTTCCTTGGGCCTTGAATTTCGAGGTAATGAAGTTTGATTACACTATTGAACCCCCTGATGCTGATGATGAAGAGAGTTCCGATGCTGGTCTTCCTTCGAAGGATACCACTACTGTCAAGGTATGATCCAATATCATAATATGTTGTGTATGTATTTTCTGCCCCTTGGATCATAGATTGATCTTATGCGTATTTTCAGGCTTCGAGGAAGAAGAAGATTGGTTCTGTTCAGTCTTCTACCATGGAAATTGAAGAAACCCAAGTTCCCGAGGTTACTAGTGATGAGGAAGAAGATGACGATACCGATGAAGGGGAGCGTACTGATACTTCTCCACATAATCATGGGGACGTTGATGAGGCTGCAGACGATGGTACTGGGGAAGGTTGTTGCTTCAGGAGGTCTTGACGCCAATCCTACTCCTTCCTCCGAGCAGAGAAATGAGGAGGTTGATCTTCACTATACTATTCCCGAGCCGATGCAACCTTCGGACCCGAATCAGGAGTTTTCTTTTGGTAAGATATATTCCGCTGGTGGTCAGATTGACATTGGTGCTGCTATGGGGATAGCATCGTAATTTTCTTTGTTATCTCCTAACGATGACTGGGAGGTTGTTGTCGAGGAATAGAAAATGATGGATGGGTAAGAAAGTTCTGAGGGTGAAGATGCCGAACTTCGCAACGCTAAGAAAGACGAAGGGAGAAAATCTACTACTATCGGGGGACCGACATTGGTAACCAGGCCGATGCTAATAGAGAGGTTGAGGCCGGGGCCAATGCTGTCAAAGAGACCAATGCTAGTATGTCTTCTGATGGCTTCGTCAACGGTGTGATGTGTGAGGCTGACGACAAGACCTTTGATTGGATAAAGAAGATGAGATTGATGGACGTTCCCAATCCTGCCCCTCTGGTGCCTGGGGAGAAAGACTCTGATGCTTTCACTCGCTAAAGGATGCAGCTGTCGTCTCGTGAAAAGGTCGTCGAGATCTGAGAAAGGGATTTGTGCCCTTTTACTTCGAATCTCTTGGTTAATCTTCCTTCATCCATTTCGGACATGATGGCCGTGGCTGATGGGTTCCAATATAGCTATCCTCAGAAACGCATCCTAGAGGTAATGTGTTATGTTTTCCATGATTGATTAATTCTCTGTTCGTTCTTTAATGGCTTGTTTATTTCTTGTTGTTATAGTTGGCGACTAGCGAACATTGCAACCATACCTTGTACCAATTCTTTAGGGCTAAGGCGTTGAATTTGGAGGCAAATCTTCGTCAACGGGATGATGAGATGTTTACCGCTCAAGAATCTCTTGGAGTTAAGGATAGAGAAATCCTAGAACTAAAGAATCTGTTGAAGGTAAAAGAGCAGGTCGGTGCTTCCGAAGTACAGCTTCGTCTGGAGGTAGCCTATCTTCGTGGTGAATTGTAGAAAGCTCGTGCTGAGGATTCATCCTCTAAAGATTTGTCTCCCCTCATTTACTTTCCCTTTCGTCTTCTTCGTGTGCTGTCTGAGTTACCCGGCCCTGTCTTCAGCGGGTGATGCCAGATAATTAATATGGCTTCGGGAGTGAAAGGGTTCGTCAGGCTTCTCGGATCATAGAATTGGTATCGAAGGTTAAGGACGAAGCTGATAAGTGTAATTCTCGGGCCGATGAGAATAACGAATTGGCGGCTCGGTATCAAGAGAGACGGGAGCATATGGTTGACATGCAGAATACTATGAACGCTGATCGTCGTCAGTTCAACGGTGCTTTATTATGGACTCGTGAGAATCTAAGTGAGGCGCGTGAGGATATCTCCCTCCTAGAAACCAAAGTAGCAAACTTGGAAGAAGAGCTGCACTAAGATCGTTCATCCCACGATCCTGAAGTTCGGGATTATATACAACGGCTTGTTCGGGAAAGGGATGACGCTAGAGCAGAGGACCATGCAATTAGTAATTATTTAAGTGCTTCTCGGGCCGATGTTGCTCGTCTAATGGAATCCGAGAAGGACCTAGATGTTAATATGTACAGGATCACTAAGGGGATCGAGGGGATGACCAATGAAGTCAACCACCTTAACACTCAGACTCTATGAAGCAGGTAAAGTTAGATAAGTGTCAATATGCTCTCGAGAATCCTCGGCTTGATTATAAGAAACTTTCTGGTGAATACGATTTTCTCGATGAAGCCCGGGAAACTGTAGTAAATGAATATGAGATAGCTTCGGTTAATGTTTAAGGTATAGCTTCGTTTAGTCGTGGATGTCCATTTATTTCAGCCTTATAATATCTGTTTTTCTTTGTTACAGAGCTTGAGGGACAACTTGGCCTTGCAAATGCGAAGCTTGAAGAGTCTCAATCTGACTTAGTAAAGCAGCAGGGACAAACTAAGTATTTTGAAGCGCTGGAAGGGTCCCGGGATGAAGCGGTGAAGGCATTGACTAAGGAGATTAATCGGCTGAAGAACTTGCTGTCACAATCCAAGCTCAAATCCGATGTTATTGGTCATAAGGCTCGTTGTCAGCTCGCGTAGTAAGTTAACAAGACTCTGACTGGGATAGAGAAGAGTCTTTTGACAGAGCATGGCCTCGTTAAGAAGTACATGCGTTGTCCTGACCCTGGGCCCTTTAAGTGCACCTCTGACCCATCTTCTGGGGGTAACGTTCCTTTCTCTCAAAAGTAACATCCTGCCGACCACGTCGATCATTCGGGGGAGAAGTAGATATCTGTGTTGAAGTAGAAGATTGATATTTGTTGATTACTTGGTTTCGGATTATTTTTTGTATCTATTTTATATTTTTTTTGCTCATATCCCCGAACTTGTGATCAACTTTCTTGGAATGGATAATTGGTCGTTGGTCGTGTTAGTATGTATAGCTGTTTTTCTGCAATGAAACTTTTCACGTTTTAGTTTTTCACTTGTTAAAACATATCAATGAAAAGGAGATAGTGTTTGGGACATAACGAACACATATACCTTCATTATTTTCCTTGGACCTGTCACCCTGTCGGCTAATCCTGGGACAGAGGATTACCAGACGGTGAGGGTCGAAGCAGTGTTCTCGGTAATATGATGCTTTATTGAGTTATTTACATGCATCCATTCCGCCGAACCCCTGCTCTGAGTTTGGTTGGGCATCTATTTCTGCTGGAATCCTTCCCCGTGGTCGTACACTCATAGACACTGATAGGGGAGTCCGGAGAGATCGTACTTAGGTACTTTCCCTAATTTTTAAGTTTATGATGGATCGTTCTAGATTCTTCGTTACCCGTTGATCGATAAAATTAAGACAAAAGTTTCTCATTTGATTTATATGGTGAGGTCTGCTATTCCTCTGCCAGAGATAGAAACACATCGAGCGGGTACGCCGTCTTCTTCTTCTTGTGCTCTTCATGCAAGTGCATAACTGCATTGCTTCATGGATAGTATGGATTGAGGTATTTCGCGTTCCAGGGGTGCCTGAGGACTTCTCCTTTTAGATTACGTAGACACTAAGATTCGTTCCCTGCGATGTCATGTATTACAAACGGCCCTCCCCATGTTGGTGCTAATTTCCCTCATTTTTTTCTCTCGTTGATATTGCGGTATAGTTCTTAGCACATATTGTCCTTCCACAAAATTTCTAAGCTTAAACTTTTTATTGTATTCTCTTGCAAATCTTCGTTGGTAGTTTTTCATTCTTTGTAACGCTGTCTCCCTTCTTTCTTCTAGATCATCGAGCCTTTCCAACATCATATCCGTTGTAAGGTTATTTTCTGATGCTTCGGTCTCTGTGGTTGGCATGATGATCTCGATTGGAATGACTGCTTCATCTCCATAAGTGAGGAGAAACGGGGATCCGCCGGTAGCGGATCTTCGCGTGGTTCGGTATGACCATAATGTGTTGTGTAGTTGCTCACACCATCGACCTTTGTTCTCATCTAATGATTTCTTGAGGATAAGAGGGAGGGTCTTTTTCGTGGCTTCAGCTTGTCCGTTGCTCTGGGGGTAGATGAGAGTCGATTTGTTTTTCCTGATCTTGAAGGTGTCAAAGAGCATGTCTATATTCTTTCCTTGTAGTTGCTTGCCATTGTTGGAGACCATTTCTACGGGGATGCCAAACCTGCAAATGATGTTTTGAAAAATGAAAGTGAACACATCCACATCTATGATTCTGGCTAGAGCTTTGGCTTCCACCCATTTGCTGAAGTAGTCAGTGGCTACGGTCAGGAATCGTCTCTTCCCTGTTCCTTCGACCAGGGTTCCGACGATGTCTATGCCCCACTTCGCAAATGGCCACGGACTATCCACTGAGTTTAATTTCGTTGATGGAGCATGGATTCTCTTAGAGAACCGCTGGCACTCCGCACACCTTCTAGACATTCTAGCGACATCTTGTATCATTTGTGGCCAGTAATACCCTTGCATTTTTGCTTTGTCCGCCAGTGATCTCATCCCGCTGTGTTTTCCTGCATCTCCATAGTGGATGTCTTTTAAGACACGATGTCCTTCCTGTCTAGAAAGAAAGCGTAGTAGTGGTCCGAGGAAAGATTTTTTATATAGAATTCCGTCACGAAGATCGTATCTCCCTGACTTTGATTGTATTTTTCGAGCTTTCTTCAAGTCCGCGGGCAGTGTTCCTTCTTTAAGAAAAAGATGAACTTCGTTTCTCCAGTCCTCCTCGTTGCTGAAATCTTCGTCCTCATTCGGTCTTGATAAGATATCATCTTCGGCGAAGTCCTCGACGATATCTTCCCTTACATCATCGTCAGCAATGTCCTCCTCCACGTCATCTTCACGATTTATAGCGAAGGATTGTTGTGGAGTGATCGAAGGCTCATATATTCTTGTTATCTTGATGGCCTTAACACTTTCATCCTTTAGCATAGACGATATGTATGCTAAGGCATCAGCATGCCTGAGGTCTTTTCTACATAGATGCCGGAACTTGATGTTGGGTACTTGTGATGCTAGGGTTTGGAACATAGCCGTATATGCTGATAGGGTCTTATCATAAACATTATATTCCAATTTTACTTGCCGAATGATTAATTGTGGATCACTTGTTAGGCGTACATCCGTTATTCCCATTTATATTATCAAACGTGTTAGAGCATTGCTCGGTTGAACCCACCAAGCGTTTCTATGTCAAGTTTGGTTTTCATATTTTAGTGAATCAAAACTCATGTTAAGAGTCGCTTGATTATGTACTAGAGTCAACTTCATATAGGTTAGCTTGAAAGTATTAGGATATGAGACATTACAAGTATTGCGAAGTCTTGAAGATGTGAAGAAGCAAGGAGCTACAACGACAACAATCATCCTTCCACTTGAGGTTAGTGATATTTGACTTGAAGTGTTTCATTCCCTAACGTATCTTTCAAGTCGTGCATATTGAAAAACATAACTGCGAAGCATATTTGAACTCTAGATAGACATAGTATTAAGGAATACAATACGAGGTTTATTGCTTAACCATTAAACTTTGTAGATAAAACATCTCCATAATCATTTGAATGCTATTGTGACTATGTATGGGTATGAGGTGAGGATTTCATCCTAGCGAACAGTGTTTACATGAATTGATCAATATGGGTGTTTCATTTCACTATCCTTCCTACTTTCCCAACATTTTTGAGAACAACTTCCAGCGGCGCTTTGCATGGGACACGAACATAATTAGTCAAGAAATAGGTTCTCAGCTTTGGGGTCGCCCATATCAGTTGTTCAATCGTCGTGTAGTTTCTTTCTGCTGGGTTGAGAGTCTTGCTGACATAGTAGATTGGTTGTTCGATCTTTGTGTTGGTTTTGACCAAAACTGCACTGACTGCATCCTCGGTCGCTTCTATGTAAAGGGCCAGCACCTCATCGGGATCGGGATCGTGGCCATGTACTCTTTAATCTTCTAGAAAGCTTCTTCGCACTCAGCGGTCAATGCAAACTTACTCTCTTTTTTGAGGATGTTGAAGAAATACTTGCATTTTTCCGATGATCTAGCGATGAAACTCCCCAGTGCTGCTAGGGATCCATTGAGCTTTTGGACTTATTTCAAGTTCTTCGGGGACGACATTTCCACAATGGCCTGGATTTTAGCAGGATCGACTTCGATGCCCCTCTTCGTCACCAGATATCCGAGGAACTTCCCTGACGTGACGTCGAATGTACATTTTTCTAGATTCACTTTCATGTTGTATTTCCTCATGGCATCGAAGATATCTTTCAAGTCTTGATGGTGGTATTTGCGCAAGTTACTCTTGACGAGCATGTCATCAACATAGACTTCTAAAGTGTTCCCAATCTATGGCTTGAAAATAACATCGACCTTCCTCTGGTATGTTTCCCCTGCGTCCCTCAGCCCAAAAGGCATCCGTGTGTAACAATAGAGGTTGTGCGGGGTGTAGAATGCCGTATGCTGTTGATCTTCTTCTGCCAAGGCTACCTGTTTGTAACCAGAATATCCATCCATAAAATACAATTCTTCATATCCTTCAACATCTTTTACCAATTGGTCGATGCTTGGGAATGGGTAGCTATCCTTCGGACACGCTTTATTGAGGTTGGTGAAGTCGATGCATATCCTTACTCCTCAATTCTTCTTTGGTACGATGACCATGTTTGAGATCCATGTTGGGTACTTTACTTCCTTGATGAATCCCGCCTCCAACATCTTGCGAAGTTCTTTCTCGATCGCCTGATGATATTCTGGTGCGACCTTGCGTACTTTTTGCCTAATAGGGTTCGTTCCCGACTTTGTACAAAGTTCGTGTTGGATTATCTTCAGATCAATACCTTGCATATCCCCTAGCCTCCATGCAAATATGTCCGCATATTCCGTGAGCAGTTTTCTTAGGGATTCTTCTTGTTCCGTATTCATTAGGGTTCCTATCTTGATCATCTTCGGGACTTCTTTAGTTCATATGTTGATATTTTTCGTGTGTCCTACAAATGTGAATGTAGGCTTCGGTTCTCCTAGGATAAGAACGTTCTTTAATTGTTATTTGGTAGTCTCTTCAGCCCCATTAACCGCCGAGGTACCTGCTTCGTTAGTTAGGACGATGCTACCCTTCGCTAGGCTTTTGCCTGAGATTTCTTCAAGGTACATATCGATCACCTTGTCCTTGGTAGATGATTTGTTTTTGCTTCTTCGAGATTTTCACTGCTAATCTTGTTCGTTATTGAGTTGGTTCTGTAGAGCCTGGCATTACCGGGCGGTGACCTGATCTCCCTTAATTTCCATGACCCCTTCGGGCGTTGGTAATCTAAGGTACTGGTGATATGTTGCTGCTACTCCTTTGAGTTTGTGCACCCATCTTCGGACGATGATGGCGTATTAGGGAGAAGGAGCGTCTACCACGCTGAATCGGGTATCGACTTTCATTGGTCCTGCCTTTACTTGTAACACAATGTCTCTTAGAGGCTTCGTTGGTGCACCGTTGAATCCATAGATGGTATAGTAAGAAGACATCAGTTGCTCATCATTCAGTTCCATTCATTTGAACATATCATAAAACAGAACGTTGACTGAACTACCTCCGTCAATCAGAATCTTCTTAAGATTGCACCCTGCTACTGGTAATGTAAGAACCAAGGTATCTTTATGATCCTCCATGTCTTCTTCGACATCTTATGCATCAAATGTCATTGGTGCGTTCATCCACTGTTCGTGTTCATCAACTTCGACTCCATCGATCTTGTACAATTCGCAATGGTCCTCAAATTTCTTTCTCAGCCTTTTTCCTATCTGGGCAGTCAGTGAGGGACCGTCAGGTTCGGAGTATGAAATAGTATTGAGCATTCAATTACCCTCTGGTAGTTGGACTTGCTTGCTTCGTTTTGTCCTGTCATCGGTTTCTGCCTTCTGAACATATTGCTTGAGGTCGCCGGCGTCGACCAGCTTTTGGATAATTATTTTGAGGTTCTTACACTTTTCGGTTTGATATCCGTTGAAGCAGTCATACTCACAGTAATCCCTTTATTTCTCAGACCTGGGTGGATGATTTCCTTTGGACCAAGGTCATTCTAGGTTTTCTCGATCCTTAATCTCCCTTAAAATGTGAGTGTAGTTGGTGTTCAGCTTCGTATAAACTTGATCTTCAAATTTCTGATCATCACGCAGATGATCATCCCTTCGTCCCCTCTTATCTTCGTTGGAACGTTCAGTCGAATTGCCTCTTTTGGATCCGCTGGCTTGTTCTACCGAATTAGTCCGATGAGATCTTTACGTCTGGGCCCTAGGATTTTCCAGCTGGATCTCCTCCAATCTGGCGTGCTTTTCGATAATTACTCGAAGGTCTCCTTTGGTCGTGGGTACACTTCCATGAATCTCAATAAACAGTGGGCTCATCCTATCCAATACCTACTTGTAGCAATTGATACTGACCATCGGATCGACATTCCCTATCGCTTGACAATTTTTTTGCCATCTATCGGTATATTCCCTGATGGTTTCTTATAAGCGACCGCTAGTGAGAAGAGCTTGTTCACTCCTGCGTTGACGGCCTTGTTGTACATGTAAGTTCTCAGGAATTTTTCAATGAGATGGTTGTAGGAGTCGATGGAATTTGGTGGTAGGTTATAGAACCAAGATAGAGACGATCCTTTCAAGCTCTAAGGGAAGTACCTGCAGAGGACCACGTCATCCTGATCCCATCGGGCTGAAGTACGATTGTAGTACCGAAGATGGGCTGCATGGTCAATGGATCCATCGTAACATTCGAAGGCTGGGATAGGACACTTCTGGGGAATAAGGGCTTTGGCCAAATGCGCAGTCAGTGGATTGGTGGAAGCTTCTCTCATTACTTCCTCTAGCCTTCCTCCCCATTACCTTGTCTTTAGTTGCTGAATTTCAGCCATCTTTTCAGCACGAAGGTTTTCCATTGTGAGCTGGTAGTCTTCTTTGACCGTAGATCGTTCCGGTCTTCGATTCTCGCTATCGAAATAATCTGAGTCCTCATGAACATAATTTGGATCGGATAGTTTGTTTCCTCTGGCTACTCTTCGATTTAATGGTTCGGGATCGTTAACGTTGGCCACTACCATCCTTCGGTCCTGATTAGGCGGTGGTGCCTTGGAATTATCTTCATCGTGTAGATTCCCTAATTTGTTACTATGAGCGATCCTATCATTGAGTTGTTGGTTTTCTTGTGCGAGTAAGGCCACAACGTCTGCGTATACCTTCTGGCTTTTCTTCAACTCTTCAAGTTCTGCCATCATTTGTATGGAGTGGTTCGATCCTTGGTTCGAAGTTCCCACTTGTGCTTGTCCACCGGCGGCTACAGTGTTATCTTCATCAACAGTCTGTATTAAGGGGACCGGTAGATCGACGTGCGGGGATGGAAGCGCCATTGGTTGTTGTGCTGGTTGGTTTGTTGTCAGAAGAGGTTGATTAGTTAGAAGCGGTTGATTCGGCTCGTTGGTGAGCGGCATCCCGTAAAGGGGTTGTTGTATTACTGACTCCGCCACCTCTTCTCGTCCTTCGTTTTCTCGAGTCGTCGCTGCTACTTTGGAGGCACCTGCTCGGGTTGCTGCGGCTTTCAGCGCTGCTGCAGCTATTGCACCGGCATCCAATGGCGTCACACTTTCCGCTCCATCTTGCTTCTTGTTGTCGGCTTTAAGCTTTTCACCTTTTTGTTTGCTACGTGTCATAAATGGAGTTGTCCTTGGTGTTTGTTTTGACGATGCCTTGGCTTTTCCCGCACCCTTTTTTTTTTTATCTATCTTCGATTTTCTGCAAAAGCAAAAACGTTGTCGAAGAAAAAAATATCCACATGGGTTTTGTTATCAAAGTCAATCCAAAGGAAAGGAAATAAACCATAACATACACCTAAAGATTCTCACGGAAAACATGGATCTGAGAACAGATCTTAAAAACTATTTCAAGGGAAAAGGTAGATCCAAGGGTTTTTTATGTATGAAAACATAGATTCGATATATGCTTGTTAGAAGATGTATGATATGAATATTTTCTAATAGTGATAAAAATTTAAATAAAACGATTTCAAAGGTATGTCACCCAAAAACCGTAACGAAGGGTGGTACTGAGAGGATTAAAAAAGACCGCGGATCAAATCAAGAAAAGCACAGATCCTGAAAGTTTTTACGAGAAGGGTCAAGGATCCGGCTTTTCCAAAAGGTTTTTGGAAAAGAGAACGCAGATCTAAATGATTTTCACAATAGAAAACGCAGATCTAAAAGAGTTTTTCGGTTGATCTAAAAAGTTTGCATTGATAAGCTACCCAAAACACTATTATTTGAGGAATAACGTCGGGTGGCAAAAGAGCAAAATCACAGGGAAAGATAAATCTTTTACCGGGACAAAAGTTCTTGTTTCTAGCGCCAGATTGTGAACACGGAAATAACGATGGTATCTTCGTGTCCACAAACAATGTTCGTATTATGAGTAAAATCAACGGAATGATTGAAATACATATAGAACAACATATAATAGAACCATAGTAGACTCCGAGCCTTCGGGTTCGTCCTCGTTTGTCATCATAGAAGTACCTATGATGAATTAAACATTGCATAATGAATAAACTAGAAGATTATAAATGCGGAATATAAATGATACGATGATTTACGTGGTTCAGCACTAAGGCCTACGTCTACGGGGTTGGTTTTTCACTGTATCATATGAGGTTACAAAGGATAGTCAAATGACTCTGAGTAGGGAATGAAGTTAGAGAGGTTATTAGTAAAGTTCATACTTACTCTTACACTTTCTCTCTCTTGCACTATAGTTCTCTCCCTAAAATTGGTCGACCTCTTTTCTCTTAGTGGAGTTGGGTATTTATAGACTCGTCTTGTGGGGCCCTTCCTTCAGATACAACCGTATCTTATCGTCTTGGTAATTGCGCTGATCCCGATGGTAATCTTCGTCTTTTCCGATGATATGCAGCGGTATCCTCTTGTTTCCGATGATATACCTCTGTTTCTTCCATAGAGAAGGTGACACGTAATCTAACTGTATGTCATTAAGTGAGGGTGGTTGGGCCAGACCGCACGCTTCAGACAGCTGTTCCGGCAGTTGTCACCTCCTTGTCAGAATAATTCATTTTGTTCGTTCATTCTGGTTCTTCCTCGAGATGGGGAAAAGTGGATTTTGGGTCCTCTATGGTGCTTTCCAGGTATTCATATGTTAAGTAGTCCCTAGGTTTATTGCCGTTAGATCTGTTCAGCGGCGTCCACGTGGTATAAAATGGTGAAGTCCTATCTTAAATGTGGCATTTGTGGCATCAAAGATTGATGTGCGTACTCTTCATGCGTCACACGTGTACTTTCTTTGACACATGATCGGCTGCGGGAATATGTATATACATTGATGTTTTCCTTGGTGGTTAAGGGAAAGAAAATCAGAGCCACCAACATATAAGTGCGCGAACGTATAATTATTGGTCGGTCCTTTCTACTTCAGGAAGTGTGAGTGAGAGACGACTTGGTGATGTCGGAACATGTCCATTTTCCGGAAGGACGAAGAAAATGAAAGTGCCAGTGTACAGATTACAAAGGAACCTACACACTGGCTGCTAATATCAAAATGGTCATTCATGTTTACAGGGCCGGCCCCGAAGGGGAAGCAGGGAAAGCTCCACTTCGGGGCAACAAGCTTAGGGGGCAACAAAATAGGAATGTTCTGTAGTATCTAACATGGCAACTATCAAAGTAATCTTCCAATTGATTGGAAACCAACTTCAGTGGGTTGTTAGCGAATGTATTTTCTTTTGTAAAAAATTGATCTCTGTATCTCTCACAGTAGGTTTAGGGTAATATAGATATGGATTCAGTTACAATTCTATTTTTCAGGGATTTTGTTGATGCATGCAACTCCATTCTACTTTTCAGGGATTTTGGTTAGATTTAGTTGATTCAAAATCAATTTCTACTTAGCCCACATGTTGAAATAGAGCACCCTTTCTAATGATGATAAGATCTGGAATTTTTGCTCAGAGATACAACATGTTACAGGTACTCAAGGTCACAAACTATTATTATGCGTTTTGGCCTTTGGGCTTCTTTTTTCACCTTCCTATGTGAATATTAGGACACCATACATGTGTTTTCAGATTTGGCCTTGAAAGAAAACCATTCACAAATTTATGCTTCAGCTGATCTAACGATATATGGGCTATGGACAGCTGAACAAGAGAGTGAACTATTAGTGGTGAGCCCATTCTAGATACAAAGAGAATTAAGAATTTACATGGTCCCCAAGACAAAAAAAAGAAGAAGAATATACTGTGAATGGCAAGCAACATAAATAATGAACGAATCACAAGTGTACCAGGAGTCTAGGAATTCACTGCTCCACTCACAAAGTGAGCAATAATACCCTGTTCATGATCATCTCAATCAGAGAGTTACTGATCTTCTGCTGGTTCTTCTGGAGCTATACTTCCTCTTGCTGCTTATATTTTCGAACCGTTATACTTTCTGTGCTTCAATTCTCTCCCAATGAACTTGGGTGATCATTTGCACATTTTCCATTTAAAGTGATGTCATGTCATCAAGAACTATTAAAGATGACTAAGGTTTTAATACTCCTTTGGAGAATAGTTTTAAAGAATAAAGATGACTAGGCAGTGCACTGAACCCATCTGCCTACCATTTCCATATTTCCACTTCCAGAGAATGAGATGATGAAAATGGAAATGGATATGAAAGTCCGAGGAAACCTTCTTACCGGTCCTACCTACCTTGATCCACCTGTACAGTTTTAAGTGCCAAGGATCTTGAACCCTCAATTTTTATTTTTAGTTTTATTCATTCTCTTTGTAATTCGGTCATTACAAAAGTTGATTCAGCCATGGCCATTTAATGTTTACCTTAATTGTTAAGGAAAACAAAATCATAGCCGCCCCTCAACGTAAGTGCATGAATGGGTATACAGTATGCTATTTATTGGTCGGTTCCTTTTTACTTTAGGGGGAGTGTGAGTCTCACCGACGACTTAGGAATGGTTGAATAGTACCATGTCATGTCCGTTTTCTGTGAGGAAGAAATAAGAAGATGAAAAGTGCAGAGACGGAACCTACCTACTGATATTTTCCTGATCTCAAATCGCCACCATCATGTAGAAATGTGGCCCACACGGTGCTGGATATAATCCCGTATGTATAAAAACCTGTGGGTTCAAAAAAAACCAGCCACTAATCTTCCAGTACTATACGTTCTCCAAAGCTATGTCTCACGTGATTTGTAGATATCTCAATCACCTCTTACACCAACTGCAACGGTGCAATCAAAACCATAGATCAAAAATAAAATAAAAACGACCAAATTTAAATTTAGTCCGTGGTGTTACACTAGGATGGAAGAGTAAATTTGGTCGTTTGGGAAAAAGTATACACCAGGATCACATTATATGCCCGCCCCATCACCAGGATCACATTATATGCCCGCTCCATCATAGGATCACATTATATGCCCGCCCCATCAGCCATTAGGCGAAATTTATATGTACGCCTCACTGAGAATCACATTATATACCCGCCCGGTGACAAACGAACATTATGCGTTTCGCTCGACTATATATAGTTTTGGTCTTGGTCCCAGACCAAATATAATCTGGAATTTGGTTTTGATCCGGCTTTTAGTCTTTATTCCGTCTCGTTGTGTCTCGTTTCTGAACCATAATTATAGGTTTGATCGTCCACTGTGTTCGCTCTTATGTGTCAATAACTAATGCAGAATTGGCTCATTTTTAGCATCATACGGTAATTAAACAAAAATCCTGCATATTTCCGTTCCTCCACGAGTAAAACGAAAAAAAGACAGATTATGAAACTTAGTTCTGTAGTAGTATATATCTCCATTACTACTAGTAGTGAGCCACTTAGATTCAAAGAGAATCAAGATTTTAAAAATGGTCCCATGAGCCTAGTTAGCAATTCGGGATTCGGCAAACATACGGAACGGTAAACGTACGAGTATTATACGGTTTTGTAAAATCCAGATTCGGTCCAAAATTCGGTCAACGGGACGTGATTCGTCATTAATTCGGAACGGCATACGTACGTGTATAATTCGATTTATAAATGTGAGTTCGGCTCTGAAAATTCGGTATCTATATATAACAAATAATTTGTATTTATAAGATCATAAACCAATTTTTATGCATATGTGTGAGTTATTTAAGGAAAAAATAAACTCAATATGATGATATTAATAATATATACAACATTAGTTATCCAAAAGGACGTCGTATGGTGGTTTAGATGCTTGGTTAGTGAGTTTGAGATCTCTCTCACCTTCACCTTCAAATCTCTTCAGTCGTTTTTGTTTCATAAAAATTACAACACGTCTAATATTCGGTCGTGTATGTTCGGGAGGCAGTAAAGCCCAAAAAGTGGAGTCTTTGAAAAGTAAAAGCTAAAGAATTTATGGCGAATTAAGCGGACGTATCATTCGGGATACGTAAAATTCGTGAACGATTCGCGAATAATCCGGGAATGCCACATAATACGCGACTTGGGTTCGGAGTTGCAAACGTACGCCAATAAGACGATAAAATTCGTGATACGGAAAAATTCGCGAATGATTCGCGAATCATTCGCGAACTTACTAACTAGGCCCATGAGAAGCAAGCTACATCATCATCAACCAATCACAAGTGTTCAAAGATTTGACAGCTCTTCTCCCACTACTGCGATCATATCACCAATCATATCATCAATAAATTTCAATATACTTTGGAAAATAACTATTAACAGAAAAAAACCAAATGACTATTATTACTATACTTTATTTTTGTGAACAACATAAAAACAAATACTTAGCACTTTAATATGTTTGTTTGTTTTGGAAGAAAGTTGGAACTCGGTGTGAATTCCTTGGACTTTCTGTTCTTTTTCCTGTCCAGTCCCGACTCGAGACTCCAGTGCTTTCTTTCTATCACCATCTTCTTTTTGACCGGCTCAATTGAGTGCTTTATCATATCATGCGTATCATATATATAGTTGATAATTCCTTGTTCTCTTTTTTTAATCTTTTTTCTTAGGATAACATCAAATCAACAAAATACATGTAACACACTTTGGCCGTTATTTATAACTTGCTTAATTGCTTATTTCATAGTTGGGTATATTATGCGGAAAATGGGTATTTATCCAGGAAGAGTAAAAATTAGTATGGGTGAAACGGACACCCAAAAAAATAGCTAAACTTAAAAAATAGCGGGATGAAACTGGATGCATCCTATATAAATTAAAAATAAGAAAAAGTATTTGAAAATGGGTAGGATGAAACCGTTTACATCCTGGCTATTTTTACATATTTGTCCATTTAAACAGTATCAAATTTTACATGTCTTTTTCACCCAGAAATTGTTGATTTTGGTTTTTTTAACTAATTTTTTGTATACTATTTTGGAAATATATACCGATTGTAGTCATAGTTGACAGTTGTTTTATATTACAATTTTAGACATTGGGGTACTCTATCTATCTCCTACAAAAATTCTTTAAATCTCAGGTAAAACGTATGGTCAAATTCACTTTGCCATTTTGATAATTTTTTTCATGAGCTATGCCCACTTATGAACTATCCCACTATTTTGAAGAATTATTCCAAAAAATAAATAAAGTGGATTTGATTGTTGGCATAATAGAATGATTGTTGCACTTCTTAATAAAATTTATTTCCATATAAGCTGAAACACACTACATATACTTGGACACGTTCCCTCTTTAATGGATGGAGAAGACATACAGAACCTACACAACTCTTTAGTAAATAACTATATATCACACTTCAAATCTAGATAGGGATGCAAACAATAACAACAAAACAAGAGACTGTCCAGGAGTACTGATGATCATCATGAGATACATATATGTATATATAAGAGTGGTGATGTTCATGGTCGTCTCAAAGAATGTTACTCTTCCGCTGCTGGATCTGGAGCTACTTTATCTCTCTTTCTGCTGCTCAGTGCAGTTTCTGTAACCAGAGACTTGACTGATTTTCCAACAACCTTCCAAATCTCAAGTTTGATTCGATTACCTCTTCTGGGTGGACTTCCCACTCTCCTGTTCTCCACTTCCCCATGGTTAATTCTTCCTCCATTATCCATTTTGGATTAGTTATGTATTTGGTTGTAGTGTGTAGGTATACGTAGTTAATTAAAAATAATGAAGAAAATAGATATTCTCGCTATCTTTTAGAGACAGAGACAAAGAGTAAGAAAGTACTATAACACAGTTAATAAGGATTAGGTTATGCAAACAAGCAAAGGGGAGATTGGTATTTATAACTTTCTGTGAAGGCTTAGCTAGAGATTATATGGGACTCGTGGACTGAAGTGTATGTATGTATGTTCACAATACACCACTACACTTTTGTGGGGAGGTAATTTCCTGCTAATTTCCCAATTTTTTAACAATGCTAAGCTAGTCGGGAATGAATCGTAAGTTAACAAAATGATAGTTTATGATGACATCATCGGAGGTTACGCAATAATGACGTAGTAACTGTAATCAGCTCAGTCGAGACACGTCTTCTTCGTAGTGATAAATAGTTTATCAACGTTTTAATAGGTTAATTCCCTCTTTAGCAAAAGAAACAAATAAATAATACTCCACAGAGTCTAAGGTCCGACTGGAAATGGAGATTTCATCCAAACGGGGTAGAAAGCAGAAACCCTTTTGACTCCTTTATATCTCGCAAGACATTCAAACGGAGTAGAAAGCAGAAACCCTTTTGACTCCTTTATATCTCGCAAGACTTTAAGAGAGCTGAAGCAGTTGGAAGAGCCATTTGATGTTTTCCTTGATTGTTAAGGAAAAGAAAATCATAGCCGCCAACATAAGTGCTCAAATGGATATTTATTGGCCGGTTCTTTGTAATTTAGGGAGTGAGAGTGTGAGAGTTTGTTTTCATCAATCAATTTAATAAGACGAAAGAACAGAGGAGGAGGAGGAACCCACCTAGTGATATCAAAATGGGCCACAATTAGAAAATGTCTGATTTGTTTCCCTTTAGCCCTCGATCCAAATCCCACTACATAATGTAGAAATGTGGTCCACTAAATTATAAAACTGTGGATTTAGAGAAAACCACTAATCCAGTGCTATAGTCTAGTTTCAGCTGATATCAACAAGAGAATGAATTTAGCCAATTTAGTTGTCAAGAACTAACGTAGAAATTAAATCACAAAAGAGGTAAAAGAACTACACATCAAATTCAGAACAATAGCAATGGAGTCCAAACAGGGGCGGAGCTAGAAATCTGTCTATGAGGAAACAAAATATCTTTCGGTGTAGCAAGTATGTTTAAATGGGCTTGTAACTCCAGTTTCTCTGAAAATTTAGGCTAAAGTGAGCTGGGTTGCACACCCTTGCTTTCAGCTGCCTCCATCAGTGACTCCAAACTTGTACACCCAATTTTAGAGGGTGCACAGATTTGAACTCGTAGCAAGAGATAAAAGAGACTGTACTCTATTAATTCATGTAGATATATTTATTAGGACGACCGAGCGAAGCCAGGAAGGACTTTATATACGGTGACTTTGTATCAATGTGAAGGATGAATTTTTTTCCAATTTGACACAAAAAAGATTCGATTTGGTGTAACCAATCTTTTTTGGTTAAACGATGAAAGGACGACACTGCTCCACCCTTTTATTCCAATTACTATAATATGTATCCTAATTTTTCAGGGTATAATTGGAAAGCAAACTAGAATATAACATATCTAAAAATCCTTGTTTTGGAATTTTACAAATTTTATCTCGTTGGAAAGATTTGAAAGAAATCTACGCAATGAGTACAAGCGACAATATCAAATCTAGTGTTCTTACGAAAAATTAGGAGGTGTTTCTTCTTTTAGGAATAGTTTTCGAAAATTAAATGCATAGCCATTATGCAAACCACAACAAAAGATGCATAACATACGATGCAACCATATTTTGGTTGGTTAATGCAGCCTTTGATGGAAAAGCTCATATCTCCAACTCAGGATGCATATGTCCCAAAAAGATACATAAATGATAATATAATCATAGCACATGAAGAAATACATTCAATGAAGAAATCAAGAAGTAAAAAAGGTTTAATAGCTCTTAAATTAGATACGTCTAAGGCTTTCGATAGGTTGGAGTGGACTTTTTTGGATAAAATGTTACAATTCATGGGGTTCTGTTCTGAGTGGAGAACTCTAAATATTCAGCAGTGCATCACAACTACTACTGTCCCAATCAGACTAAATGGAAGTCCTTGTGATTCATATGCTCAATCCAGGGGATTGCGGCAGGGAGATCTATTGTCTCCCTACCATTTCATTATTTCCATGGAGTATTTTAGCAGAGGTTTATATAAAGAAGAACAAGATCACTTGATTAAAGGCATTAAAGTGATGAAGAACTCTCTATCCATCAATCATTTGCTTTTTGCAGATGATTGCTTGTTATTTTTCCAAGCAGATGAAAAGACAATTAATAATATTCTCAAAATTTTAGAAGATTTTGGTTCTATTTCTGGACAAATGATTAATTTTTCAAAATCAGCTGCTTTCATTGCAGGAGACATTACTCAGGAGAAAAAATAGTATATCACAGCTAAATTAGGGGTCAAACAGTTACGTTCCACCGATAAGTATTTTGGATTACCAATCTTAATAGGTAAATCTAAGTCTACTTCTTTTGGAAATCTATATGATACCTTTATCACAAGGTTATTAGGCTGGAGTTCCAAAACTTTAAATCAAGCAGCAAGAACTGCGCTTGTGAAATCTGTGTTAAATATTGTTCCTTCTCACTATACGGGGAATTTTAAAATTCCAAAAAACATCATTATGAAACTAAACTCAATTCAGAGAACATTCTGGTGGGGGCATAAGACAAGTAAGGGTATCAATTTCTTAGCTTGGGATTCTCTTAATGCTTCAAAACAGGAGGGTGGTTTAACTTTTCGCAATCTGGAATAGTTTAGCAATCATTAATAGCTAAGTTAGCTTGAAGGTTATGCACGGAATCAGATAAACTTTGGGTTCAAATACTAAAACCTGAGTACGCCCCTAACTGTAACTTTCTTCATTTACAAGAAGAACATAAAAATTCTTCTTGGATATGGAAGGGGATAGAACAGGTTATTTAGTATGTGAAACAACACCATAGGTGGGCAATAAGGTGTGGTACCAAGGCATTAGTATGATATGATAAATGGGTTTATGGTCTCTCGGAAACTCCAACCCCTAAATCATCTTTTGCTGAACCAGCAAGAATCGTTTATGTTTCAGATTTAATGCTTACTAACCCAAGAAGGTGGAATACTCCTCTTATATGTGAATTGTTTGATGCTCATATAACACAGTTAATTCTAGATATGTATATTCCTCAACAGGGAGAATATAAACTTGTCAGGGAACCAAATATACTAGGGTCCTTCACTGTGAAATCAACATATAGGGCTCTTACTTTCCCAGGAAATAATACAAGTCAATTTTCTCCTCAAGTACCTAAGCTGGTTTGGAAAAAACTGTGGAGCATGAGAGCACCTCATAAAATCAAACTTCTCATTTGGAAATGTCCAAGGGGAATACTTCCAACTTATAGTTAAGATCAACCATTACAAACCAGGCATATATACCACCTGTCCTCGTTGCAACATGGAAAGTGAAACCATTGAACATTTATTAATCTCTTGCACACACTCGTCTTCAATCTGGCTTGATATGAATGTGAATATTTCTAACATTCAAGCTCAGAATACTTCAGTTATCAGTTGGATTATAAGCTGGTTCTCTACTGTTCAGAATATTAGCAGTGAAGAACATGACATTTGGATTCTCACTTTGATGACGACTGCTTGGCAGATTTGGATAAACAGATGTGATAAAATCTTTCAAAACAAAAACATGAATAGATGGGTGATGACAAATAACATTAGATGGTTGATAAATCAGTGCACAAAGGATTATTACCAGCATAAATCACTTTCTACAAAGCCTACTAGTTGGACACCTCGATCAATTAATCATCCCAAGATTAATATATATAAATGCTTCTTTTGATGACACTACAAAAATGTTTGGCATTGGGCTAATTATTTGAGATTCTACAGGTGGAAGCAGAGGCATCAGATGCAGGTATTTCAATGGAGGAATAGATCCGGAGAAGGAGGAATGCTTGGACATAAAAGAAGCACTAAAATGGACCGGCAACTTCAACTGTGATCGTTTTTTGCTTGAATCAGACTGTCAAAATGTTGTTCTCTATCAATGATGCTAAACCACATGTACATTGGATGAACCGGGGTCTTGTAAATGAAATAAATCATCAACTATCTACTAGGCCGGAAATTACTATTACTTTTGTACATAGATCTGGCAACAATGTAGCTCGTATAATAACCAATATAGCTAGAATTTTAAGAGTTTCTTTTGACATTTTGGACAATATCCCAGCTGATATATATACAGCTATAAGGGATGATGTTGTCAGTCTTAAGTTATGTACTTAATCTCGATCAACGAAGTTTAGTTTCAAAAGAAAACACCATATTTTGGTTTATACATCAATTAATTATCCATTGCAGGAAAACTGATACCTTCATTCTGTGTATAGAAAAATGATATTTACACTCTGTTTCAGGAAAAGTGATACATCGATTTGCTTTACAACTTCGTTTTAAAAATTTACAAGTCCGATGATGTGACATGATGGCTGAACTAAATTGTGAGTACAAATTTTAGTTTTACGTCAATTTTTTGGGTCGATCGTCTTACCTTGGTGGCAGCGGTCATATAATAGCAGTAGCACTATCGTGTTTGTAAATTATTTTAGTAAAAACTCTCGTGCACATTTGCGATTTAAAAAATTATCCCCCGTCCAAGAAAAAAAAAGTTGGAGAATGAATGGCAGGCTACATCCATCAGTAGTGCGCAGGGAATTCACTTCCCTACTCCCGAATAGTGCAATCATATCACCAACAAATTTCAGTATACTTGGGAAATAATTTATTAATTGTAAACAGACTCAAATGATCATTTTATTAATTGTAAACAAACTCAAATGATTATTTTATTTTAGTTTACTATCCAACATTTGCTCTTTTAAGCAGAAACACAATCACTACACGATGCTTCGAAAAGAAAAACAATACAATACACGTATTGATTAAATGGACGCGTTCCCTGTTTAATGGAAGGAGACAACAACCGGAAAATTGATCAAAAAGAAAAGACAACAACAGGAAAACAAAAGATTGTACTACAGATAATAATAGAAATCGGGGGAAGAACCCTCTGGGTCAAGGGCGACTAGTCAAGGAAAGTCAATTCAAATCTCCTCTCACCATTAATGAATCTATGAATCATGTAATAAATTTTGTAGTTTATTAATGCTTTCTCTGGCCCCCAACATTTAATTTTCACTAATTTCTTATATTTCTTGTTTGAATCGAGTTTTGTTTCTTAAATGTATTAAGTGTTCTTCGTTTTCTTAGATTGCATGTCATTTTATTAAACTAATCTTGATCTTTCTGTTTCGTTTTTACCCTCTTAGATTTGGTTTAATGACTTGTAGGTGTTAAGGTTATACCTGGTCTTTGTTGCCTTGTATTGGTACAAAGTTGTCCTTCTAAAGGTTGTCCTCTTAAAGGTTGTTTTCTTCAAGGTTCTTGGTCTGTGGTTAAAGTAAATGGCGGAGAAAACTAAATCTAAAGCAGTTCCTCGATTCTATGGTGAATCTCAGTCATTGCATTTTTTCTTGTTGGAAGATTAGTGTCAAAAAAGCTATGACAAATCTAGGGCTGCACAGGGACCGTCCCGTCCCGGAACCGCAGGAACCGTACCGGTACCGTCCCGGAACCGCAGTTAGATGGGACAGGTACAAGTACCAAAAACTGGTATCGTGTATAGAATAGGTACAAGTAACGGTTCTAGGCTATTCCCGTCCCGTCCCATCCCGTAGTACCGATCTCTTGAATATGGAGAGAGAGAACCGCAATTTGAAGAGTATCACCGCGTAGGCGCATAATGCTGCAAGCCTGGAACTACGAAAAATCTACGTGCGTATGCACTTAATGGATGGAAGATAATTGATCATCCAGTAACGTCTTTACTATACAGTAACTACAATATAAATATTAAGATTAATTTTTAACCATAGGGGCTTTGCCATGTACGGAATTGAATATAATTAAGTTAGAATATACTTTGTTGGCAGAACTTAGATGTTTCTGCTCAACTAAAAATGGTGTACGTACTTTCTAGTTCCTGTAGTGATGCTTAATTATGCTATCTGGGTGGATGATAGGAAAACATTTTAAGGACTTGGCCACATCTGAATCTCTGTATGCGACAAAGAGTAAAACAGCTGCCAGATTAAGCAAAATTTGAGCTTCAAAATTATGTGACGGCATTAGATATGTGGCACATGGTAACAACTGAATATAATGGGACGATCTACCCTGCATTTTTTTTTACATTTGCTACAGGTAAAGAACCGGTCCCGTCCAATCTCGTACCGAATTAAACGAGTACAGGTCTCGTCCCGTACTTCACAGGTACATGTACAAGTACAAGGTACAGGTACCGACCATAAGGAGGTATAGGTACTGAGCTAGGCAAAAACCCGTACCGTCCCGTCCCATGTGCAGCCCTAGACAAATCCAACACGTCTCAGTTCAAAATCATTCAAACCCTCTTTAAGTTGGAAATACTCAAAGCTGAAATTCCTCATCCTAATCATCATTCTCTCAAACTTCCTGAATCCAAAATCAAAATCTTTTTCAAATTTCATCACGATGGACCCAAACTTGGGAGATATGAATTTCCTTGAAGAGAAGCTCATGTCAACAAATCTCAACAACTCTGAATCTGATGAAATTAGACAAACTTTTGTTTATTCTAGTGTTAATCTTGACAGAGGAATTTCGAAGTGGGCCACTAGTGCTGTAGGAAAATTTCTTGTTGTTGATCCTATGAAACCAGAAACACTGGAATTCCATCTCAAAAATATTTGGCTGAAAAAAGTAAAGAAATTTCAAATCAGAAACCCAGCTCCAAACCATTTTGTCGTCAGATTCACAAACTGGGATCAAGTCAATTGGGTTCTTGAGAATGCTCCTTGGTATGTAAATGGAAATCTCTTCATGGTCAAACCATACAATTCATTTGTGTATATACGAAAAATGGATTTCAGCATTTAAGAGTTCTGTTGATTTCAAGGATTTACCACCAGAATTATTTGACGAGGAAACAATAAGGAAGTTTGCAAAAATAACGGGTGAAATCATAGCCCTGGATCCGGAAGATGGAAACTCTGTAGACTCAAATGCTGTCAGTGAAAACATCAAAATCAATGTGAAGACCCCTCTAATTAGAGGTCTCTTTGAAAATGGAGCTGGGTACACTCAATGGATCCTTTTCTACTATAAAAAAAATCCAGGAAATCTTAGTCCAGCTTGTTTTATCTTAGATCATAATGAAGATGAGTGTGAAAGGAAGGCTAACTTTGTTAGAGATCTGACTAACAAAGATCTCTTCAAATTTGGGAAAACCAATTTATCTCTCCAAGATGTCATGCAATGAATCCAAAGTATGGTGATGGTTCTTCAATAACCATCAACAAAGTGTCCAAGAAGAAAGCTGCAGCTGCAAACAAAGTGATCTTTTAAAAGCCATCTGATGGGTATCATGTTAATGCTGTCTTCACTGAAGGAATTGCAAGTCACACTGCTGCTGGGTAATGCTCTAGTCATAGAAAAGGAAAGAGGGTCAGAGAAAATGTTGCAAGAAACCTGAATTTTGACAATCCCACTTTCATGGATGCTGACAGTCAAGCTGAAAATAGTGTGTATCAGAATGGTTCTGAAATTCAAGACTTGGATCAAGGGAAAAGGGGGATTGGGATCAGTATTGCAATGCTATGACACAGTACCATCATCAAGCAGGGCAAGAATACCAGGTAACTAATACTTTTAACACTATCCCAATCTTTTTGCAAGCTCATTTATTTTACAAGTTTTCTGGTTTTTATCATCATATCATTTACTATCATAATTAAAAGCATATCATTTACCTACATAGTTTAATCATTTTAAGAGTTCAACCAGAAATCTTAGGAAAATGAAAATTTTAGCTTGGAATTGCCAAGACATTGGTCAAAAAGATGTTAGGGACCATTTGAAATATTGTATTCACAGTAATGACCCTGACATAGTCTTCAATTTAGAAACCAAAACAAACTATAAAAAAACCAACTCATTTATTAGATATTTTGGTTATCCCAATTATTGGTCACAGTCATCCCATTGGCCTCTCTGGAGGAATTGCTCTACTATGCAAGGACGGAATGAGCATACAAATAACAAATGAACAAAGAAACCTAATAGAAGTCATGGTCACGGTTGGTCCTCATTTATCAGATAATCATGCATGCGATACATATATGACTTCGCATAATAAGAGTGATGATGTTCATGATTAGAGTGTTATTCTTGTGCTGGTTCGGGAGCTACTTTATCTCTCTTTCTACTACTCAGCGCAGTTTCTGTAACAAGAGACTTGACTGATTTTGCCACAACCTTGCAAATCTCAAGTTTGATTTTGTTACCTCTTCTCGGTGGACTTCTGATCACTCTCCTGTTCTCTACTGATTCCCGGCGGTTGATTATTCCTCCGTTTTCCATTTTGGCTCAATTATTTGGTTTCAGTGTGTGGATACTTTTGTAATTAACGAAGAAAATAATGAGCTTATAATAAGAAGCGTAACGAAGAGTTAGAGAATGAAAATATGAATTAGGTTAAGAAAACATGCAAAGGAGGTTGGTATTTATAATTAAGCTTGCTGTGAAGGCTTAGCCAAAGATTCTTTGGGACTCCATGGACCACTTTATGGACTTGTGGAGTGAGGAATGTAACATATATGTTCACACTACAACACTGGAGGTAATTTCCTGACTAGACCAGAAAAAATGGTAAGAGTTATCTATATGAAAGAATTTTCTATTCACACTTAATGGACTTTTGAGACGTGCCTTCTGGACTTGTAGTCTTGTGGATGATAAAAGCTTCCATAATAGCAATTTTACAAATATATGGATGTTTTTGTTCCCCAGAGGAGTTGCCCTTGGTAGCACCTCTCATGTGCCAAAAACTACAAAAACGCTAACTTTCCAAACCTGTCGCGTTTAAAAATAAATTAAGAATATAAAAATGTCCCCAAAACCCAAAATAAAATGGGAAATAGACGGCAAGCTAAGTCACAAGTGTAAACGAGAAATTCACTGCTCCACTACCAAAGTGCGCGCAATCATACTTAGTCATAAACTGCAAAATTCAAAATACTAGGTGCTCACCCATGCGATATACGGGTCTGTTTCTTTCT
Organism: Papaver somniferum; assembly: GCF_003573695.1. Lineage (NCBI taxonomy): Eukaryota > Viridiplantae > Streptophyta > Magnoliopsida > Ranunculales > Papaveraceae > Papaver > Papaver somniferum. Next base: position 165,830,669 of record NC_039365.1, read on the forward strand.
TACGTGATAATTGATGTGGAGGGTTAATGTACGACCTTTGAGATGGTGTCATTGGTAACTCAGCACATAAAGAACATAAATCATCCAAAAATACTACTCCACAATAACATATCAGGTTGAAAAAATTGAAACATCTTGGAACCTAAACCATCCATTAAAAGGAAACAAACATAAAAGAAAACTTCAATTAAGCTGTAGTTCCTAAAAATTCACCAAAACAATTAATAAACTGTAGTTCCTAAGAAAAAACGACCTAAGGTATGTGATAATTAAGGGATAAAGGAAAAATCTAAATGAGTACCCCAAAAGAGCCAAATTTAAGCCAAATCACCTTAATCTTCTATTTGCTATTCTCATTCCTCCATGTCAATGCTTCGAGAATAATACGGTCTGGAATTGGCACGAATGTATTAGCGCATAATGATTCTGGTATATCTATCTGGTAAATCATTCTTTTGGATGATAGTAATTTTGATATTGATGGTCCATTAGCTGTATTTGAAATCCCAATATACATTGGATTTTCATTCTCATCGAAATCTCCTGATCTCAAATAGAATCCTACATTGTATAAGCCATGTGCCGAACACACGTCCATGTGCATCGTGAAAACAATTTTGAAATTGATATTTAGTAAGTGGTATTGCATCCCTTGATTTCATCACATGGCACCCTATTAGTACTTCCTCTCTAATTTCATCTCCAATCAGTACTTCTGCAACAATGTATTCTAGGTGATGCTTAGACCATGATGGAATATTAATTATTGATCGAAAGTTAATTGAAAAACTTGCAAGCACGAAAATTTTAGTGTAACTGAAAATCCAGAACCCAAACATTTACTAAAAGGAAAACAATAATAAAACTGGAAGTTGGAATCGATGAATCGGTGACTTTGAAAAATCTACCTAAATATAGTTCCTAAGAAATCAAGCAATTGTACTCCAAATAAAAAATAAAAGGAAAAATCTAAATAAATATCCCAAGGCACCAAATTTGAACCCAAATCACTTTAACCTTCTGTTCACGATTCTCATTCAGTGCTTGGAGAAAAATATGGTTTATAGATCTGGAATTGTCAGGAATATGTTGGCGGACAATAATTTTTGTACATCCATCTGGTAAATCATTCTTTTGATGATTGTAATATTTTATTTTGATTGTCCCTTAGTTGTATCTAAAATTCCAATGTATGTCGGATAATCATTCTCATCGAAAAATATTGATTTCAAGTAGAATCCCGCATTGTGTAAGCTCTGTGCCGTGCTTCTGTCCATGTGCATTATAAAGGAAATTTTCACCGAAATTATTGGTATTGTGTGTCCCTTGATTTCATCATATGCCGCCGTATCACTACTTCCTCCCCGACTGCAGCTCCGATTAGCACTTTTGCAACGATTTCATGTAAAATAGTTTAATTATAAATCGACCAAATTGTAATTCAGTCTATCTATAAGTAACGTAACTGGGATCTGGACATCTTTTTTCTTTAATTATATGGTTGGCTTTATTTCCTAGCATTTTTAGGGGCGACACAGAAAGATTTAGGGGTGAATTTTTTATTCCATCCCATTGATGTGGCTATGGGGTGTCCTAGTGGTTAGAAAATACTTATATGCTCTTTTATAATCGGTAATTTACTATTATTTTTATCAACCGATTGTGACTATGTTCTTCTCTTCTATGCTTTGTTTTGAGAAAAAAATAATAAATAAACTAAATTTGGGGCTGCTATCACAATTGGTAAATAATGAACATTACAAAATTACCGATTGTAAAAGTAGAAATTTTTTAAGTTTCATTTGTTTTGAAAAAATTGAATTTGGGGATAATATCGCAATCTGTAGATAAGGAACATCACGAAGTCACCGATTGTAAAAGTAGAAAATTTTGAAATTTCATTGGTTTTTGGAAAAAACAAAATTGGGGTCTACTATCACCGTCACGAAATTAGCAATTGTAAAAGTATGAAATTTTGAAATTTCTTTAGTTTTTGGGAAAAAATAAATTTGGGCTACTATCACAATCAGAGATAGCGAACATCACGAAATTACCGATTATACAATCGGTAGATACTAAACACCATGAAACTACCGATCCTGAAAATAGAGAAATTTAAAATTCCATTGGTTTTTGAAAATTTTGAATTTGGGGCTACTACCACAATCGATAGATAATGAGCATCACGAAACTAACGATTGTACAATCGGTAGACAATAAACATCACGACACTACCGATTGTGAAAATAGGGAAATTCAAAATTCCATCGGTTTTTGAAAAAAATTATTTGGGGCTGCTACAATAATCGGTAGATAATGAACATCCCGAAACTATCGATTGTACAATCGGAAAATAATAAATACCACGAAACTACTGATTGTGAAGATGGAGAAATTAAAAAATCCATTAGTTTTTGAAAAAAATGAATTTGGGCCACAATCGGTAGATAAGTAAAATCACGAGACTTCCGATTATGCTTCTCTATCGGAACAAAAAAGTATAATCGGTAGATAAAAATATCTTATTATCTACTGATTCTGATACGTTAGTGGCGCTAAATTCTCTATAATCGTTATTGAACCTTCGAAATTATGTTCTTCATGATGTTTCTCACCTGCTTCTTCATACCCCATCCGTTTTTTTATGGATTTGAGAAAAAATGGTTTTGATCCCACTTCTTCTTCTTCTTCCACTCTAAAACTTAAAACTAAATAACTCAAATAAATTTTCCTATCAATATATACTAAAGATTAACTCCCGATTATACTAATTATCTACCGATTATAAAGGGTGTATTAGCCATTTCGAAAAACCAGAGATAAGGGTGGCTTCATTTTAGGTTTAGGTGACCCGTTTTTGTCTTGTTAATCGCCCCTAATTCTTTTGGGATAGCCTTAAAAATGACAGGTTTTATTTTATGATGAGGATCATGAAAAATTCAAGAGGTGACCATTATATATATGGTAAATATTATTTTCCTATAAAATTAGATATCATTTGATCCTTCGAAACATTAATGATTACTTTAGTTTCACCATATTATAAACATAAACACTTCCACTTGATTTATGTCGGCATAGACTAACTTTGTGTAAAAGTACTTCAGAAGAAAAAAAATACCTCAAACATAAGGGAACCAACTCTTGAGTTTTAGCACCCTGGGAAAATCTTGAGTTTGGCTTCTGTTATTTGTAGAATCTAATAAAAAATTGTAGAAATCATGTAATTCTCAAAATTTAGGTTAAACTAAAAGCTTAGACACCTTGTGAATGATGTCTTCTTGTGGTGGTAAAGTGGTTGACCTGCGATCAAAACATGTCTCCTCGAATATTTTCAAGAAACACCGGGTATTTGTGAAATTAGGAGGCATCCCTTGTACAATGATGACAACACTGCGTATTTTATCGCGAACCAGTGTAACTTACATATTCTGGACTTTTCTAAGTGCATTGAGTTTCAGGCGCTGGAAACGCCTCACGTAATCAAAGTGTTACCTAAAAAATATTTAAGAAAGCTAAGTTCAACTTGTGCAAAAATTTAGATGCATTTTCTACAAATATTGCAGAGCTGAAACTTCTGAGGTGCCTCAACCTTGAAGGCGTACGCATCAAGGTTTCTTGTCTCAACAACTCTCGGCGGTACTTCTGCAGTTCCCATTTCTTAAAATTCTAAAAATATTTATAATCTTCAATTATGTATTAAGTGACTGGGTTATGAGTTTTATATAAAAACAGATTAAGATTTGAAAATTCTATAGTGTTCCTCATCTAATAGATGCACAAATACATTTATGTCATCTTGGAAGAATGATTTCATTCATTCCGAGATTTTCGTATTCTTATTTTTTTTCCTCAAACAGGATATGCCAGGGAGTCTATTAGTTGGAAATCAAAATGGAGTTGCATGTGTTTGATAGCATTGTTGTAGTAGGGGTTAAAGCTTAGGGACCTCAAACATGTCGGCGAAATGGAAATATGGGACGGACATTCTCTCTAAAAAAAAATAAATCAGATGCCCGGTGAGTTGGAAAGATTTTGAACGTGCGAGTTCAAAACTGAATTGGCAGACCCATAACCATCGGATTAATAAGATTTGACATCATCTAACTATGGACTTAACCATGGTTATCTGACCGGATTTTTAGTGAACTGCAACATATTTACCAATTTTTTCACATATTTTCATTTTCCAACCACTTCTTTTATCGACTACTTCTATTTATCTGGCGCCAAGAAAATTTCCCATGTATACGTATTTTATTTGGTTCAAAACCCAACTTATTTAGTTCAAAACTTAGAATTCAGTTCCATCAAGCTAAGTAAATGATCCCTCATTCAAATATAACTTGAAAGTACGGAAAATTATTGCTCGTGTTATGATTTTTAAATGGTTTTAGATTTATCATTTTTAGCTCTGACCTTTTGAGTTCTCTATACACTTAACTACTAATATAAATATGTTGACACATATGTCAATACTTTATTGATGAATCATCAGGACACAGTTCATTTTTAGCTCTTACCTTTTGAGTTCTCTATACACCGTGCAAAGATGATGCTAATGACTTTAGTAATGCTTTCGGCATTTCCATCATTGACGGATCATAAGAGTTATGCAGAAACTTAAAAAAATATAATCTGAAATTATAGTATGGTTAAGTCCATAGATTTATTTAAGAAGTTGTTAGAAAGTAAATATATGAAAAATCGGGTAAAGATACACACCTAACACTAAATATCCGGACAGATAACCATGGTTAAGTCCATAGTTAGATAATACCATATCTTATTAATCTGATGGTTATGGGTCTGCGAATTCCAGTTTTGAACTCTGCGAGTTCAAATTTTTTTTCCCTAGTGAAGATGAAAGATTTTACCAACAAATCCAGAGAAAACATATTCGTGACTTGACATATGCGTGACTTGTTCCTTAATATCCCTCCTTTTCTCTATAAACATAGTTTCCAAACATTCCCGAAAAAGACTCATGGTTTAACAGACTCTTGCGCCATTACTTGTAACACGGAAACAAAATTTATTTGAACAGGAAAAATGCCAATACTCGTACCATTGAGATCTCGTATAACCTCAGCAAAACCCCTGAAAAAAAAGAACTTCAATGGCACTGTCGTCTAACATATTTTCCTTGTATATATAGAAATTATTGGTTATTTCCCATCGTGACAAAATTATAAATTCAAAAAAATCAAATACCTTCTAGTCTTAAGTGAAGGGATACTTTTGTCAACTTCTTCATTTGATATACCCATAACTCAGTTAGACTTACTCTGTACAATCTTCTTCTTCTTTTTTTTCTTTGATCAGATACTCAGTACAATCTTATGATGTTCTATGTGAAGCAATCTCACGAAAACGAAAAAATGTGCATTTACATTTTACTAAATATTTAACAATAGATTTATCTAGATACAAAACAGCCTCAATTAGGCATCCATAAAACCCCAAAAAATATGCACATCCTCAAAAAAAATATGTAACAAACAACAAAGAAAACGTCATCACATAATAATTTATTTAAAAAATCGTACTTCATATCGGTTGGAGTAGATATCAACGATTTATGGATCGACAACGGAACAAAAGCAATAAAAGAACACCAAGTCACCCAACTACAGTCACCAAAAACACATACAAAACACCATAACCAAATAAATACGTTCAAATTAAATCGTTACCAGCACCTAAGGATGCACCATGCATGTAAAGTACAACTCCGTAGAGAAAGTGTATATACAAAAGGCTACCAAGAGAACATTGAAAATAGTTAATACCTGTATGAGATGTCCATGACATATATGACTTGTTAGCTTACAAACTTATTGGAAAATCGTGGGCGTTACATCGATCACATTTCATGCTAGCTTAAAAACTGATTGGAAAATTGTGGGCGTTACATCGATCAAATTTCAAATGGTATCTTAAGATATGTCAAACTGAAACATAGAGACAATCAAACTTATTTATATCTAACCAAAATCATCATAAATTCCATAAATACATTATCTTTAACCAACTTAAAATCATCATAAGTTCTATAAATACAAAGTCTTCAACTCCAACTTTCTAAAGCTCATGAAGTATCATCAGCATCCAAAACTAAAACTAAATCAAGGAAACAAATATCAATAAAACAAAAAAAAAGTATTTCACGATTATATGCCTTGTTTGTGTCTGTTACTGCGGACACAAAGCTCTGAATATCTATTTCAATACTCATGAGCTCCCACTGCGCATCCATGGGATCGACAACGGAATAAAAGAAATAAAAAAATACCAAATCACCCAACTACAGTCACCAAAAACACATACTACAAAAACACCATAACCAAATAAATAAGTTCAAATTAAATCATTACCAGAACCTAAAGATGCACCATGCATGTAAAGTACAACTCCGTAGAGAAAATGTATTTACAAAAGGCTACCAAGAGAACATTGAAAATAGTTAATATCTGTATGAGATGTCCATGACATATATGGGTTGCTAGCTTACAAACTGATTGGAAAATTGTGGGCGTTACATCGATCACATTTCAAATGGTATCATAAGATATGTCAAACTGAAACATAGAGACAATCAAACTTATTTATATCTAACCAAAATCATCATAAATTCCAAAATCATCATAATCTTTAACCAACTTAAAATCATCATAAACTCTATAAATACAAAGTCTTTAACCACAACTTTCTAGAGCTCACGAAGTATCATCAACATCCAAAACTAAAACTAAATCAAGGAAACAAATACCAATAAAACAAAAAAAAAATAGTATTTCACGATTATATACCTTGTTTGTGTTTGTTACTATGGACACAAAGCTCTGAATATGTATTTCAATACTCATGATCTCCCACTGCGCAGCCATGCAAAACGAAAAACGAAGAAAAAAATTTGGCAACGAAATTGTTGGGAAAAAAACCAACCCTAGCAAAACAAAAAGCAACACTAAAAAAATGGGATCTGGCGTTAGCTCAAACACTTTTATATAGAGGGTGCCCAAGGCTAGAAATTTCAACGAAAAAACCGATATGTTGGAAAGAATATTATGATTTCAAAAATATTTTTTACATAAATGGGATAGCCATATTTAATGCCGGGATATTTGCATCGAATATATTTATCTTTTTATCATTTTTATTTTTGGAATGTAACATCAAGCAAAAAAAAAATTTGCATTACCATTTTTTGTGTTTTCGTTTTGTTGTTCTTCTCCCTATCCTAAAGCAAATATTTTTCTCCATTTGCACCTACAAAACAACACCCCAGAAATAATTGTTCCCCATTCTTGGAGGGGATTCCTGAAAAATCAACAGTGGCATGAGAAAAAGAAAAACAATAAACAATTAGGTACTACCTTATGATTATGATTAGAGATGCAATAGATATGAGTCATAAAAGCAAAGCCGACAAAAAAGATTATTCTGCTGCAAACAATTAATAAAATGAAAAATATTAAAAGATTAGCAGAAAATAAAGATATTTCTAAAAGATTGCATATGTATAATAACCGGATTAAATGAAACAACATCAATACGGAGAAAAAGCTGTCGATTACCATTTCTTGGCGTACACACGTATGATCATTCAAATGCAAAACAGACACAATACACAAATCAGTCAACAAAACCTTAAAACTGGAAAAAAACAATAAGAAAAACAAAAAACAAAATACAAAAAATAAAGCGAGAAGCAGCGTAAAACAATGGGAGGTTTGCTTTTTTCCGACGCTTTTTATAAAGATACACTGAGCACTCCAAAATGATGCTATTTTGCAGAATAATGCTAGTGAAATCTAAATATATCTAGAATTTTATAAATTTTGTCTAGGGTATTAATTGCAAATATATTGGTATATGTCAAATTTAGAATTTATAAGAAGATTATTATAGGTAAAATGGAAAAAAAATCTCTCCTTTAAAGATTTGTTCTCCATATTTTAAGATTTTCCATAATACAATATTTCTTCAAATATGACCATTATTTCTAAGATGTACCTAAAATTTATTTATGGATACATTTATTTCTAGACGTTTACCTTTTACAATAGAAATATTTTTGTAAAAAACATTGAACATTTCCTCCATAGCTAAGAATAGAAATAATTTTTTTAATTATTTTCTTATGGTATAATAACCAAAAAATAATAACATTGAAAGGAATGAATGGTTTTTATTTTTGTACAAAAAATATTGAGCATCTCTGCCGAGCTAAAAATAGATATTATTATTATTATTTTAAAGGAATAATAAAATGATTTTGATTACTAAAAATATTCAAAGGATAACTCTTGATATCATAATTAAATTAAATATAAGAATAAAAATATCAATTTATATTATTGGAATTTCTAGGCTTAATTGAATTCTATATAAAGCAGACGGACAAAGGAAAACTTTTATAGAGATACACTGAGCATTCCAAAACGATGCTATTTTGGAGAATAATGCTAGTGAATAAATATATCTAGAATTTTATAAATTTTGTCTTGGGTATTAATTGCAAATATATTGGTATATGTCAAATTTAGAATTTATAAGAAGATTAGTATAGGTAAAATGGAAAAAAAATCTCTCCTTTAAAGATTTGTTTTCCTATTTTAAGATTTTCCATAATACAATGTTTCTTCGAATATACCATTACTTCTAAGCTGCACAAAATTTATTTATGGATACATTTATTCCTAGATTACCTTTTACAATAGAAATATTTTTGTAAAAAATATTGAGCATTCCTCCATGGCTAAGAATAGAAATTATTTTTTTTTTCTTATGGTATAATAACAAAAATAATACACAGGAAAGCAATGAATGTTTTATTTTTGTACAAAAAATATTGAGCATCTCCTGCCGAGCTAAAAAAGATATTTTTCGATATTATTATTATTTTTTAAAGGAATAATAAAATGATTTTGATTACTAAAAATATTCCAAAGGATAACTCTTGCTATCATGATTAAATTAAATATAAGAATAAGAATATTAATTTATATTAATGGAATTTTTAGGCTTAATTGAATTTTACATAAAGCTGACGGACAAATGAAAACTTTTATAGAGATACACTTAAGCAGTACAAAACGATGCTATTTTGGAGAATAATGCTAGTGAAATCTAAATATATATAGAATTTTATAAATTTTGTTTAGGGTATTAATTGCAAATATATTGGTATATGTCAAATTTAGAATTTATAAGAAGATTAGTATAGGTAAAATGGAAAAAAAGTTTCTCCTTTAAAGATTTGTTTTTCATATTTTAAGATTTTCCATAATACAATATTTCTTCAAATATGACCATTACTTCTAAGATGCACCTAAAATTTATTTATGGATACATTTATTCCTAGACGATTTTTGATGTGATTATATCAATGAAGTTCTAATAATTAGAATTAAATATCTCCACAAAGATTTTTTAAATGTATTTTTGGCAACATCATAAAATTTCTATAAGTTTTAAAAATATACCGTGTTAATACTATTACTAAATTTAAAATATGGTGGGGCCATAATCAACCAGAAGCTCCGATTAACCACAACGATCGAAAAAACTCTGTTTTATATAAAGAATACTTTGGAAGTCATTTTTGAAACAAATCCACATATCCTTCTATTTTGTCTTTTAACTTGAAGAACACAAAACTACCTGTTGGAGATATAGCCTGCAAACAAGCAAGGAAAATGAAGAAATACTACAAGAAAAATCTGGATTGAGGCGCGAACAATGTCGCTCTCTTTAAGGTTATTCGCGCCTCTGCGGATGTAAGTCCGTTGTAGCAGATTTTTGGCCACGCAACCCCCAGGATACAACGGCCCAGACTCTCTGTATAGTTCTCTATTTCTGTACCAAATAGAGAACAAGAACACCACACTTATCTTGCTAAGAAATCAATGAATCGATAGAGAATATAGAATGAGAAAACAGGGGGAAGAAGTGTATGTAAATCTCTGTGCAGACATGATTTTATATAGGCGTTTAACACCCTTTCAGAAAACAGTTAAAGAGACACATCCTTTGGGAACCAGTATCAAATAGAAGAGATGCAACTCTTAGTTTGAAATGGAAGAGACATGTCTCTTTGAAATAACCATGTCAAACTGCACTATAAGATTTCAAACTGACAAAAACGGTTACTATATTTTTCAAACACAAATTTGAATTTCAAAAACTAATGGAACGATTCGTATTTAGTAAAAATATAACAACACTACCTTTTAGCTCTATAATCCACGTGACCTAAAGCTAAATTCTGTCAAATCTTTAATAAAAAGGTTTGAAGAAAAAGCTTTATTTGATGCATTCTCCAATGGCATACGAAAAATATTCCCAAAATAAAATAAAAATATGGACATAAGTCACATAATTGTAGATTTTGTCGTGGGATTGAATTTTTGCTATTTTCCTAGATTTCAAATGAGTGCATATTCCTGTTAAAGTTAATTGTGGATTTCAAATGAGTGCATATTGAGAATATGTTCCTCTTATAAAGTTCTATATACTTATTAAAAATGAGTGTATTTTGAAACATCAATCATCACTATCTGCCAATTATAATTTCAACCACTAGTTTTCAAATTAATAGATGATAGTGTTAGGCATATTCCTATGCATATGGCGAATATCCTGTTTTTCCATGTATGCACCCATTATGGGTATGTTGAACTGCCAAACTCATATGCCTATATGCCATGAATAACATATAGGCATACACGACAGAGTTTCCAGTGAGCGATAGAGTGTCCATCGCTCGACGATCAGGCCAGCGCGCGCTAGTCTTTAAAGCGCCAGCGCTAGTCAAGCTATCGCTCGGCTCTCTGATCATCGCTTATCAGATCTCCATAACGGCTACTATTTCCCCCCCTATAAATACCTAATTTCAATCTCATTTCAACTCACATCAAAATTTCTAAATCTCTCTAGAATTTCTCAATCTTCTACTTGAAATATAAAACAATGACACCTTCTCTACAATTCTTTATTTCTTGTAATATGGATTCACAATCTCAAAGTCAAGACAAAGGCAAAGCTAAAAAAAACAAAGTTTGCGGTGCAAAATACAACATGATAGAGGATGAATGCACTTGTCGTAATTATGTTTATTTTACCCAAGAGTGGGAAAAATAAACAACATGTGGGAAAATATTTCGTAAATATGAAGAACGAACCATGAACATCAATTCTCGTGATGCAAAAGGATTGGCAGAACACTTCATTGTAATTAACAGGGAAGTAGACGCTTATGTTGCATTGATAATGCAAGCCAAGAGAGCAAGCAAGGAGAGTGGTCAGGTGGATGTTGATTTTGAAAGACAGGTTCGTACATATTGGCAGCGAAAATATGGTGAACAATTCGCTTTCGAAAGTTGTTATCATATTTTGAAGGTGTTGAACAAATATAATCCAGATTTCTTATTAACTAATCAACAAGTACTTGAAAGGTAACCATATAATTCTTCTCATTCAACAACAAATTCTTCACCATTTTCACCAGGTTCATTAAATTCTTCACCAGATACTGCAAGAAACCCAAAAGGTAACTTAGTTTTTAATAATTATGACGATGGTAAGAAAAAACTGTCAGGGAGGAACAATGCAAGACTAGCTAGAAAATTAGCTCAAAAAGGAGGGAGTTCTGATGGATTTAACATGGAGGAGCTTATGGCACATCAAAAGACCGTCGAGAAGGAAAGAGCAATTGATAGGAAATTTCAAAACAGGGGGAGTAAAAAAAGTCGTCTTTCTCAAGAAAAAATTGGGTTTGACTATAATATGCATAACATTCTACAAGCTAACACTTCAATTGTGAACGCCCAAAAAAACATGTGTGGCAAATTGAATTTGATAAAATTCAAGCACAAATTGAACAACAAGATGGATTTACTAACAACAATGGTGATGATGATGATGATGGAACTGATGATGAGTTTGATGTAGTAGTTCCTCTAAATGATTGATGTATTAAATTAATTTTTAATTTAAAATATTGCATTTTAATTTGATATGTTGTTGTTGCACTCTACTTAATATTAGTTTGAAATGAAAAGTTGATTAATTTTATATGTTGTTGTTCATTAACTTAAATGAGTCTATTGCTCATTAACCTAAACAAAAATACATAACTTAAATTAAAATAAAAACTTGAATTAAAAGACATAACTCATTGTCTTCCATGCCCTGCCCAAAGATTCAATCTCAGATCTTCTCTTAAACTGTCATACAAATTTCGGTTCTGAATGTAATTAGTCATTTGAGCATAATTCCTTGTAGGGACGCCTCTTTTTGGTTGAATCTCTGGCCTCAAATCTTCATCTTCATAGTTAGTCCACTCCGGATCACGATGGGTTTCCTGAATTACCATGTTATGAAGAATTATGCAAGTGAGCATAGTTTTGTGCATTTCACGAGGACTCAACCCACGATTTGGGTAGATACCATCCTCAAGATAATAGTACAAAACATTGATATCATTTTGTGAACCCGGAAGGCCAAACAAAGCGTGCCATATGCAACAATCATAAGAAGCAACAGCTTCAAGGATAACTGTTGGTTTTGGATAATGACCCTAATATTGACCGACCCAATAAACATGCATCCTTTCCATACCCAATGCATACAATCGAGACTACCTAGCATTCCTGGGAATCCCCTTTCCTCATTCTCTCTCAATATTTCTCTAACATCTTCCTCGGTTGGTTTTCGTAAATATGTTGGACCAAAATGATTAATCATTACTTCACAAAACAATGAAAGTTAAGTGAATAAAGTTGTTTTACCCATACAAAGGTAATCATCGTTCGCATCTGCTGGAGTGCCATAAACTAGAATCCTTAAAGCTAAGGTTGTGAAATCGTAAATCGAAACGTGAATCGCTTTTCAATTTTTGTGAATCGAATCGTATAATGAATCGTGAATCGAAGATTCATGGTCGATTGTTAAATCGCTATATTTATGTTTATAAATATAATTAGACTACATAAAATAGTTTTATGTTAATATGGATATAAAATATGTTGATTGATTAGCATCAATAATCGAGTTGGTACAATGGTAGAGAGTCCAATTAATAAGGAAGAGCTTCCAGGATCGAATCTCAATTTTCCTATAAAAATTTTCTTCATTAACTTTCTGTTTTCAGTGGAAGCAACTTTGTTTGACTTGGTCAAACAGTCAAAAATCGCATCTAAAAAGTCAAACTGTTGATTCGGGGGAGAAACGAGTTGACCATACGGTTTGAAGCGAAAACAAAATATCATATTTTAAAAACCTTGCTTAAAGCCGAAGTACCTTTTTGTTCATGACTATGACCTTTGATATTGAGTACATCAAACTGATAATTAAATTGAGGCTCTACTCGACAAAGCTCTTCAATAATCTTTATCACCAGAGGACGAGGCATACGGAATCGACCTTGAAAATTTTGATCAGAGTACACACAATAGGGAAAAAAATAATCGTGCATCAGTGTAGCGCCCCCTAAGCTAGCAGCTGTCTAATCCAAGAGATTAACTAAATAAAGAGGCACTAAGAATCTAAATCATTTCTTAAACATTTAGTTAAGAAATCTGCTACAAAACTTAACCCAAAACTAGCCCCGCTCAGAATTATATATACAAGAACTCCTCTCAAATGATACATATACAATAGTCATTTGGATTGCAAATATAATAAACAACATAATAAACATAGAACAAGTTAACTAATTAACGGAGTCAACTCCTCGAAGCTTTCGCTGCGCAACTCTGATCTGTCTCTGAAACTAGAAGTGGGAATGGGTGAGCACATCATCCCTAAAAGGGGTGCCCAGCAGGAAAAGCATTTAATTTTAAAAAAATCATGAGAAAGATCTGGAAAACAACTCATGTTTTCCCAAACATCAAAGTGACGAAGTCACTGGAAATGCACAAACAATGTATATGGACAAATTCCTTCTTCAAACAATATATATTAGTGATGCCGAGTTTTTCCACGCCTACATAACTATACTGATGCCGGGTTGTTCCATACCTAATAAGCATAAAAGCTAAATTCATGTAGATATAAATGAAGGAGCGTATCCTACATACCACACGTGGAAATTCTCATTTCCCATAACAATTCATATTGACAACAAAACATTACAGGTCCTTTCCAATTCAAGAAAAGATTCAAAGAATCAACAGAACAATCATAATACAAACTAAACAAAGCATGAAATGCACAAACTGACAATGCATGAGTTTGTTAAACATAAACTTTTGTAAAAGAAACAACAATGGTTTAAAAAAGAGTTAAAAGTATTCCCACCTCTTTTGATGACAAGCCACGCCTTCCTCGAGATCCGCGATCTACTGGTTCGTCCCTTAAATCGATCGTTGTTAATAAACTAATTGTTAATCATACAAGCACTCTAAGAGTTTAGCCAAAAGGCTCACACAAGGCTCATAAAATAATCTCATATAATTCTCTAGTTATAAACTAAGTGAACTATCTAATGGTTCTAACCCATTTATGACTTCACACTTTTTTTATTATCTATCTCTAGCATAGCTAAGGCTTACTCAGTCATTTAGGTTAGTTCTACAGTCCATTAGCTAAGTCTTATGAATATCTACAACTCGTAGAGGAAGTCAAAGGCTAATTCAGACCATAAAGGTCCAACTCATCAAACTAGTAATACTAGTCCTAAGCCCAAATCTACTCAACAAGCCCAATACCCAAAGCCTGGGCCAACTGGGTTAGTTAACGGTCACTGATGGTCAAAGGGTTCAACTAACAGGAAACGTCCAGTCAAGGTTAAGTCCTAGTCAATGGTCAAACTCGGTAAACTGGTCAAGGCCCACTGAGTTAAGGCCTGGTCAACTTAGCTAACTCAGTCAGATACATTAAGGCTGACTGGGATGACTAGCAGGCCATTGCATGGGCGAAAAACTCAAATACAACTTCATAATCTTAACCAACCTGAATCTATTCATTTTAACATGAGTCTAAAGTTCAATTCAACAATAACACATAAAATTCAAGTTAAACTTTATAATTTAATTACAATTGTAAGCTTAGCTTACCTGCAAATGCAGTAGCTGCTCCACATTCTTTCTACATCCTGCTATAAAACTAATTCACTTAGGCACAACGACACCAGGTCTATAACCACCAACTCCACTGAATTGCAACTGAAACTCTAGAACTTCTCAATTACAACCTCAACAACAAAACCCATTCTTTCTGAGTTCACACAACTCATCCTCTGTAACATCAACACCATCACCTAATCTGCAACTTCCATTTTTAATCACAAACTGCAACTTTCTTCTACACTAACAGCTTACCAGCAACATAAGCTACCCATAACATACTCTTATCTTCATCCCATTTCATCAACAACCTCTCAACACCAAACCCATTTTCTGACTACTGTATCAACAACCACTAACACCACCACAGTTAACTCAGTTCAACCACACATCTATTTCATAACCATTTCAATTCATAAAGCTCAACCCCTACATTAACTCTAACACATATCAACTTCTTACAACCAACACAACCTAAACTTTATCACATCCATAAACAAATACATATCACAGCAAACCTCATTCACAGTTCATGGAAAGACTTATAAACCCAATATTGGAATTGAATTGATTTTACTGATAAGAGCAATTACCTCAAATCAGTGCTGCTAAGGCAACTTAGGTCGAATTCTTCCTTCCTTTGTCTCAATTGAACAATCATCTCAAACTATAAACTTCAGTTTCATTATATATTCATCATCATCCACAAAATCGTAAACTTATTAACTGAAATCAATAGTTTTAGTTAGATATTAAGAAAACAGATACCTCAAAGCTTCTCTGAACTTGAATCAATCTTTGAATCAACACCACCAACTCGCAGTTAAACCCTAATTCAAATTGAGGAAGAACACATGAACTCTAATTCTTCAATTTTTCTCTATGAATCGAAAATTAGATATTAAATCTTCTTATTTGCATTCAACAGACAGAACCCAACTTCAATTGAACTTCTAGAGTATCAATTTCATCTTCGAATTCACTTCTGCGACTCTAATGAAACCCTAATAAAAATATCCACAATGATTCTCCACTGATTCGTCACTGAAACAATTTCAAGGCTCTAAACCACAACCCAATTGTTACTTATCCCTCAACAGTACCATATCATCTTCAATTCTTCAAGAACTTCAACCTCAGAAACCCTAACTTCCATTTCACTTCCTCCTTCGAGTCTGGATCATCAACGGAAAACAACAACATCACTAACCGCTAACCCATGATATGTTCCACCTTCCACTGTTCAGAAATAACTCATTTGATCTCTCGAATTCGCAGAGGAGAAGAACAGAAGAAGAAGAAGAAGGAAGAAAATAAGAAAGAAAGAAGAAGAAGAAGAAGAAGAAGAAGAAGAAGAATGAAAAGAAAAGAAAGAGGAACGTGAGTTATCTTCGCGATCTGTAGATATGGCCGACGAAGATGATGAGACACCCACTCGCTCCGACACGTGCTTCCCCAAGGATAAAATCCCAAAATTACTATTTTAACTAGGCCTGTCAATATTTGTCCGATATCCGGTATCCGTTTCCGAGTATTCGAGATCCTATAGGATTTTATCCGTTTTATCGGATATCGGATATCAGATCGGATATTTTATCCGATATTTCTTCCTTAACATATCGGAAACGGATTAGACCCCATCCGAAATGTTAATATCCGATATCCGATAGTATAGGAACTTATTTGTAATTTATCCTAATTTCGAGTCTAGTATCGGATATTATCGGATATTGTCGGATAAATATCCCATAAGTGTCAATTATGAAAATATTTTACAAGGGTTTTTAAGCTTTTTTGTTATAACCGGATACTATCGGATATTTATCGGACATCCGACAGCTTAGCCTATCGGAATCGATATCTGATTTTGATATCCTATAGGATATTATCGGATATCGAATATCCGGTAGTGCTTAACATGTCGGATATCGGATTTCTAAATATCCGACGGATATTCTTCCATTGACAGGCCTAATTTTAACCTCCGAAAACAAATTGATAAATTATCTTCATCCGGTATCCGAATGACATGTGCGCGCAGTCCATTTCGTATAACTTTTAGAGATCTATAGATATGACACTAGTTTCGATCTAAATTGTAGTTAAATTAAATTCTATTAATTAACCTTCGTGTTAAATTAATCGAGTTATTATCGGCTAATTCGTCACTTGACTAGTCTAATAGCGTTGACGAGCTCGAGGATCTTTACAATTAGCTCCTGATGGTAAAATTCACTCCCTCGATACGTATACCTTCTTTAGAATACTTCTTGTGGATCTGGAACTCTAGATATTTGGCTCGTATGTACTAGCATCAAAATGTCGATGAGTTTATTATCTTCAGCTTCCTCATCGTCAAGTTCTTGCAACCTCCTTCGATGCATTTCTTGTTGTACTCTAAACCGATTCATAATAACATTCCTCTCTTCATTGGATCTCGCCACTGATGATTATGAAATTTAAAATGAGAATAGAGATAGAGAAATTGGTGAAATATAGGTTGAAGTAGGTGTGAGTACCTTGGAGAAATACGAGTGCGTATATATAGGAACCAGTAGGAGGGAAATAGTTGTTACAAAATATCCAGTGGTCGATAATATTAATATCGCCAGCGATACTATTTATATCGCTCGGTTTAATGTATAACGCCAGCGATAATCACAATATCGCCAGCGTTATTCATAATATCGTTCACTAGAAAGTCTATTGCTTATTGGTTTTCCCGTAGTGGCACAATTGGTTTGCCATGCCACCTGGTATGCCAGATAATTTTTTTTTTGGCATGTGAATAGGAATATGCCTTATAGTCTCAAAATGTACACATTTTTGTTGGGTTACTTGGGTATAAAAAACTTTTTAAAAAGAAATATATCTCTACAATATTAGCTTCAAATCAGTTACCCCTATTAGGGTGTTATATAAAAATGAACGGCTTCCAAACTATAAAAATAAAAATGTGAATGTATCCTCTCTCGATGATATTACTTGTATCTGAAATGTGTAGTAATATTTTACCTCACAAGACTTTAAGAGCGCTGAAGCCGGATGGAAAACGAAATCATAGCCGCCAAATAAGTGCACGAATGGTCGGTCCTTAATTTCTACTTTAGGTGTGAACACGTAAATCACGAAGGCATCTATATGTTCACAAACAATGTTTCCGCACTCTAGGTACCGTCTCGCACTGATAATACGATTGCATTGATTCCTTGGCTCAAAACCCTCGGGTTTATCATAGCCTCATCTAACAACATCGCGAGGGGCGTTTACGCAGGGGAAGATAAAGAAAACGAAGTATAAAAGTAAAACTCAAGGAGCGTTAGGCGAATATAAAGTGCTGAAATATAAATAAGACTGGGATTTACGTGGTTCATCACTAAGGCCTACATCCACGGGGTTGTTGTTTCACTATATACTTGATGGTTACAGGGATAATCGAGTGACTTTGGAGTTTACATAGGTCTGTATATTGTAAAGGACTAACTTACACTCACAATCTTTCTCTCTCCTTTTCCCCCTCATTTTTCCGATCCCCTCACTCTTGGTGGAGAGGGGGTATTTATAGGGTTAGAGTGTGGGACCCATTTCTGAGGGCCGTTGGAACCTTATCTTCTTGTGTTTTGTGTCCATCACGTGGAGGTCTTCGTTCATTACTTGATCACGCAGAGCCATCCTCGTTCGTTCCACGGGTTGATCGACACGTATACTGCTCAGAGTGTTTAATGCGAGTAGTTGAGGCGCCTGCTCGTGTCAGACAAGTGTCTTCTGCCCCTGTCACGTCCATGTCAGTTAACTTTCTCTTCACCATTGATCTTAGCTTCTTTTGGGGATGAGATAAAGTAACTCTTCGGGACTAACTTAGTTTCTTTTCTTTGTTCCTGTTGTTTTAAGCTGTGTTGATTGTAAATTTTCTGTTGTTGATCGTATCGTAGCCTCCCATTTCTGTTGTTGTCGTCCCTTGTTTGTGATGAAGAACCTATTTTAATGCTTGTATGCTAGTTTGCCCCTGTTCTTCGTCTCAAATCGAGGGGCCATTGTTTTACTTGTATTGATTGGACTTTTGAGTTTAGGGTTTTAGGGTTTTGGGGAATTTCAATCATGTATGCTTGTTTTAGGGTTTCTGTGCTATGTTGAGATGGACTGCTAATTTTGTGGTTTTTTGATCTTTGGTGATGTCCTTGTGTTTGTTTCTAACTTGTTTATGTTGTACCTCTTCACAGCCATGTCTGACCGTCCGCGGCTTCCTTATCAAACTCCGGGTTCTAGTCTACCGAGATCCCCTCCGCGCAGAGAGTCTCAAATGGATCCCCGTGGTATTAGAGTTTCTTCTTCTGGGGCGAAGGCCTCTCCTCCTAGGAAAGAGGGTCCCTCAAAAATCATTCCGGGTCTCGAAACGCTGCCGATCGTGCGGTTTATCGTCCTCGTGATGACGTTAGGTGCACGTAGACACCTCCTCGTGGTGTCGCCTTTGATGTTCCTCCTCTGCGTTCTGTAGTGACCGTGCAGCACCCTCTGCCGCTGCCTCAAGTACTTTCTTTCAAAGGGAAGAACACCAAAGGTGGTGTCCCGAGAGCTGAATCTTCTAAGAATCCTTCTTTGAAAAGAAGAGCTTCCGAGGCTTTTGTTGGTTCGTCCGATCCCGCGGAAGAGGATGAGGCTGCCCCGGTGATACGCAACGTTTCGGTCAGCAAGAAGAAAGTTACGTTCAAGCATATTGACCTTTAAGTTTTCAAGGAAAAGCATGATCTTCAAGCCTTCGAGGTTCGTTTCTATGCCCCTGAGGATGATATTACTTATGAGCTCATCTCGAAGTATCAGTTTGATGAGTTTCACCTGTTGACTACGGTTGGAGCCTTCGAGGCGGGTCTTATGCTGCCGTTGTACAAGTCTGGTGACTCCTTTTATTACGATCTGCTTGTTGGTCGTGAAGGCTCTTCCACCAATACTCACAGTCGTTCTGTGTCGCAATTATCGGGGAATTATCTCCGTGCACTGAGGGAGTGTTATCTGCGGAGTAAGGGGAGACGACGATGATGTGTTACATTCCAAATCCCGCGGAGAGGGAATGGTATACTCCTGAAAACTTCAACAAATCCTTTGGTGATTACGTCAATAGTAGGAACCGTAAACCGTGGAGTGTTAGCCTTCGGAATCTCGCTGCTCCTCGGGGCGAAATTCGTCTGTTAAGTGAGGTGAGCGATGCTAAACTGAAGTATGTTCCAGGCACCGAGGGGTCTAGTCAGCGGAAACTTTTTCCGGCACGTGAGAGGATCAAGCGTGACCATGATTATGAGTGGCACACTACTGTTATTGAAATTGTTGGTCCTTGGGCGTACGATTGGATTCCCGGTTCGCGCGGTTGGCGTCCTTCTGAGAGTAGCAGGCCACGTGAATCTCCTCCTGCTCGTTATGGAGATTTCTGTCCCTGACGTTTAAATTTCGAAGGCATGAACTTTCCTTATGCCCTCGACGTCGTTGAAGGAGACGAGGAGGAAGGTTCTGGTGCTATGCTTCCACCGAAGAGTGCCACTACTGCCAAGGTATGGTTATTGCAGATTATGGCCGCCCCTCTCCTCTTTTTTTTTTAAAAATCAAATTGTTTGAATAACTCTTTTTGTGGAACGTGTTGGTTTGCAGGTGTCGAAGAAGAAAAAGATTGGGACGAAGCAGTCTTCTACCGTTGTGACGGGCGAGGCTGAGGTTCATGAAGAAGTTACCAGTCCGGTAAACGAAGAGTTTGACGAGGATGAGGAGATTTCTGATGGGGAAGAACACACTGATACTTACCCTCTTGGTGTGGGTTGTGATGGTGATGAGGGGAGAAATAATGCTGCGGTAGCTGATGGCAGTGTTATCGCTGATATGTATGTTCCTGCTGGTGATACTGCGGAAACTCTCCCCACCATTTCTCAAGAGTTCTCTTTTGACAGGATTTATTCCGCAAGGGAACTCTTTGACGATGCTCTCGATTTTCCTGAAGACTTCTCTCTGCTTTCCCCCAATGATGATTGGGATGTGCTCGGGGGTTCTGGTAAAGAAGACGCTACTGTTCAGGATGGGGGCGCGGATGATCATGATGCGCATGTTGATGCCGAAACTTGTGCTGATGGGGCAATATCAGCAAAGGGGAAGTCCGTGGTTGACTCGCCTTCCGAGGATTTCCCTCATTCGCTGACGTTTGAGGGTGAGGACGCCATAATGGATTGGCTCAAGAAAAAGGGTCTGTTGTTTGTCCCTCATCCTGCCCCGGTGGTTGCTGGTGAAAAGGATTCCGATGCTTATACCCGTTGGATGATGGAACTATCTTCCAAGGAGCGGGTATCTGAGATGTGGGGGAAAAGCTTGAGTGTTCCCGAAGCTACCCTCGTACCGGAGCCTCCTACTTCTGTCGCGGATATGATGGCCATAGCCGATGGGTACCAATATGGTTTTCCTCAGTAGCGTGTCTTGGAGGTAGGACTTCGTACATATCTCTTCGTGATGATTGAATCCTTCGGTGTAATAATGTTTGCCGTTTTGATGTGTAGATGATGAGGAGTGAGCATTGTAACCATGTGTTGTATCAATTCTTTAAAGCGAAATCTTTGAAGCTGGAGGCTAAGCTTCGTCACAGGGAAAAGGAATTATCTGCGGCTGAGGTGGAAATAGAAGAACTGAAGAAAAGCCTTAAAGAGCAAGAAAGGCTGGGTGAAGCGGAGGATGGTCTTCGTTCAGAGCTTGCTGCCGTTCGCGCTGAGTTAGAGCAAACTCGCGGCCAAGTTTCATCTTTCAAAGGTTTGGTTCTTTTTCCCCTTTACCCTCGCAGTTCGTCGTAATTACTCTATACTACTTAGTTGTTCTGTCTGAGTCTCCCACCCTATCTCCAGTGGGTGGCGTCCCCGAGCTGATATGACTTCGAAACGAAAGGGCACGGCAAAAATCTCGTATCAAAGAGCTGGTCGAGAAAATTAAGAGCGAAGCCAAAAAGTGGGACGCTCGGGCTGAGGGATGGCGCGCAAGGCATGTTCAAATGGTTGATATGCAGAATCTGTATAACCATGACCGTACTTTGTTCAATGGTACGCTGCTGTGGACACGTGAGAATCTGCGGGAATCCCGTGAGCGCACTTCATTGTTGGAGTCTAGGATACATCTTCTGGAAGAGGAATTACGAAAGGCTCGCTCCCTTTCCTTTTCCGGGAGTTAAGGAGAGCATGATGTGTCTTACAAGAGAAAGAGACGATGCCAAAGCCGAAGTTGGGGCTATAAGAAAAGCCCTTGATGCGTCTCGCGCTGAAATAGCCCGCCAGGCTGAGTCTGAGAGAAATCTCGAAGTATGTATGTACAGACTTAGCAAAGGGGTATCAGAGATAAACAACGAAGTCAACCACCTTCGTCACATGGATTCGATGAAGCAGGTAGAATTAGATGCTAGTCAATTTACTCTCACCAACCTTCAACTAGATTATAAGAAATTATCCGCGGAATATGACCATCTTGATGAAGCGCGAGATGCGGTTGTTAATGAGTATGAAGAGGCTTCGGCTTGTGTCGAAGGTATAACCCTATTTCATCGAGTGTGATTGTGTCTTTTCTGTGCTAACTCCCTGGTGTTGTCTTTTTCAGAGATCGAGGGACAACTCCGCGTTGCAAATGAAAAATTTGAAAAGGCTCAATCTTCCTTAGCGCAGCAGGAAGAACAGACTAATCATTTTAAGAGTTTGGCGGCATCCCGCGAGGAGGCCGTTGGTGTTGCTTATAAAGAAGTGAATCGTCTATCTTCGTTGTTATCCCAATCCCACCAGCGGACGACAGTTATTATGCATAAGGCTCGGTGTCAATTGGCTGAGGAGACAAACACGATGCTGGAGAAGATCGAGCTTGGCCTTAAGACCGAGCATGGCCTCGTGAAGAGCTATCCACGTCGTCCAGTACCTGCCTCCTTGCATGGCTCCTCGGGACCCTCATCTGGTGGGAGCGTCCCTTCAACTCTTTGGAACAACCCTGCTGATGGGGCGACATCATCTAAATAGAGACCGCGGCATCATTATCCTTCCGTTAGATTTTGCTAGTATTTTGTAAAAAGAATATTTTTGATGTGTATTCCTTGTATTGACCTTGCCGCTTTTTGTAACCAACCTTTATGAAATGGATCATTTTTTTGCTATACCTGCAATATCAGTTTGTTGTTTATTTTAAGCATTGTGAGGAAGGACACTAAAAACAAAAGAAGAGTTTTTTAAGTGTTTGGGTGCGATACCGAAGGGCGGTGGGGGCCGAGGAAACGTTCTAGGATATGGGGTTAAAATATTTACATACACCCATTCCGTCGACCCGTTGCCTTAAGATTGGTTGGGTATCTCTTTCTGCTGGGTTCCTTCCCCTTGGACTTACACTTATGGACACTGATGGGGGAGACCTGAGAGATTGTAGATTAACTACTTTCCCCAATATTGTTGATAGGTTTTGTTTACTTGAATTTTAGAAAGCTTGTTTGATTGATAGGTTGAGGCCTGCAATTCCTCGTCCAGAGATAGAAACATGTAGAGCGGTCACGCTGCCTTCTTCTTCTGGTCTTCTTCACGCAGATGCAAAGCTTCTTTGCTCATATGGGTAATATGGTTTAAGCCACTTAGCATTCCAAGGATGCCGTAGGACCTCGCCTTTCAGATTGCGAAGGTAGTAGGAACCGTTCCCCACAATGTCGTGTATTATAAAAGGTCCTCCCCACGTAGGTGCTAACTTTCCCCATCTCTTTTCTCGTTGATACTGTGGGATTTTTCTCAACACATACTGCCCCTCTACAAAATTTCGAAGATTTACCTTTTTGTTGTACTCCCTTGCTAGTCTTCGTTGATAATTTTCCATCTTCTGCAATGCTGCTTCCCTTCTTCCTTCTAGATCGTCCAATCTCTCTAACATCATGTCTGTTGTGAGATTTTTCTCCCATGCTTCGGTATTTGTTGTTGGCATGAGGATCTCTGTTGGGATGACTGCTTCAGCTCCATAAGTGAGGAGAAACGGGGATTCCCCAGTGGCAGATCTTCTTGTTGTTCTGTATGCCCATAACACATTATGCAACTGTTCACACCATCGCCCCTTATGTTCGTCTAATTGTTTTTTGAGGATAAGGGCGAGGGTCTTGTTAGTGGCTTCCGCCTGTCCATTTATTTGAGGGTATATGGGGGTGTATTTGTTCTTCCTTATTTTGAAAGTATCGAAGAGCATGTCTATGTTTTTCCCCTGTAATTGCTTACCATTATCGGACACGATTTCTGCTGGTATGCCGAACCTGCAAATGATGTTATGGAATATGAAAGTAAACACATCCACGTCTCTGATCCTGGCTAAGGATTTAGCTTCCACCCATTTACTGAAGTAGTCCGTGGCTACTATCAAAAATCGTCTTTTCCCTGACCCTTCGACGAAAGGCCCGACGATATCTATTCCCCATTTTGCAAATGACCACGAGCTATCTACATAATTTAACATTGTTGCCGGCGCGTGTATCTTTGTGGAGAAGCGCTGACATTCTTCACACCGTCGGGACATCCTTGCGGCATCCTGTATCATTGTGGGCCAGTAATATCCTTGCGTTTTTGCTTTGTCGGCTAGTGATCTCATGCCGCTATGATTCCATGCGTCACCATAATGGATGTCGTTTAGAATTTCATGCCCCTCTTTCCGGGATAAGCAACGTAGTAACGGTCCGAGGAAGGATTTCTTGTACAGGACCCAATCCCGGAGATCATATCTTTCTACTTTGGAGAGTATTTTCCTAGCTTATTTATGATCCGCGGGTAAGCTTCCCTTTTCAAGAAACGTATGGATCACCATTCTCCAATCATCTTCGTTGCTGAAGTCTTCGTCTTGATTTGCTCTTGACAGGATATCTTCTTCGTCAAAATCGTTATGGATGTTTTCTCCTACCTGGTCTTCGATATTTTCTTCCACTGTATCATGATTGGTAGCGAAAGAGAATTGAGATACAATCGAAGGCTCGTATACCCTTGTTATTTTAATAGCTTCGACGCTTTTATCCTTCAGCATGGATGATATATATGCTAGGGCATCCGCGTTCCTGAGATCCCTTCTGCATAAGTGCCGGAACTTGATGTTCGGAATTTGTGATGCCAATGTTTGGACCAAGTCCATGTAAGCTGAGAGGGTGTCATCGTACACATTTTACTCGAGCCCTATTTGCCGTATGACAAGCTGCGAATCACTTGTCAGTCTTACATCGGTTACCCCCATTTCTATTATTACACGGAGGGCATGTACGACTGCCTCGTATTCGACGATGTTGTTGATATGCTCTTTGAATTCTAACCTGAGTGCCTTTACAATCCTTTCTCCGGTTGGGGTGGTGATGACAATGCCTATTCCTGCTCCTTCCTTATTTTTGGAACCGTCGACGAAGACTTCCCATTTTCTTTGACTCGCGGGTTCGAGGATATCCATTGGATCCTTTCTTTCTTCCTCGTCTTCTGGTATTCCTTTAATATCTTCGTCATTGTCCAGGGGGAGGTCTGCTAAGAAATCCGCCAAAACTTGGGATTTTCAAGAATGTTGAATTTCATGAATGATGTTGAATTGGTCCAGGTGGGTGTTCCACTTGGCTATTCTGCCCACTTTTCCCGCGCTTTTGAGGACTGCTTCCAGTGGTGCTTTGCATGGGACCCGGACGAAGTGAGTTAGGAAGTAGGTTCTCAGCTTTTGAGTAGCCATACCAATGCTAGGATAAGCTGTTCGATCTTTGTGTAGTTCCTTTCCGCAGAATTGAGGGTCTTACTACTGAGTAGATAGGCTGTTCTATCTTCGTATTGGTTTTGACCAACACTGCGCTGACTGCGTCTTCTGTTGCTGCTATGTATAATGCCAAAACCTCATCAGGATCCGGCTTCTGCAGGATCGGAATTGAAGCTAGGTGTTCTTTGATTTTTTGGAAGGCTTCTTCGCATTCTGCGGTCCATTCAAACTTGCTCCCTTTTTTGAGAATATTGAAGAAATGTTTGCATTTGTCCGAGGATCGGGCAATAAATTGCCCAAGGCTGCTATGGACCCATTGAGTTTCTGCACTTCTTTTAAATTCTTCGGGGATGGCATTTCTACTATGGCCTGAATCTTCACTGGGTCTACCTCAATGCCCCTTTTTGTTACCAGATACCCGAGGAATTTCCCCGAGGTGACGCCGAAAGTACATTTCTCTGGATTCACTTTCATGTGATGTTTTCTCATTGCTTCGAAGATATCTCTCAGATCCTGGTGGTGATCTTTGCGCAGCTTACTTTTGACGAGCATATCGTCAACGTAGACTTCTAAGGTACTACCAATCCATGGCCTGAAGATAGCATCGACCATTCTTTGGTATGTTGCCCCTGCGTTTCGAAGTCCGAAGGGCATTCTAGTGTAGCAATAAAGGCCATGTGGGGTGTAGAAACGTGTGTGTGATGATCTTCTTCTGCCAGGGCTACTTGGTTGTAGCCAGAATGTCCATCCATGAATGACAGTTCTTCATATCCTTCTACTGCTTCTACCAGCTGATCTATGCTTGGCAGGGGATAGCTGTCCTTTGGACATGCCTTGTTGAGGTTAGTAAAATCGATGCATATTCTAACCCCTCCATTTTTCTTAGGAACGACGACCATGTTAGAGATCCATGTAGGGTACTTGACTTCCTTGATAAATCCTGCGTCTAGTAGTTTCCGAAGTTCTTTTTCCACTGCCTTATGATACTCTGGTGCAACTTTTCTAATTTTCTGCCTGAAGGGGGTGTGCCTGGTTGATGCGTAGCGTGTTGGATTACTTTCGGGTCAATCCCCGGCATATCTCCTAGCTTCCAGGCGAATACATCCGCGTATTCTTTAAGTAATTTGGTTAGAGAATCTTCTCTTCTTTCGTCCATTATGGTCCCTACTTTGATCATCTTCGGGTTTTCTTCCGTTCCTATGTTGATTTTTTTACGGGCTCTACTGGCGTGAACACCGGCTTCGGGTCCCCGAGGACTGGGACGTTCTTTGATTGCTATTTGGTATGTTTCTGTCCTTCGTTGGCTGCTGAAGTACTTGTCTCTGTGCTTAGTACATTATCATCTTTTGTCAAGCCCTTTCCTGTAGTTTCGTTGAGGAACAGGTCTATGGCCTTCTCTTTCGCGGCTTCTTTATTTTTAATTCTTCGGGTTTTTCGCTGCTCTTCTTGTTCGTTGTTGATACGATCCTGAGTGGCTTGGCACTCTCTTGCAGAGACCCGATCTCCCTTGATTTCCATTACTCCCTCAGGTGTTGGGAATCTGAGATATTGGTAGTACGTTCCGCCACTCCCTTGAGTTTATGTAACCATTTTCGTCCAATAATGGCGTTGTAGGGGGATGGGGCGTCCACCACGCTGAATCGTGTTTCTAATTTCATGGGTCCAGCGTCAACTTGCAACACGATGTCTCCCAATGGCTTTGTGGGTGCTCCATTGAATCCGTAGATGGTGTAATAAGAGGTCATTAGATGTTCTTCATGGAGCTTCATTCGTTTGAATGCGTCGTAGAATAGAACGTTCACTGAGCTTCCCCCGTCTATGAGGATTTTTTTAAGGTTACATCCAGCCACTGGTAGTGTGAGGACCAGGGGGTCGTTATGGTCTTCCATATCTTCTTCGATATCTTCAGCATCGAAGATAATAGGTGAGTCCATCCACTCTTCGTGCTCGTCCACCTCTATCCCATCGATCTTATACAATTCGCAGCGGTCTTCGAACTGCTTCCGTAACCTCTTTCCTATCTGTGCTGTAAGTGAGGGCCCTGCGGCTTCAGAACACGAGATGGTGTTGATTGTGCGGTTCCCTTCTGGAAGTTGGACTGGCTTGGTTCGTTTGGATCTATCCTCGGCGACATCCTTTCGTACGTAATGTTTGAGCTCGCCAGCATCAATTAATTTTTGGATCATTATTTTGAGGTTTTTACATTTTTCGGTCTGGTGTCCGTTGAAGCAGTGATATTCACAGTAATCTTTAGACTTCTCGGTTCTCGGGGGCTGTTTTCCCTTAGACCATGGCCACTCCAGGTTTTCCCTTCCTTTGATCTCTCGCAGGATCCGAGCATAGCTAGCGTTGAGCTTCGTGTAAACTTGATCTTCGAATTTTCGGTCGCCTGTTCGTCGTTCATCCCTTCGTTCCTTCCTGTCTTCGTGAGGCCGCTCCACTGACAATTCCTTTTCCCCATTGGTTTGTTCTGCTGAATTGGTACGGTGAGACCTCTGCGTGTACGCCCTCGGGTTTTCACGCTGGATTTCTTCAAGACGAGCGTGCTTTTCAATAATTATTCGAAGATCTCCCTCTGTCTTAGGCACGCTTCCATGAATCTCAACAAATAGTGGACTCATTCGGTCTAATCCCCACTTGTAGCAGTTGATACTTACCACTGGGTCCACACTTCCTATGGCTTGGCAGATCTTGTGCCATCTGTTAGTGTATTCCCTCGTGGTTTCCTTGTAGCCAATTCCAGTGAAAAGAGCTTATCCATTCCGGTGTTAACAGTCTTGTTGTACATGTAAGTTCTTAAGAACTTTTCTGCGAGTTGGTCGTAGGAGTGGATGGAGTCTGGCGGCAGATTATCAAACCAAGACAATGCCGATCCCTTCAGGCTTGACGGGAAGTATCTACAGAGTACGGCGTCGTTCTGACTCCATCTAGCTAAGACACGGTTATAATACCGAATATGTGCAGCGGGATCACTGGATCCGTCATAGCATTCGAACGTCGGGACAGGGCATTTCAGCGGAATAGGGGTGTTGGCCAGGCGATGAGTTAGGGGCGTGGAGTTAGCCTCTCTCATGACCTCTTCTAACCTTCCCCCGCCTTGTCTACTTTTTAATTGCCTGATCTCGGCCATCATTTCATCACGTAGCTCTTCCATCGCGCGGTGATGCCCTACGCTCTTCTGCTCGTGATAGTCTGACTCTCCGTCATTGTAATCTGGGTCAGATGCGCTACTTCCCCTAGCCGTGTCTCCATTGGCTGCTACGATGACTCTTCGGTCTCGATTTGGTTCTGGTGCTTTTGAATTTGCCTCATCAAGTTGCTGGCTGGTCTTCGTGCTTAGGGCAATCCGGTCTTTTAAATCTTGGTTTTCTCTGGCCAGCAGAACTACAGCATCTGCGTAAACCTGCTGGCTCTTCTTCAATTCTTCAAGATCAGCCATCAGTCGATGTGATTGGTTTGACCCCTGATTGGGAGTCCCCTCTCGTGCTACTACGGCCATGGTGCCGCCTTCTTCTATGGTTTGTACTAAAGGTGGTGGAGGTTCAGCTTCGATTGTTGGCAATTCCAAATCGGGCGGAATGCCCACTGGCACAGTTTGATTCTGTTCGTTTGTTGGTGGCATTCCGAAGGTTGGCGGGTGCGCGGGTTGATGTGTTCTGGATTCATCCACCCTTTCTTTTGGTTGGTGAGATTGATTCGTAAAAAGAGTTTTGCTGGCTTCCGCAGCCTTTGGGGCTACCGCTGCCGTACTGTACTTCGCTTCCTCTGCTCTGAGGGCCGCGGCTGCAACGGAGTTAGCGTTCATAGGCGAAGTGATTTCCGCAGTGTCCTGTTTCTGACTAGTTATTTTGGCTGTCTCCTTTCTGCTTGCTCCGGGTGATGACCGGGGTTGTCCTTGGTGCTTTCTTTGACGAGGCTTTGGATTTTCCTGCTTCCTGCATCTTTTCAATCGTGCTGTCGTTTTCTTTCTGCACAAGGGAATTTCAAACAGCGAAAAACAGAAATGTCCGTGCGGATCGGGTTAGTTTACGAAATTCATTACTCCAAGACAGGAAAAAAACTGCCCGAGGGCCACAGAGAACTTTTAAAAATGCGGGTTCATTGAAGGTATGTGGATACGTGAAAGGATCCCTTTGAAAATGCACGTAGATCTTTTTGAAAATTTTCAAAAACCCACCGGAAAGACAAGTCCGTATGAGATCTAAAAAATGTAAATCCATGGATCTAAGCAATAAATCTTTTAACCAGTTTGAATTGCTTCGACAGATACTGCCAGAGCTAATGAAGTAGAGCAATCATATGCTAATTTAATATGAAATCACAGGATAAGATAAATATTTTACCGGGACGAAGTCCCTGTTTCTAGCGCCAAATTGTGAACACGTAAATCACGAAGGCATCTATATGTTCACAAACAATGTTCGCACTCTAGGTACCGTCTCGCACTGATAATACGATTGCATTGATTCCTTGCCTCAAAACCCTCGGGTTTATCATAGCCTCATCTAACAACATCGCGAGGGGCGTTTACGCAGGGGAAGATAAAGAAAACGAAGTATAAGAATAAAACTCAAGGAGCATTAGGCGAATATAAAGTGCTGAAATGTAAATAAGACTGGGATTTACATGGATCAGCACTAAGGCCTACATCCACAGGGTTGTTGTTTCACTATATACTTGATGGTTACAGGGATAGTCGAGTGACTTTGGAGTTTACATAGGTCTGTATATTGTAAAGGACTAACTTACACTCACAATCTTTCTCTCTCCTTCTCCCCCTCATTTTTCCGATCCCCTCACTCTTGGTGGAGAGGGGGTATTTATATGGTTAGAGTGTGGGACCCATTTCTGAGGGCCGTTGGAACCTTATCTTCTTGTGTTTTGTGTCCATCACGTGGAGGTCTTCGTTCATTACTTGATCACGCAGAGCCATCCTCGTTCGTTCCACGGGTTGATCGACACGTATACTGCTCAGAGTGTTTAATGCGAGTAGTTGAGGCGCCTGGTCGTGTCAGACAAGTGTCTTCTGCCCCTGTCACGTCCATGTCAGTTAACTTTCTCTTCACCGTTGATCTTAGCTTCTTTTGGGGATGAGATAAAGTAACTCTTCGGGAGTTATTTGGTGCTCCGCAGTACATCGTGTTCTCGGTGCATCTTTTAACTTCTGCCCTTAGATTTGTTCGGACAAAGATCCGACGTTGCCGGGATAGGCTTCTTGGCTATGGGCGTGTGTCATCGTGTTTTGATGACTTTGACTACATGCTCTCCACATATCTTCCTATATACACGTGTTCGATGATGAAATATGTACACACATTAGGGAGTGTGAGAGACCGACTTAGTCATGCCTACAACTACTCTGGACCAACTCTACCATGTCCATTTTCCCAAGGACGAAGATGAAACTATGAGGAACCAACCTACCTCTCGATATCAAAATGGGTCCAGGAAATATCAAATTTCCCATTTCTTGCTACTTTTAGACTCTCCAGTCCCTGATTAGAGAGATATAACTATGGGATCTCAAATCCCACTACATGATGTAGAACTGTGGTCCACGCGGTGTTTGCTATAGTACCGGAAATTAGAAAACTGTGGGTTCTCTTATTATGGTGTGCACAAGAAAACCACTCACTCATCCATGTTTCTACCGATATAGAGATATCTCAACAAGAGAATGAAGAATCTGGTGGTTAAGTCTCTAACAGTACTCATTTTATAGTAGCACCTCTCATGTGTCAAGAACTACAAGATGCCAACACCCCCAAACCCTTCGTGTTTAAAAGTAAGTAAAGACTAATTAAGAATTTAAAGATGTCCCCAAAACCTAAAATAAAATGGGAAAGAAACGGCAAGCTACACATCAACAAGTCACAAGTGTATATACAAGAAATTCGCTGCTCCCCTCCCAAAGTGCGCGCAATCATACCACCAATCATAAACCATACTTCCTGCTAGCTGCTTCTATTTTTCTCTCCTGCAATTCTCACCCAGTGAACTTGGAGGAATGTGATTCATTTTAAATCTTTGTCATACATTTATTGTTAAAGAGAGAAAATGCGCACAGGTCCTGCCGAAAAGGAAGATGTGACGGAAATTTAATGACAGAATGATACTCTGTACAATAGAAAGCGAAATGGACGAGATATTCTTTTCGGATCGATACGTGATGATAGTTTGTCAACTCCTGTAAAACAGAATACTCCTTTCCATATGCCACGTTACTTCTAAACAACTCTTTAAATTCGGATAGGGTTTCATGATAACATCATTGGGCCTACAACAGGTTACGCAATAATGACATAGTCTATCCTATGTTATTAGCTCTTTCTTTCTTGCATTTTTCTAATCCAACATCCTTCCGAAATGTCTACCGCATCCGTTTCTATAAAAATTTAGGTTAAAATGAAGAAATAATACTAACAAGGCTTAAGCAAAGAGCTGAAGCACGAGGAAGACTATCTGATGTTTTCCTTAACGGTTAAGGTCCATAAGGAAAAGAATATCATAGCCGCCAACATAAGTGCACAAATGTATCATTTATTGGTCGGTCCTTTCTACTTTAGGGAGGGTCAAAGACGACGTAAATTCTACCATGTCCATTTCCCGAAAGGACCAAGAAGATGAAATTACAGATTACAGAGGAACCTATATGCTTACTAATATCAAAATGGGCCACAAATTGGAAACGCCAATTTGTTGATCCACTTCCATTTGGCATTTTCTTCTTGTTTAGCTCTACCAATATGAAATACAGTTTAGACTCTTTTCACATAGACTCTCTTTATATGAAAGAGTTATCTATTCATGTTTAGCTCTCGATCCAAAATCCCACCACATTTAGATATGTGGTCCACAGGGTATGATTCCCGACATTAATTGCGTGTCCGGATATAATTTTGTTTCGGACTTCTGTTTCTCAAGAAGTAGAAGTCAGAAACAGAAGTCAGAAACAAAAGTCCAGATATTTTGTTTTACAAAAAATCGATTTTTCTGTTTTTAGAAATCGTTCTGAAACTCTATACCTAAACTGACTTCGTGTTTTTTAATTTCTAAAAGTCAAAAAATTATTTCTAAATATGTATCCAAACGCGCTATAAAAAAAACTATGGGATCTGTTATGTACCTGGAAGAAAACCACTCAAAGATTTTGTGTTTCAGCTGATCTCAACAAGAGAATGAAGAATTTGGTCTTGTCTATATAGTTAATTAGTCTCTATTATATTAGTTGGACGGTTAAGAAAATTTGCAATTCCGTTCCCCACAAATAAAGTAAGAAAGAAAGACAGGAAGGTCCCAATTATGAAGCTTGATTCAGTACATTTTAACCTCAAAAAAGTAAATAAATTATGAAGCTTGATTTTGCAATCGTATCTCTATCACTATGTGGTGAGGTGTCCTCCTTCTAGATCCAAAGAGAATTAGGAAATTTAAAGATGGTACCCAAGAGAAAAAGATAAATGGCCAATCACAAGTGTACTAGGATTTCACTGCTCCACTCCCAGTGCGCCAGTCATGTCACCAATCATAAACTACTTTGGAAATCATCAAGGCAAATAATATTTTTACGCCTAATCGTTTAGTTTGCTCGGGAACAAAATTGGATTTCGATGTGAATTGCTTTGGACATATATTTTCTCTCTTTTTCCTCTCTAGTCTCCACTCTCCAGGTTCCATCTGGAGCTATGCTTATATTTTAAAGATTGAAGGATACTCCTCGAAATAAAATTTATTTCCATATAAGCTGAAACATAATACATGTATCGGACACGATACTTCTTTAATGGATGCAAACAACAACATGAAAACAAAAGATAGATTGTGATACAGTACAACAGATGATCATGCATGTGATACATATATGCATGATTTCATTGATAAAAGTAATGGATGATTACTCTTGTGCTGCTGGTTCTGGAGCTACTTTGTCTCTCTTTCTGCTACCCTGTGCAGTTTCTGTGACTAGAGACTTGACTGATTTTGCAACAACCTTGCAAATCTCAAGTTTGATTCTATTACCTCTTCTTGGTGGACTTCTGATCCCTCTCCGGTTCTCTGCCTCCCCATGGTTGATTACTCCTGCATTCTCCATCTTGGCTCAGTTATTTGGTTGTAATGTGTGGGTTAATTGATGAAGAAAATACAATGAACTTATTCTGACTATCTTTGAGAGAGAGAGAGAGAGAGATTAGAGAATAAGGAGTACTATTTAACACAGAGAAGAATGAAGAGGTTATGGAAACAAGCAAGGGGAGCTTGGTATTTATAAGCTTCCTGTGAAGGCTAGTTAGCTAGATATTATTTGGGACTCTCGGAAGTGTGTGTATGTTACCATGCATTGCACTGTTGTGGGAAGGTAATTTCCTTCCTACTGCCAATATTTTTAAACAAGACAACAAATGCTAAGGTATGAATGCATCCTAAGTTAACAAAATCTTTGCATGTTTTTCTTTTTTTGTGACGGATAAAGCAAAAATTCCAACTCTCCGTATTAATAATGAATATAATAAAACAATGGCTAAGTTATGAGAAATATAGTTATCAGCGTTTTAACAAGATGACTAGGCAGTGCATTGAAATGATTCGCCCACCACTTCCATTTTTCCATGGAATGGGGATGATGATAATGGAAATGAAAGTCGGAGGAAACCTTCGTACCTGTCCTACACGTACCTTGATCCACTTGTGCCGTCAGTGCCTAAGTAGTTGTTGATCTTATGCATTCTGGACCATCAATTTTTATCTTTTAATTGATTTTCTTTTTAGTTCGGTTACAAAAACAAAAAGAATTAGATTCACTTTTTAGCCAGAAAAACGAAAACATAAAAAAACTCTCAGCTTCACGGATTCAGTTTTTCAGGGTATCTCCTCAGATCATTTTAATATGGTCTTTGTTGGACTAGCTAGTACCTAATTCATGTACTTTAACCCTGTTTTTCATTAAAATTTGAACTTATCGATTAGAAAAATAATGCATCCATAAAAATGGAAGAGAACGGTATGCTAGCTAGCTCAGTTAGGTCCAACTGAACTCAGAAAATTTCACTGAAAAAATCCCAATCTAAGGAAATAAAAGTCCTTAGTTTTAATATTTTCTCTTTATCCCCGGAAATGAAGATTTCATCCAAAGGTGACTAGAAAGTAGAAACCCTTTTTAGTATTACTAAATTAAGCTGAAGCAGGAGGACGAAGAGCCATATGATTTGTTGCTTCATTGTGAAGGAATTAAAACCCTAGCCGCCAATATACGTGAACGAATGGATATTTATTGGTCGGTTCATAATTTCTACATCGATCAATCAATTCAATAAGACGAAGACAAAAGTACAGAGGAGGAGAACCTGGTGATTTCGATTTCAAAATGGACCACAACCGGAAATGTCAATGCGGTCCACACTCGGTGTTAAATAGTATTCCGCTAATAAGAAAACTGTGGGTTCAAAAAAAAACCACTCGACTAATTACGTCCTCCAATTTTATGTTTCAGAACTTTCAGGTGATGTGTATATATATATATATAGACATATCTCAAGTACAAGAGAATGAATTCAGGTGTACCCATCAAATTTACAAGAGGTAAACTGGTTGAAAAACCAGCCACACAGTACAATCAAATTGGGAACACATAGCAACCGCAAGACAAAGGGGCTAAGTGAGACTATTAATTCATTGATATATTAATTTTATACTACTATACTATCGTACTGCAAATTTTTGCAAAAACTCTTGCACATTTGCCATTTACTAGAGAAAAGGAGAATAAAATATGGCAAGCTGCATTATGTGCAACCAATTTACTAGAGTCTAGATGTATAAGAAATTCCACTGCCCCACTCCCAAGTGCGGGTGCAACAGATCGTGAACCTATTGGTTTCTTAATGAGTTAGAAGTTGTGTGGGCGGTTAGAAGTTATTATTCCTTTGCGAGTCTCTCGACTCCTCCTGAGTCCAGAGTCTGACGTCGTCCTGTTGTTCTTTGTTTTCTGGGTTCTTTCTTTCTTTCTGGTTTTCCTTTTTTTTTTAAGCAAGGTTCTTTCTTTTTGTAGGTCGGGTCCCCTTAGCTTAACCCCTCCCCTTTCCAAAAACAAAAATCAAAAACATTCTTGGGAAATCATAATTGCAAACCAATCCAAATGTTTTTTTTAAATTTTTTTTAGCACTATAAATAAATTTCTTTTGCTATATATTTTTGTTTGCTCTTGAAAAAAATAGTAATTCAATTTGAATTCCTTGCACATTTTTAACTTTCTTCTTTTTCCTCTCCACTATCAACAACGATTCCATCACTTTCTTTCGGTCACCATCAAGAACTCCATCTCTTTCGTTCCATCGCTATCAAGAAATACTGTAAACTTCCTCTCTATATTATTAGCTCATGGAATTACCAATGAAACACCTATCTTTTTGAAACAGTGGTGGCAACACATTTGGTATCCGTTAAATTAAAAATACTATACTTGCTCATTGCGTATTTCTTTTTCCGGAACTGTTGGAGTATGTGGCGTGATGTAAACCACATATGTATAGCTAGCATAGTTCCACATGGAATAAGAGGAAACAAATGTGGTGCCTAATAAGTTTGGGCATCTCCTTACATAGCAGCGAGCCCTTTTAGATTAAAACCCCACACCTGCTGCAACAACCCAAAATAGAGCTGGCGCTCAAGGTGGAGTTAGTGTCGCACCCCATTAACTCAGGTGAAGCAGGGTTCTAGGTGGGAAAGGTTGTGCTCAAGGTGGAGTTAGTGCTAGCCTTCCCATTAACTCAAAGTGGAGTAGGGTTCCAGGGCGCGTAGTGACAATAATCATGTTGGAATACGGACGGTGATCATATGGTGGAGTATGATTGGATTCGTGAGGTGGTTTAATCTCGCCAAAGTGGAGATTGTTGGAGTATGTGGCGTGATGTAAAACACATATGTATAGCTAGGATAGTCCCACATGGAATAATAGGAAATACATGTGGTGCCTAATAAGTTTGGGCATCTCCTTACATAGCACCGAGGCCTTTTAGATTAAAACCCCACACCTGCTACAACAGGTGGTTAAGTGGGGACAATATTGGTGCTATGTGGTCGGGCCCAGAAGTAAGGTCCGGCGGTCCTGGTATCAGAGCCTATGGTTGGGGCTACTATCCGAACGGAGAAGTGGTTGTGGATGCCACCCGTCTTAGTCGCAGGTGGAGTCAGACTCAAGGTGGAGCAGGAAAGGCCCAAAATAGAGCTGGCGCTCAAGGTGGAGTTAGTGTCGCACCCCATTAACTCAGGTGAAGCAGGGTTCTAGGTGAGCAAGGTTGTGCTCAAGGTGGAGTTAGTGCTAGACTTCCTATTAACTCAAAGTGGAGTAGGGTTCCAGGGCGCATAGTGACAATAATCATGTTGGAATATGGACGGCGATCATATGGTGGAGTATGATTGGATTGGTGAGGTGGTTTAATCTCGCCAAGGTGGAGATTGTTGGAGTATGTGGCGTGATGTAAACCACATATGTATAGCTAGGATAGTCCCACATGGAATAATAGGAAATACATGTGGTGCCTAATAAGTTTGGGCATCTCCTTACATAGCACCGAGGCCTTTTAGATTAAAACCCCACACCTGCTACAACAGGTGGTTAAGTGGGGACAATATTGGTGCTATGTGGTCGGGACCAGAAGTAAGGTCCGGCGGTCCGTGAAGATCCTAACAACTGGTATCAGAGCCTATGGTTGGGGCTACTATCCGAACGGAGAAGTGGTTGTGGATGCCACCCGTCTTAGTCGCAGGTGGAGTCAGACTCAAGGTGGAGCAGGAAAGGCCCAAAATAGAGCTGGCGCTCAAGGTGGAGTTAGTGTCGCACCCCATTAACTCAGGTGAAGCAGGGTTCTAGGTGAGCAAGGTTGTGCTCAAGGTGGAGTTAGTGCTAGACTTCCTATTAACTCAAAGTGGGGTAGGGTTCCAGGGCGCATAGTGACAATAATCATGTTGGAATATGGACGGTGATCATATGGTGGAGTATGATTGGATTGGTGAGGTGGTTTAATCTCGCCAAGGTGGAGATTGTTGGAGTATGTGGCGTGATGTAAACCACATATGTATAGCTAGGATAGTCCCACATGGAATAAGAGGAAATACATGTGGTGCCTAATAAGTTTGGGCATCTCCTTACATAGCACCGCGGCCTTTTAGATTAAAACGCCACACCTGCTGCAACAGGTGGTTAAGTGGGAAAAATATTGGTGCTATGTGGTCGGGCCCAGAAGTAAGGTCCCGCGGTCCGTGAAGATCCTAACAACTGGTATCAGAGCCTATGGTTGGGGATACTATCCGAACGGAGAAGTGGTTGTGGATGCCACCCGGCTTAGGCGCAGGTGGAGTCAGACTCAAGGTGGAGCAGGAAAGGCCCAAAATAGATCTGGCGCTCAAGGTGGAGTTACTGTCGCACCCCATTAACTCAGGTGAAGCAGGGTTCTAGGTGAGCAAGGTTGTGCTCAAGATGGAGTTAGTGCTAGCCTTCCTATTAACTCAAAGTGGAGTAGGGTTCCAGGGCGCGTAGTGACAATAATCATGTTGGAATACGAACTGTGATCATATGGTTGAGTATGATTGGATTGGTGAGGTGGTTTAATCTCGCCAAGGTGGAGATTGTTGGAGTATGTGGCGTGATATAAACCACATATGTATAGCTAGGATAGTCCCACATGGAATAAGAGGAAATACATGTGGTGCCTAATAAGTTTGAGCATCTCCTTACATAGCACCGAGGCCTTTTAGATTAAAACCCCACACCTGCTGCAACAGATGGTTAAGTGGGGACAATATTGGTGCTATGTGGTCGGGCCCAGAAGTAAGGTCCGGCGGTCCGTGAAGATCCTAACAACTGGTATCAGAGCCTATGGTTGGGGCTAGTATCCGAACGGAGAAGTGGTTTTGGATGCCACCCGGCTTAGGCGCAGGTGGAGTCAGACTCAAGGTGGAGCAGGCAAGGCCCAAAATATAGCTTGCGCTCAAGGTGGAGTTAGTGTCGCACCCCATTAACTCAGGTGAAGCAAGGTTCTAGGTGAGCAGAGTTGTGCTCAAGGTGGAGTTAGTGCTAGCCTTCCTATTAACTCAAAGGGGAGTAGGGTTCCAGGGCGCGTAGTGACAATAATCATGTTGGAATAAAAATGGTGATCATATGGTGGAGTATGATTGGATTGGTGAGGTGGTTTAATCTCGCCAAGGTGGAGATTGTTGGAGTATGTGGCGTGATGTAAAACACATATGTATAGCTAGGATAGTCCCACATGGAATAAGAGGAAATACATGTGGTGCCTAATAAGTTTGGGCATCTCCTTACATAGCACCGAGGCCTTTTAGATTAAAACCCCACACCTGCTGCAACAGGTGGTTAAGGGGGGACAATATTGGTGCTATGTGGTCGGGCCCAGAAGTAAAGTTCGGCGGTCCGTGAAGATCCTAACAACTGGTATCAGAGCCTATGGTTGGGGCTACTATCGAACGGAGAAGTGGTTGTGGATGCCACCCGGCTTAGTCGCAGGTGGAGTCAGACTCAAGGTGGAGCAGGAAAGGCCCAAGATAGAGCTGGCGCTCAAGGTGGAGTTAGTGTCGCACCCCATTAACTCAGGTGAAGCAGGGTTCTAGGTGAGCAAGGTTGTGCTCAAGGTGGAGTTAGTGCTAGACTTCCTATTAACTCAAAGTGGAGTAGGGTTCCAGGGCGCGTAGTGACAATAATCATGTTGGAATATGGACGGTGATCATATGGTGGAGTATGATTGGATTGGTGAGGTGGTTTAATCTCGC
Source organism: Papaver somniferum (assembly GCF_003573695.1). Lineage (NCBI taxonomy): Eukaryota > Viridiplantae > Streptophyta > Magnoliopsida > Ranunculales > Papaveraceae > Papaver > Papaver somniferum. The sequence goes on from NC_039365.1 coordinate 165,870,250, forward strand.
CAAGGTGGAGATTATTGGAGTATGTGGCGTGATGTAAACCACATATGTATAGCTAGGATAGTCCCACATGGAATAAGAGGAAATACATGTGGTGCCTAATAAGTTTGGGCATCTCCTTACATAGCACCGAGGCCTTTTAGATTTAAACGCCACACCTGATGCAACAGGTGGTTAAGTGGGAAAAATATTGGTGTTATGTGGTCGGGCCCAGAAGTAAGGTCCGGCGGTCCGTGAAGATCCTAACAACTGGTATCAGAGCCTATGGTTGGGGATACTATCCGAACGGAGAAGTGGTTGTGGATGCCACCCGGATTAGGCGCAGGTGGAGTCAGACTCAAGGTGGAGCAGGCAAGGCCCAAAATAGAGTTGGCGCTCAAGGTGGAGTTAGTGCCGCACCCCATTAACTCAGGTGAAGCAGGGTTCTAGGTGAGCAAGGTTGTGCTCAAGGTGGAGTTAGTGCTAGCCTTCCTATTAACTCAAAGTGGAGTAGGGTTCCAGGGTGCGTAGTGACAATAATCATGTTGGAATACGAACTGTGATCATATGGTGGAGTATGATTGGATTGGTGAGGTGGTTTAATCTCGCCAAGGTGGAGATTGTTGGAGTATGTGGCGTGATGTAAACCACATATGTATAGATAGGATAGTCCCACATGGAATAAGAGGAAATACATGTGGTGCCTAATTAGTTTGAGCATCTCCTTACATAGCACCGAGGCCTTTTAGATTAAAACCCCACACCTGCTGCAACAGGTGGTTAAGTGGGGACAATATTGGAGCTATGTGGTCGGGTCCAGAAGTAAGGTCTGGCGGTCCGTGAAGATCCTAACAACTGGTATCAGAGCCTATGGTTGGGGCTACTATCCGAACGGAGAAGTGGTTGTGGATGCCACCCGGCTTAGGCGCAGGTGGAGTCAGACTCAAGGTGGAGCAGGCCAGGCCCAAAATATAGCTTGCGCTCAATCTGGAGTTAGTGTCGCACCCCATTAACTCAGGTGAAGCAGGGTTCTAGGTGAGCAGAGTTGTGCCCAAGGTGGAGTTAGTGCTAGCCTTCCTATTAACTCAAAGTGGATTAGGGTTCCAGGGCGCGTAGTGACAATAATCATGTTGGAATACAAATGGTGATCATATGGTGGAGTATGATTGGATTGGTGAGGTGGTTTAATCTCGCCAAGGTGGAGATTGTTGGAGTATGTGGCGTGATGTAAAACACATATGTATAGCTAGGATAGTCCCACATGGAATAAGAGGAAATACATGTGGTTCCTAATAAGTTTGGGCATCTCCTTACATAGCACCGAGGCCTTTTAGATTAAAACCCCACACCTGCTGCAACAGGTGGTTAAGGGGGGACAATATTGGTGCTATGTGGTCGGGCCCAGAAGTAAGGTTCGGCGGTCTGTGAAGATCCTAACAACTGGTATCAGAGCCTATGGTTGGGGCTACTATCCAAACGGAGAAGTGGTTGTGGATGCCACCCGGCTTAGTCGCAGGTGGAGTCAGACTCAAGGTGGAGCAGGAAAGGCCCAAAATAGAGCTGGCGCTCAAGGTGGAGTTAGTGTCGCACCCCATTAACTCAGATGAAGCAGGGTTCTAGGTGAACAAGGTTGTGCTCAAGGTGGAGTTAGTGCTAGCCTTCCTATTAACTCAAAGTGGAGTAGGGTTCCAGGGTGCGTAGTGACAATAATCATGTTGGAATACGAACTGTGATCATATGGTGGAGTATGATTGGATTGGTGAGGTGGTTTAATCTCGCCAAGGTGGAGATTGTTGGAGTATGTGGCGTGATGTAAACCACATATGTATAGATAGGATAGTCCCACATGGAATAAGAGGAAATACATGTGGTGCCTAATTAGTTTGAGCATCTCCTTACATAGCACCGAGGCCTTTTAGATTAAAACCCCACACCTGCTGCAACAGGTGGTTAAGTGGGGACAATATTGGAGCTATGTGGTCGGGTCCAGAAGTAAGGTCTGGCGGTCCGTGAAGATCCTAACAACTGGTATCAGAGCCTATGGTTGGGGCTACTATCCGAACGGAGAAGTGGTTGTGGATGCCACCCGGCTTAGGCGCAGGTGGAGTTAGACTCAAGGTGGAGCAGGCCAGGCCCAAAATATAGCTTGCGCTCAATGTGGAGTTAGTGTCGCACCCCATTAACTCAGGTGAAGCAGGGTTCTAGGTGAGCAGAGTTGTGCCCAAGGTGGAGTTAGTGCTAGCCTTCCTTTTAACTCAAAGTGGATTAGGGTTCCAGGGCGCGTAGTGACAATAATCATGTTGGAATACAAATGGTGATCATATGGTGGAGTATGATTGGATTGGTGAGGTGGTTTAATCTCGCCAAGGTGGAGATTGTTGGAGTATGTGGCGTGATGTAAAACACATATGTATAGCTAGGATAGTTCCACATGGAATAAGAGGAAATACATGTGGTTCCTAATAAGTTTGGGAATCTCCTTACATAGCACCGAGGCCTTTTAGATTAAAACCCCACACCTGCTGCAACAGGTGGTTAAGGGGGGACAATATTGGTGCTATGTGGTCGGGCCCAGAAGTAAGGTTCGGCGGTCTGTGAAGATCCTAACAACTGGTATCAGAGCCTATGGTTGGGGCTACTATCCGAACGGAGAAGTGGTTGTGGATGCCACCCGGCTTAGTCGCAGGTGGAGTCAGACTCAAGGTGGAGCAGGAAAGGCCCAAAATAGAGCTGGCGCTCAAGGTGGAGTTAGTGTCGCACCCCATTAACTCAGATGAAGCAGGGTTCTAGGTGAGCAAGGTTGTGCTCAAGGTGGAGTTAGTGCTAGCCTTCCTATTAACTCAAAGTGGAGTAGGGTTCCAGGGCGCGTAGTGACAATAATCATGTTGGAATACGGACGGTGATCATATGGTGGAGTATGATTGGATTGGTGAGGTGGTTTAATCTCGCCAAGGTGGAGATTGTTGGAGTATGTGGCGTGATGTAACCCACATATGTATAGCTAGGATAGTCCCACATGGAATAAGAGGAAATACATGTGGTGCCTAATAAGTTTGGGCATCTCCTTACATAGCACCGAGGCCTTTTAGATTAAAACCCCACACCTACTGCAATAAGTAGTTAAGTGGGAACAATATTGGTGCTATGTGGTCGGGCCCAGAAGTAAGGTCCGGCGGTCCGTGAAGATCCTAACAACTGGTATCAGAGCCTATGGTTGGGGCTACTATCCGAACGAAGAAGTGGTTGTGGATGCCACCCGGCTTAGGCGCAGGTGGAGTCAGACTCAAGGTGGAGCAGGCAAGGCCCAAAATGGAGCTGGCGCTCAAGGTGGAGTTAGTGTCGCACCCCATTAACTCAGCTGAAGCAGGGTTCTAGGTGAGCAAGGTTGTGCTCAAGGTGGAGTTAGTGCTAGCCTTCCTATTAACTCAAAGTGTAGTAGGGTTCCAGGGCGCGTAGTGACAATAATCATGTTGGAATACGGACGGTGATGATATGGTGGAGTATGATTGGATTGGTGAGGTGGTTTAATCTCGCCAAGGTGGAGATTGTTGGAGTATGTGGCGTGATGTAAACCACATATGTATAGCTAGGATAGTCCCACATGGAATAAGAGGAAATACATGTGGTGCCTAATAAGTTTGAGCATCTCCTTACATAGCACCGAGGCCTTTTAGATTAAAACCCCACACCTGCTGCAACAGGTGGTTAAGTGGGGACAATATTGGTGCTATGTGGTCGGGCCCAGAAGTAAGGTCCGGCGGTCCGTGAAGATCCTAACAACTGGTATCAGAGCCTATGGTTGGGGCTACTATCCGAACGGAGAAGTGGTTGTGGATGCCACCCGGCTTAGGCGCAGGTGGAGTCAGACTCAAGGTGGAGCAGGCAAGGCCCAAAATAGAGCTGGCGCTCAAGGTGGAGTTAGTGTCGCATCCCATTAACTCAGGTGAAGCAGGCTTCTAGGTGAGAAAAGTTGTGCTCAAGGTGGATTTAGTGCTAGCCTTCCTATTAACTCAAAGTGGAGTAGGGTTCCAGGGCGCGTAGTGACAATAATCATGTTGGAATACAGATGGTGATCAATGGTGGAGTATGATTGGATTGGTGAGGTGGTTTAATCTCGCCAAGGTGGAGATTGTTGGAGTATGTGGCGTGATGTAAACCACATATGTATATCTAGGATAGTCCCACATGGAACAAGAGGAAATACATGTGGTGCCTAATAAGTTTGAGCATCTCCTTACATAGCACCGAGGCCTTTTAGATTAAAACCCCACACCTGCTGCAACAGGTGGTTAAGTGGGGACAATATTGGTGCTATGTGGTCGGGCCCAGAAGTAAGGTCCGGCGGTCCGTGAAGATCCTAACAACTGGTATCAGAGCCTATGGTTGGGGCTACTATCCGAACGGAGAAGTGGTTGTGGATGCCACCCGGCTTAGGCGCAGGTGGAGTCAGACTCAAGGTGGAGCAGGCAAGGCCCAAAATAGAGTTGGCGATCAAGGTGGAGTTAGTGTCGCACCTCATTAACTCAGGTGAAGCAGGGTTCTAGGTGAGCAAAGTTGTGCTCAAGGTGGAGTTAGTGCTAGCCTTCCTATTAACTCAAAGTGGAGTAGGGTTCCAGGGCGCGTAGTGACAATAATCATGTTGGAATACAAATGGTGATCATATGGTGGAGTATGATTGGATTGGTGAGGTGGTTTAATCTCGCCAAGGTGGAGATTGTTGGAGTATGTGGCGTGATGTAAAACACATATGTATAGCTAGGATAGTCCCACATGGAATAAGAGGAAATACATGTGGTTCCTAATAAGTTTGGGCATCTCCTTACATAGCACCGAGGCCTTTTAGATTAAAACCCCACACCTGCTGCAACAGGTGGTTAAGGGGGGACAATATTGGTGCTATGTGGTCGGGCCCAGAAGTAAGGTTCGACGGTCTGTGAAGATCCTAACAACTGGTATCAGAGCCTATGGTTGGGGCTACTATCCGAACGGAGAAGTGGTTGTGGATGCCACCCGGCTTAGTCGCAGGTGGAGTCAGACTCAAGGTGGAGCAGGAAAGGCCCAAAATAGAGCTGGCGCTCAAGGTGGAGTTAGTGTCGCATCCCATTAACTCAGATGAAGCAGGGTTCTAGGTGAGCAAGGTTGTGCTCAAGGTGGAGTTAGTGCTAGCCTTCCTATTAACTCAAAGTGGAGTAGGGTTCCAGGGCGCGTAGTGACAATAATCATGTTGGAATACGGACGGTGATCATATGGTGGAGTATGATTGGATTGGTGAGGTGGTTTAATCTCGCCAAGGTGGAGATTGTTGGAGTATGTGGCGTGATGTAACCCACATATGTATAGCTAGGATAGTCCCACATGGAATAAGAGGAAATACATGTGGTGCCTAATAAGTTTGGGCATCTCCTTACATAGCACCGAGGCCTTTTAGATTAAAACCCCACACCTACTGCAACAAGTAGTTAAGTGGGAACAATATTGGTGCTATGTGGTCGGGCCCAGAAGTAAGGTCCGGCGGTCCGTGAAGATCCTAACAACTGGTATCAGAGCCTATGGTTGGGGCTACTATCCGAACGGAGAAGTGGTTGTGGATGCCACCCGGCTTAGGCGCAGGTGGAGTCAGACTCAAGGTGGAGCAGGCAAGGCCCAAAATAGAGTTGGCGCTCAAGGTGGAGTTAGTGTCGCACCTCATTAACTCAGGTGAAGCAGGGTTCTAGGTGAGCAAAGTTGTGCTCAAGGTGGAGTTAGTGCTAGCCTTCCTATTAACTCAAAGTGGAGTAGGGTTCCAGGACGCGTAGTGACAATAATCATGTTGGAATACAGACGGTGATCAATGGTGGAGTATGATTGGATTGGTGAGGTGGTTTAATCTCGCCAAGGTGGAGATTGTTGGAGTATGTGGCGTGATGTAAACCACATATGTATATCTAGGATAGTCCCACATTGAATAAGAGGAAATACATGTGGTGCCTAATAAGTTTGGGCATCTCCTTACATAACACCGAGGCCTTTTAGATTAAAATTCCACACCTTCTGTATCAGGTGGTTAGGTGGGGAAAATATCGGTGCTATGTGGTCGGGCCCATAAATAAGGTCCGGCGTTCCGTGAAGATCCTAACAGGAACTGGGAACTTAGGTGTGTTTTCTTTTTGTCATGGTTCTCATGGAAGCTTCATATATAGTTACACGTCGTAGTCGATAGGTGTTGTATAATTCAATTTTGAACATTAAAGAAGGTTCAAAACATTGATGAAGGTGCAATATTCCTCTTAATATAATTAAGTTATTACCATATAAGCTGAGACAACAACAAGAAAACAAAAGCTTAATCGTACTACACGGATATGATCATGCATGAGATAAATATATGCATGACATCATTACTATAATAAGAGTGATGGATGATGTTCATGGTCATCTCAACCATACTCAGGTGCGGAAGCACAGATTGACTAAACCTGACTGTAGCCCCTCCTTTTTCTTGCAAAACTTCACCAAAGCAGCAGTTTTCCCTTGCAGAAAATGAAAATGATCATTATAGTCCACCAGTAATCAACAGTTTAATCCACCGTATACATATTGTTTGTCCACTACATTCATATCGGTGGTTACTCAATGTTTGCAAGGTGTTCGGTAATAGGTCCAAGACAGTAATAACAAGAATATAAGTGGGTTCTAATTGTATGCAACGTATTTGTTGTTAGTTCTAAGAGTCTAAGATGATTAATATTGGGATACCTCCATCAAGTGTCTCTTCTCCATGAAAGATACAACTCAAGCACCCCAAACACTTGGTGGGTTACCCCAGTTTGTCGCAATTAGACGAGTATTACCTTCTAAGATAGCAAATAACAGGGGCGTCATGCATGAATTGCCAATAGTTCAGCTTGGGTTGCTAGAGCTGACGCTTGTTATTATTTTTAAGATTGGAGGTATTCTTGGGTTGCCAGAGTTGACTCTTGGGTTTTTGTATGTGCTTTATATGTCACTTTTGCAAGGCGTGTGCTATAGTCTGAGATTGAAGAAGTATGCATTTTTCTAAACTAGGTATGTACCGAAGCTTGTATCCATTGTTAATGTTGTTTCTTCTATCATTTTTCGTTCTTCCATTTCTATTAACTGATTCTTATTATAAATGGATTTCGATACAACTAGCTATAGCTTCATCTTTGCACCCACCATGCACCGTGATCATTTTCATATTCTCTAATGTGCGTGTTAATTCAAATTTGGTAGCAACTCTTTAAGTTTTGGCCACGATATTACTCCATGTTATCATATAGGCAAGGTATGTGATGGACATTGACTAGAGGTTCGACAAAAAAATTTGCCCTCCTCATTTGGAAAACCTGGCTCCGCCACTGACCATACTGATCTTCTGCTGGTTCTTCTGAAGTTATTTGATCTTTCTTTCTGCAACCCAGTGCAGTTTCGGTAACCAGAGACTTGACTGATTTTGCAACAACCTTGCACATCTGAAGTTTGATTGTATTACCTCTTCTCGGTGGATTTCTGATCACTAACTTGTTCTCTACTTCTCCATGGTTGGTTATTCCTTCATTTTCCATTTTGGCTCAGTTATTTGGTTCCAGTGTGTGGGTATGTACGTACTTGATCTGTAAGAGTGAAATATCGCACATTCATTATGTATGCGAAGTAAAGGTCGTGTAATATAAGCGAAAATCATCACACATAGTAAAATGGAGGTGACGTATTGATGATGTCAGCATAATCCGAATAAAGTGTGAAGATCTGTGCGAAATGTAAACTGTGCGAAGATGAAGGAATGTACATGAGTGATTGTATCGCACGATGATTCCGAAAATAGGGGATCTATTAGCTATCATCCACTATTTAGTACCCTATATAAAGGGAAAGGCTATCATGTAATGCATGTATCTTTTAGTGTGTGTTGGACAAGAAATTAGGAGAGAGAAAGTTTATTTGGAGAGCAAGGAAAACCTTTGTATTATCTTGTATCCCATTTAAGATTTCAATGAATAAACGAATGATCTTCACCATGATTTCTTAGTATATTGTTCATATTCTTATACAAGTGTGGTTGTAGGATTTCCTGCAACTACATCTGGCGCTAGAAGGAGGGGTGAACATACCCTGTTGGTGAATTCGTTTAGAAATCGAGTTTACAGAATTTTAGATCTAATATTTTTCTGTGAACAATTGATATTTTCACCATTAAAAACCTTTCAATTCCTTTTAAAGGAATCTTTCATTTTTAAAAGGAGATAGAAATGGTACGAATCGGATCTACTGCTGAACAAACGGCGACAGCAAGGAGGAGTAAAAGAATTGCTGGAAAACAAAAAGTGATGAAGATAATTACAGTAATGGGTGAAAAAAAAAAGGAGAAGACGAATGAAGATATATAAGGAGATTATGAAGAAGATTTACTCTAACAAGACAAGAAGTATACTTAGTGGCAAGTTGTGGTTGGCTGTGAACGAATATATAAGGTATTTTGAATCCGTTTCTGGTTTGTTGCGATCATATAAGAGACGATAGATTGCACGGACAAACTAAAGTGGCAGTGTGTCATATGAAAAGGAATATTCTATTTTAATCTCCATCTCATAAAAGTAGTTTTATTTTACAAAACTAGTCATAAAAATCTAAGGTGACCAAATTTGTGGTATAAAAACCCACTCAAATGTTGGGATCCATTAAAACTCCATCGTAAACAAAATTGATACAAAAATCCCAATTTTTTAAAAATTGATACAAAAACCCCAAATTTGAATGTTGGTTTCATCAAATTTTATGATGAAACCAAAATAAAATTTGATGAAACCAACATTTAAATTTGGGGTTTTTGTGTTAATTTTGTTTTGATGGGATTTTTGTGTTACTTTTGTTTTGATGGGTTTTTTGTGGAAGGATGGTGACACTTCTGGGGTTATAACTTGCGGACCGTTTATTTTAGGATAAAAGGTTAAGTTTATTGATTTTATGGTAAAAGGCTAATTCTATTAGGATAAAAGGGTAATTTTATTGGTTTTTGGGTAAAAGGTTAACTCTAATAAGGAAAAAAAGAAAGAAAAGAAATTACATCTGAACGATGCTTCCACCACCATAGATACCACGGCTGATCGAGATGCCGCCGGTACGACAACCAGCACGGCTGATTCAATTGGCTAGGGAACCAATTCCACCTTCTCACTGTAAGATTTCAACCCTGCAATTATAACACCACAGCTACACCAAACCCACCGTTCATGATTCCTTGGTAGAAATTGTTTGCTTTAACTTTCGTGTATTATCTTTATCGAAATCCAGCGAGCCTGAATTCTGGTGATAGTTCAAAGTAGTACTCCTTAATAAAGGGTCTGAAATCAAGGTCCTCAAAAGGAACCCAATTACTGGATGCTGTTGGATTACTCATTCTCTATCACCACCTGATACACCTCCACCGCCACAACATTCTGATGTCAAATCATAAACTTTTTTACAGAGAGCTTGCTTATCCTTCTTCTCTCGGTTTAGCTCCCCCGGTAGACCTTTAAGATTGACATGAAGTGGCTTCTTGATCAGAAACTAGCCTTCTCCTGATCTCGTTAACTGCTAGCTAGTGGACTTCTCATCAGTTTTCTTCCTTTGCAAGACATCTGTAAGTGAAGCTTTCCGACTTCTAACTCAGAAATTTGTTTCTCCAGGTTTTGTTTCTCAGCCTCCTCTCAACCTCGGTCATTTATATAGGAAATCAATTTTGCAGCTAGTTTATTGTCCTCGTGACTGATTTTGGTAGGGGACAATCTAAGACAAAAGAATGCATGTCATATCCATGGCCTGAAATCGAATTCGTACACCATAATTTACTTAAAATGAAAAAGAGGAATACTCAGCCATGTCTACGCCATATTTTTGCTACTAGACAAGATTTACACAAGGCATTTCTTAATGTCACCTATATGAAAACATGCTTGCCAAATTGAATAAACACCGTGTGGATACGTAATGAAAACAATCATGCAAAATCTCTAAACAGTCAACACCTGCCCTATTAGATCTACATAACACCAGACAAATAGGTCCAGTAGTTTATAGTACAAAAACAATGCCTATGCCTTACCAGACTAGCATAATGCTGAGAAAAGTCTTGGTTGACATAAAGTTTTGAAAGAGCCATGGTGTTATGAACATCGTTTAATTGAGCTGCAAAGTAAATGCCAGATAATCGAGCTTAGTTCTAAGGCCACCAAGATTAGGTGATATCTATGGAATACCCACGAGAGAAAGTTCAATAACAAGGAAATGAATCATCAAATTCCTAATTAACTTCAACTGGGAAATCAACACTATTTCGCACAGCAAGACTCGGAGTCGGATATATATACAGTAGTCAAAAACTGGGTGATACTAAGAAAGAGGTCAATGCTATGTCAAACTAATGTATATTAGTCGTCTTTATGTTGTATAAATAGACCAGTCTCTGCTAACTGCAAGTTCACACAGCACAGATGTTGTGACAACACACCAACAAACTATGAAAAAGGCCTCAAATTGTTTTCGTGCCAAATCAATCCTAGTCCCCAACTCTGTAGGCATAAAAGTTGTTAACGTTTCTTAATTGGGAACTAGGTTTTCATGTACTTTACGGACTTATAACTGTACAACGCAAGAACATCGTAAGCAAGGGAGTTTATATATGTACCTCTTCAAAAACATTGTACGCTTGTTGAGCAAAGCTAGCAAACTTTATTAACGAGATTTTCTGTCCTGGGCACAACTAAAATGTGATTTGGGTCTTCTTGGAGTAACATTGGCACAGACGCTTTTAATACTTCTTTCGAGAAAGATGACCCATTTGGATCACCACCCCATTCTTCATAGTATTTCTGGTTCTTTCAGCCAAAATTGAGGAACATAAAACCTGATATTAATAATATGATTCACAATTTTTATGCAATCAAGGGTATCAAAGATTTTAAGCTTGTTTTATTCTGTGAGGCCTCTCTACGCCTACTTGCATATCTTCTTGTCATATGGACCAGCATTACTACAGTTTCAGGCTAATATACATCTATGTTTCTGAAACAGTGGAAGTCTATCATTGAGTAGCTACTAAGAAGTTTCAAAAGCATTTTCACCTGAGAGCTGACTATTTATAAACAATATATAAGCAAAGCATGGACAGCTGGGCACACTGTGAGCCAAGGATTCTTCACTCGACGCTATCGATAGGAAAAATAAAAATGGTATGCAAGGATAAGGAACGAGATATCCATAACACTTTTGGCAGTGGTGACTGTATAGAAAGCAAATGCCACTGAATAAAGCTTAGATACATATTGATGCAATCGTTAACAGACTCAGATATCCTCAGAAATTCGAGTCTTAAGAAATGGTCCAACTTGAGATCTAACTAAAACAGAGTTAAGCAAATGTAAAATCGATACACATATGGAAGTAAGCATTAAGTGTGTGAACAACCACAATTTATGGGCAAACTCATCCATTCAGATGAAGATGTCTCGCTACCAACACAATTATTGTTCTGAATCATGGTTGTAGCCTGCATGGTAACTTGTTAATGGTCATTCCCAACGAGATGCAAAAGTAGCATATTGATGACAAACAATGTGGTTGGTTCTAGTCAGGGACAGAACGTGTAGGAGTAAAATACCGCACGCCTATAGATATGCGAAATAATGACTATCAAGACTGAGCGAAGGCGACCGCATACAGCATATCTGGAATGACGCATCAGATGGCGTCAACTTAATCACGAGTAAAGTGTGAAGAGCTATGCGGTGTTAATAATACGTGCCAGAAGAGTCAATGTAAGCGTGCGTTAATAATGCATGCCAGATCCGGAAATAAGGGTTTTATTAGCTGGCATCCACTATGTAAACCCCTATATAAGGGACCGAGCGACCTTGTATTAGAAAGAGATCTTTTTGAGAGCTTAGACAAGAAATTTAGGAGAGAGAAAGATTATTTGGAGAGCAAGTTAGGGTTTTCTCATTACTTTGTATCCAATTTGAAGATCTTAATGAATGTTCTTGTGATTCTTATGATGATTACTTAGATTGTTCTATAGATTACTCTAAGGGTGTGGTTGTAGGATTTCCTGCAACTACATTTTGGCGCCAGAAAACAGATCGGAATGATATACCCGGTTGGTGAATGTTTGAAAGTTTCTAAAGTTTAGATCTAAAAAATTCAACCAAAAGTTTCGATCTCAGAAAAACAATCTTCAGTGCTCAAGTTTTCAGTTTTTTAAGGGACGAATTTTCTTTAATTTGTTAACAAGAAAACAAATATGGAACTAAAAGCATCTACGCAGGAAATAAGGATAGTCAGAACGAAAGGAGGAGGCAGAAGTATACAATGTAATTCAATAACTAAAACGAATATCTCTGATGCAAATTTCCACGCAGGAATAACAGCAAGAATACACAAGCGCGATTATGAAGGAAGGAAGATCATGACGGTGGATAAAGTATCTCCCTTAAAGGAATGGGAAAAAAGGAAGATAACGTTTGCAGCGGACGATATCTCGAAGGAGCGAAAGAATCAGAAGAGTGGGCGATAGACAGAACCTTGGTAGACATGGGTAGTTCAGTACATATTTTGTTCTATCGCGCATTCAAAGGTATGGGATACAAAGATACGGATATGGTCCGCTCAACATACAACATTCATGGTTTTAATAAAACGACAACAAAGCCAAAATGAGAGATAACCATGCGAATATTATAGGGAGAAATAGAAATGCAGGTAACATTGTGCGTAGTTGATGTACAATCACCATACAACATGCTCTTGGGACAACCATGGGTACATGCGATAAAAACTGTAACGTCAACATTACACCGGTGTATACGATTCCCGATACCAAGTGGAATATGCCAAATCAAAGGAGATATTATGAGTGCGAAAGTCTGCATCCAGATAGATGTAAGAAACTATGAAAGGACCTGCACGGAAGCGAAAAGATCACTGGAGAAAGGCAATAGAACTAAGGAAGGAAGAAGAAATAAGGATATACATGATCAGAGCACAAGAAGGAAGAGGAATACCAAGTGAAATACCAGAAAAATAGGGCGAACCAATGAACAAAATAAAGGAGACAACACCAATAGGAGAACCAAGAGCGAATTTCACCGCAGCGGAACCGATAAAAGAAATAAATGTTGCAGCAAAAGAAGAACCAAAGATATTAAAAATTGGAAAAAAGATGGGTAGGTAAGAAGAAGAGAGAACGATCAACATCTTACGCGAATAAAAAGACATTTTCTCATGGAGCATGGAAGAAATGCCAGGAATAGATCCTTCTGTCGCATGCCACAAATTGGATATCAACAAGAACGCACGACCATTCAAGCAAAGGATAAGGAAGATAGCAACCACATATTATCCTTAAATAGAAGCACATCTACAGAAGATGCTCGAGGAAGGAATTGTAAGGACAACAAAGTACCCAGAGTGGATAACAAATATGGTTTTGGTGCCAAAGAAGAATAATGGAATGAGGATTTGCATCGACTTCAGTGACTTAAACACGGCATGTCCAAAGGACATCTTTCCATTACCATACATACCACAAATGGTTGAAGCAGCATCAGAAAATGATAGGCTCTCACTGATGGACGGATATAAAGGCTACAATCAAATTCCTTTGGATGGAGAAGACCAAGAAAATATTATTTTCTTCGCACCCAGAGGATTATATTATTATACAAAAATGCCTTTCGGTCTTAAAAATACAGGAGCGACGTATCAAAGAATTGTAGAACAAGTGTTTGCAAAATGGCTACATACAACATTGGAGGTCTATGTCGATGATATGTTGGTGAAGAGTAAAAAAGCTAAAGATCATGTTGACAACTTGAGAGAAATTTTTGAACAGATGCGTCAATTCAACATCAAGATAAATCTAGAAAAGTGCATTATTGGAGTTGCGTCAGGAAAATTCTTAGGTTATATTGTATCCAAGGAGGGAATAGAAGTCGACCCAGAAAAGGTACAAGTGGTTCATGACATGCCATCACCCGCGACAGTGAAAGATGTACATAAACTGAATGGACTGTTAGCTTCATTGGGGCGGCTTATTTCGCATTCTTCAGACAAATGCAAACACTTTTTCAACATCTTAAAGAAGGGGACCAAGTTCGAATGGACAGAATAATACGACAAAGCATAGGAAAATATAAAGAAATACCTAATGAATTTATCTATTTTGCAGAAAGTGGAGCCAGGAGAAGAATTGTTAATATATTTGGCGTCAACACCGCAAGCATTAAGTGTTGTCTTGCTACGTTTGGATCAAGGAGTAGAAAAGCCAATATACTACATAAGCAAAACACACAATGCCGCAGAGAAAAATTACTCAAATATTGAAAAGCTAAGTCTCGCACTGGTCTATGCAACACAGAAACTCCGTATTTTTTTCAAGCCCACAAGATTAAGGTATTAACAAAAGTACCAATTGAGTCTGTAATGAAAAATTCAAAAAGATCAGGAAGAATCAAAAGATTGAATGTACAAGTAGGGCACTTTGAGATCAAGTATGAAATATTATCTTCACCAAAATCGCAAGTCATCGCAGATTTCTTGGCAGAATTTCCATTGGAAGAAGATGAATATGTTGAAGAAATGATGGATGTGGATGAAGAACAAGGGAATCCTAGAGATTTGTTGACAAATCATAATTCAAATAGATGGGAGATACTGGTGGATGGATCATCAAATGGAGAAGGCAATGAAATTGGAATAGTTTTTATTTCACCAGTAGGGGCAAGAATGGCTTACTCATTCAGGTTGGAGTTGGCATCCACCAATAACGATACTGAATATGAAGCGGTGGTACACGCGTTACAATTGAAAATTGAAATGAAGTTAGAAGATGCCAGAATAACTAGTGACTCACAATTAGTAATCCGCTAAATAGAAGGGATATATAGCACAAATGAACCATCTTTACAAAAATACAAGAAGCTTGTCGCAGAGTTATCAGCAAAAATTCCAAAAATAAGTTGGAGACACATAAGCAGGAAGGATAACCGATTCGCAGACACATTGGCCTTCATTCCTTCTATGTTAGTAGTTCCAACCGCAATATATATAAATATACAGACGCTCTTTTCGCCCTCAATAAAGAAGGAAGAGGAAGAAGACGCAGATGTAATGATAATAGAAAGCACAAAAGATGAGCAAGCGAACAAAGGCGCAGATTGGAAAACCCAACTTCATTTATACTTGGAAAAGGGAGAAGTCCAAAGAAACAGGTTGGAAGCACACAAGTTAAAGAGTCGAGCGACAAATTACGAGTTAAGAAATGGTGTCCTATATAGAAAGTCATTCTTTGGACCATCACTTAGATGTTTAACGTGAAAAGAGGGAATGGAAATCCTGAAGGCATTACACTACGGGGATGCTGGGAACCATAGTGGAGGAAGGTCTTTAGCATACAGGACAAATATACAATGGTATTACTGGACCTACATGCATGAGGACGCAAAAGAAGTATCAAGGCGGTGCGAAGAATGCCAACGTCATGGAAAAATATACATGCACCTGGAGCGACGTTAAACTCGTCAACAAGTGTGTGGCCATTTGGAAAGTGGGGCTTAGATATTGATTCCATTTATACCAGGAATATGGAAAAGGATATACTTAATAGTAGCAACAGATTACTTTACAAAATGGGCAGAAGTGAAAGCGGTGCAACATATTCAAGACAAAGATGTGTTCACGTTCATATTTGAGAACATCATCTGCAGATTTGGAATCCCTGTGCAATTAGTTTCTGATTATGGAAAGCAATTTGAAGGAGAAAACATAGAAATGTTGCTTAACGCATTCAAAATTCAAAGCGAAAAGTCCACTCCCTTATATCCACAAAGTAATGGACAAGCAGAGGAAACTAACAAGACAATCGCATTTATACTGAAGAATAAGTTGGAAGGATACAACAAAGGGTGGTGCGAACAAGTGCATAATGCAGTATGGGCATACAGAACAACTAGGATAGAAGCTACAGGAATGTCACCTTTCTGTCTGACATATGGGGTAGAAGCGGTATTGCCAACTGAGGTTATCACTCCTACAACTAAGAAAGAAGCATGGGAAAAGAATTTAAGCGCGGACTTAATTTTAACAAAACTTGATGATCTAGAAGAAAGCAGAGAAATTGCTCTACAACATATGGAGAATTACCACAAAGGATAGCTCGAGAATATAACAAGCGCGTCAAAGAAAGAGAATTTCAGCCAGGAGAGTAGTGTTGAGAGAAATACTACCTTATCAGAGAGGAGGAGATGGAAAGTTGGAGAAAAGATGGGATGGACCATACATAATAAAGAGGATCGTTGGAAATGGAGCATATGAGTTGATGGATCCTTAGGGAAAAAACACGGGTCGCAAGCTAGAACACCTATGGAATATATTATATTTGAAGAAGTACTATCCGTAAAACATGCGATAGTAATCGCACGTATGAAAAAAGTACTCTCATGTAACTGAAAAAGAAGCATGTGCGTCTGAGGATGCGAATTTATCAACATTCAAAAAGAATGTACTATTCAAACATATGAATAAACTTGAAGACTTCACTCTTTTTTCTAAATGATTCTCATATTAACAAAAAGGAAAAAATAAGACCTTATAATAAAACCTTAATAGAAGGTAACAGAAGTAAAGACTCCAAGTAGGGAGGTTAGGCATCCAATTGTGGCGTGCACCCTAGTTCGCATACAACAAGAGGCAATGATAAGACCTAACGCACGTCATAATTGGGGAAAACCTAGTTAGCATGGCTCAAGTGAAAGCTACACTGACCCTGGAGCTTGAGTCATGGATATTTGGGGTGAAATGAAAGACCATCCAGGAGAGGCACCTAAATCGAAAGATTAAGGTGACAAGGTCTCTACTTAGAAGTGCAGAAACTCGATCAAGGCGCCGAGGTACACGGTTGAGTCAAGAGTGCATGGGGCGTCTGGAACGTACCTGGCCGCTCTTAACAAGTCTTGACTATGATGCACTCGGTCCGAAGAAACCCCACTTAGGGTGAGGTTTCGTAACCACAAACCATATCGGTGGAGGGATAAGAGGCCCGGTAGGGGTAAGCCGCCTTGAAAGGGCAATCAGGGGGAATATAAGGACGACACCCTTCATTAGGGAGCTGAATTGTGTCAAAAGACGCAAATATCATGAGGCTTTTTACTCACGGGAGTATTAAGGATTGTCGTATTTGCGCATCAATAAAACCTGCAGAGGCAATAATACAAGAATATGTTAAGGCGAGATCAATGGGTCGTTACACTAAAATGTAAAGACCGCCTGCGATCTCGTCGCACAGAAACAAAGTCACATACTAGGAAAAATAAGACCTTTACTTAGGGAGGCCCAATAAGACCTCATGAGAAAAATAAAATTCGCACTAGCATGAGATATGGACAGAGAAAAGGCCGCACGGAATTACCGACATGTTTCTTAAAAGGAATATAATAAGAGTCAAGTATGGGAACTAAAACAAAAAATATATTATTTTCTTTGTCAAGAAACAAGTGTTAAGAACAAGAATATGTTTCAAATATACCAAAATGCATTTGAAAATACACAAAAGACCAAGGAAAAGGAAAAGCTAGGCATCATTAGAAGGCACATCTTGGTTAATCAAAGAAGCTTCAGCATCAACTTCGTTGCCAGGATTGATACCAGAGCTTGGATCTTTAGGGAAGCCATAACCGACTTCGTCTTTTTCAGATTGATCCTCTTGAAGGGAAACTTCAAGATCTTCCTCATCATCGCTTACATGTTCATAATCACTGTCAGGCTCAGGAAGTTTCTCGTCATCTCTTATGTCAAGAGGCACCACATTCACCAAAGGAAGCGAATAGTCTAGGAGAACTTTGTTTACAAGAGCTTGAGCCTTAATGTGATATCCACAAGCGACATCTTTCTCATCATTTTTATGCCAACCTCCATGAAGCTTTGAAGATACGAACATATCCTATCTGCTCGGTCTCGAGAAGAGGTAAGTGCAACTGAGAGTTTCGCACGTTCCTTACGGACCTTATCCAAATCAGATCTCAACTGAGAGATGGTGGACTGATGCAATTTCTTAGATTCTGCAAAAGAAATATTGAATTATAACTGGAGTGAAGTTTTCGCAATATCAAGATTTAATTATTAACAAAAAAGGACAAGTAAATTGAGGCAGTCAGCTCCATGTGACTACCTTCCCTCTGCGAAAAGAGATATTGAGATAAAGCGAAACCACTACTCTTCATATTTTCCATAGCCTTATCAAAATCATCACCAACCAAACCCTTAGGACGAGATCGAATCTTCTTCTCATCCAAAGAAAGAGAAGCTTTCTCTTTCATAAGGGCATCATGATATTCTTTTAACTGAGTGTGTTGTTCTTGAAGTTGGTTCATCTTCACAGTCAAGTTTATCTTACTCTGAATAATCTTTTCAATCTGAGCAGTTAATTCCTTTGTTTATTCATCATGTTGATCCCTTAACGTGCGCATAGTTTCCTCTTGGTCATCACAAATTTTCTGGAGAATTAGATACTGACGCGAAAACATCGCTTCTTTCTTTAAAAAAGATCGCTTCTCCCTGGATAGATCCTGATTCTCATTTGACAAGGTTTGATGTCTTAAATCAGCACTATACAATAATTTAGATAGATGGGAAATTTGGGAGCCAAGTATCTCATTTTGTTGAGCTAAGTGAGTGTTAGATTTTCAATTTGATCAAGCGAATACGAATGTTAATTATTTAATTGATTTATCTGCATCTGCAACTTCTCATTATCCGCGCGAGCATCTTCAGCGAAAAATTGAAAGTCATACCTCTCTGTAACGCGCTTCCGGTTTAAATCTTAATGTATGCACGAAGAAATTCAAAAAACATGGATACGAAAGGAAAATTACTCCTAAAATGAGTTATAAAAAGTAAAGAGAGAAGCACCTCTGAGTTCCTGGTTTCTGTTGCGAAGATCCTCAGATTCAAGAGTTACAGTTTGGAGTTCCCTTTTCATCCTATTAACTTCTTTTCTAAGGAGGTATTCTGACGAGAAAGTTTGAGCATGGAATTATTAGATTCAAAATATCCTTCAGCCAAGATCATACGGCGATGAGATTCCTGAAAGGCAAATGAGATAAGAATAAATATGTAGTACGACATTTCGAATAGAAAATTATATGTGAAAGAACACTTACCAAGAGATCAAGAACGATGTGGATGCTCGTATCAATCTGAGAGAAGATCTCGCTCCTTGTTGCCTTGTTTGGTGGAAAATTGCACAATAGCTTACTCAGAGCATTACAGATATGAAATTTAAAAGCATCTTTAATGGATGAGTGAGCAACACTGATGATATCAAATAAAGCTTAAGAGGCAGAGTTTACTCACTCCAAGACCCCCTTGTCAACGGAGATGGGCTCCAAAGAAAAGGAATCGAATGTAGAAGAAGAAGGAGCGAGTACAGAAGAAGCAATGCTCACTGAAGAGGGAGTAGTAATGTTCTCCACATGTGAGGAAATGTTAACGTTCTCCACAGATGCGGGAATATTCGCAAATAACGGAACATTCACAAAGGTAGAGACGGTCTGATCCACCATTGATGCGGTTACAGTCGCAGGAGCGGAGACTTTCTTTGCCCCATGTTCGATTAGAGCATCCTCTTTAGGGGAAAAGATTTCCTTTGGTGGAACAGAAATATTTGAAGGGGCGAAGACAATCAATCCTTGTGCAGGAGCATCAACACTGACGCGAGAATGAACGTCGATCTCCTTACAATCAAAATCAGGAATGATAAGACCAGTGTTGAGCGATGGGGATTTGCGAACTCTCTTAATCTTTGAATTTTTTCCACCATCAACCTCGCGCTCGGAATCCTGCGAAGAACAACGCAGATAAGAAATAGAGGCAACAATATTGTTTTACAAAAAAGAAAATATTTTTTATTTCTTTGTTATGCGAAGGCTTCCTCTTGAGATATTCTCTGTCTTTCAAGTTTGAAGAAGATCTAGGGTTATAAATCGTAATCTTGGTATTACCAGAGGAAGAGCTTTTGATGCAAATGACCAGTATGGGAATGAAAGTACCAACAAATTATCAACAACAGTCGAAAATTCAAAAGAAAGAAAGAGAGATAAGATCAATTTCAAAAGAGTATACGAACCTTGGGTGAGGATCCATAGGAACAACAGCAAAATCAGGGTCGAGACTTCGAGAAGACGAGGATGAAGAAACTTCGAGAAGGTGGAGAAGATGAAGCTTTGCAAAGGTCTCACAGAGATGAGAGGGGGAGACGAAGTAAAAAGAGAAAAGATTATCTCTCCTCAAACTCAGTAAATAAATAGGTAAAAAGATGACCAGTTAAATCAGGACGTGCCAGTAGAAAAGGAAGGAAATCGACACGTGTAAACGGTTAAACTGAAATCACGGAAATATGTCGGCAAAAAATAATACGAAAAGGTAAACGGGTGCAGAAGAATAGATCATAGTTTCTCATATGGCTCTTTCATTAAAAAGAACGGTATGACAAGAGGAAAAATGTAGGAGTAAAATACCGCACGCCTATCAGATATGCGAAATAATGACTATCAAGACTGAGCGAATGCGACCGCATACAACATATCTGGAATAAAGCATCAGATGACGTCATCTTAATCACGAGTTTAGTGTGAATAGCTATACGGTGTTAAGAATACGTGCGAGAAGAGTCAATGTAAGCGTGCGTTAATAACGCACACCAGATCCGAAAATAAGGGCTTTATTAGCTGTCATCCACTATGTAAACCCCTATATAAGGAACCGAGCGACCTTGTATTAGGGAGAGATATTTTTGAGAACTTAGACAAGAAATTTAGGAGAGACAAAGATTATTTGGATAGCAAGTTAGGGTTTTCTCATTACTTTGTATCCAATTCGGAGATCTTAATGAATTTTCTTGTCATTCTTATGATGATTACTTAGATTATTCTATAAATTACTCTAAGGGTGTGGATGTAGGATTTTCTGCAACTACATTTTGGCGCCAGAAAACAGCTCGGAATGATATACCATGTTGGTGAATCTTTGAAAGTTTTTGAAGTTTAGATCTAAAAAATTGAACCAAAAGTTTCGATCTCAGAAAAAAAATCTTCAGTGTACAAGTTTTCAGTTCTTTAAGGGAAAAATTTTCTTTAATTTGTTAACAAGAAAACAAAGATGGAACTAGAAGCATCTACGGAGGAAATAAGGATAGTCATGACGAAAGGAGGAGGCAGAAGTATACAATGTAATTCAATAACTAAAACGAATATCTTTGATGCAGATTTCCATGCAGGAATAACAGGAAGAATACACAAGCGCAATTATGAAGGAAGGAAGATCATGACGGTGGATAAAGTATCTCCCTTAAAGGAATGGGAAAAAAGGAAGATAACGTTTGCAGCGGACGAGATCTCGGAAGAAAACTTAAGGCGAACAGATCCCTTGGTGATTACAATAACTGCAGAGTGAAAAGAAAAAAACGAAGGAGCGAAAGAATCAGAAGAGTAGTGGGAGATAGACAGAACCTTGAGACACGGGTAGTTCGGTACATATTTTTTTCTATCGCGCATTCAAAGGTATGGGATACAAAGATATGGATATGGTCCTCTCAACATACAACATTCATGGTCTTAATAAAACGACAACAAAGCCAAAAGGAGATATAACCATGCGAATACTATTGGGAGAAATAGAAACGCAGGTAACATTGTGCGTAGTTGATGTACAATCACCATACAACATGCTCTTGGGACGACCATGGGTACATGCGATAAAAAACGTAACGTCAACATACATTAGTGTATATGATTCCCAATACCAAGTGGAATAGGCGATATTAAAGGAGATACTATGTGTGCGAAAATCTACATCCAGATAGATGTAAGAAACTATGAAAGGACGTGCACGGAAGAGAAAAGATCGCTGGAGATGAGCAAAAGAACTAAGAAAGGAAGAAGAATTAAGGATATACATGATCAGAGCACAAGAAGGAAGAGAATGCCAAGTGAAATACCAGAAAAAGAGGGTGAACAGATGCACAAAATAAAGGAGCCAACACCAATAGGAGAACCAAGAGTGAATTTCACCGCAGCGGAACCGACAAAAGAAATAAATGTTGCAACAAAAGAATAACCAAAGATATTAAAAATTGGAACAAAAATGGGTAAGGAAGAAGAAGAGCGAACGATCAACATCTTACGCGAATACAAAGACATTTTCTCATGGATCATGGAAGAAATTCCAGGAATAGATCCTTCTGTCGCATGCCACAAATTGGATATCAACAAGAACGCACGACCATTCAAGCAAAGGATAAGGAAGATAGAAACCACATACCATCCTTAAATAGAAGCAGATCTACAGAAGATGCTTGAGGAAGCAATTATAAGGCCAGTAAAGAACCCATAGTGGATAGCAAATATGATGGTGGTGCCAAAGAAGAATAATGGAATAAGGATTTGCATCGACTTCAGTGACTTAAACAAGGCATGTCCAAAGGAAAGCTTTCCATTACCAGACATACCACAAATGGTTGAAGCAGCATCAGGAAATGATAGGCTCTCACTGATGGACGGATATAAAGGCTACAATCAAATTCCTTTGGCTGAAGAAGACCAAGAAAATACTGCTTTCTTCGCACCCAGAGGATTATATTGTTATACAAAAATTCCTTTCGGTCTGAAAAATGCAGGAGCGACATATCAAAGAATGGTAGAATAAGTGTTTGTAAAATGGATACATACAACATTGGAGTTCTATGTCGATGATATGTTGGTGAAGAGTAAAAAAGCTGAAGATCATGTTGACAACTTGAGAGAAATCTTTGAACAGATGCGACAATTCAATATCAAGATAAATCCAGAAAAGTGCATTTTTGGAGTTGCATCAGGAAAATTCTTAGGTTATATTGTATCCAAGGAGGGAATAAAAGTCGACCCAAAAAAGGTACAAGCGGTTCGTGACATGCCATCACCAGCGACAGTGAAAGATGTACAGAAATTGAATGGACTGTTAGCTTCATTGGGGCGGTTTATTTCGCATTCTTCAGACAAATGCAAACACTTTTTCAACATCTTAAAGAAGGGGACCAAGTTCAAATAGGCATAATAATACGACAAAGCACTGCAAAATATAAAAAATTACCTAATGAATTTATCTATTTTGCAGAAAGCGGAGCCAGGATAAGAATTGTTAATATATTTGGCATCAACACCACAAGCATTAAGTATAGTCTTGCTACGTTTGGATCAAGGAGTAGAAAAGCCAATATACCACATAAGCAAAACATACAATGCCGCAGAGAAAAATTACTCAAAGATTGAAAAGCTAATTCTCGCACCGGTCTATGCAACACAGAAACTCCTTATTTTTTTCAATCCCACAAGATTAAGGTATTAAAAAAAGTACCAATTGAGTCTGTAATGAAAAATTCAAAAAGATCAGGAAGAATCGAAAGATGTAATGCACAAGTAGGGAACTTTGAGACAAGTATGAAATATTATCTTCACCAAAATCGCAAGTCATAGCAGATTTCTTGGTAGAATTTCCATTGGAAGAAGATGAATATGTTGAAGAAATGATGGATGTGGATGAAGAACATGGGAATCCTAGAGATTTGTTGACAGATCATAATTCAAATAGATGGGAGATACTGGTGGATGGATCATCAAATGGAGAAGGCAATGGAATTGGAATAGTTTTTATTTCACCAGCAGGGGCAAGAATGGCTTACTCATTCAGGTTGGAGTTCGCATCCACCAATAATGAAATTGAATATGAAGCGGTGGTACACGCATTACAATTGGCAATTGAAATGAAGTTAGAAGATGCCAGAATAACTAGTGACTCACAATTAGTAATCCGCCAAATAGAAGGGATATATAGCACAAATGAACCATCTTTACAAAAATACATGATGCTTGTCGCAGAGTTATCAGTACAAATTCCAAAAATAAGTTGGAGACACATAAGCAGGAAGGATAACTGATTCGCAGACGCATCGGCCTTCATTCCTTCTATGTTAGTAGATCCAACCGCAAGACATATAAAGATAGCGCACAAATTCCAAAAATAAGTTGGAGACACATAGCTCAGTTAAACAATGTTCATATCGAGCTATGTGTCTCCATGCTCTTATCCTTTTACAGCTGGTTGAAATGCTAACCATAGCTTTTGGTATCCTTAATTTGAACTGACTCCATTATCTTCGTATCTTCTTCCCCTAATTCCTCCGATGAAACTAAGGTGTTCCTGTGAGGTATTACTTGAAGCAATGATTCCATAAAAATCCTCAAGCCTTTTTGAGGAAGAAACTTTTGGGTCGTAAATGTTGAGATATCTCTGAATAAAAGTTAAAACACTGCTACTCTTTGTTATGGCTAGTAATTCGCCATCATCAACCCTAAACACTCTGCACCAAACCAATGACTGATGTTCCTCTGGATCATTCATGTCATGATTACCATTCTAGTTTTTTAATAGCCATATGTCGTAATCATCGATAAACAAAGACATATCCAGAACCCCTATTCTTTGATATTTCCATTCAATCTCTAGAGGAGAAAATGGTGGCAAAAGATCTTCACAAATATTTTCCTCAGCCAAATTGAAGGTAACGATCCTATCTAAATCAATTTCCAACCAATAAACAGTTCCATTGGCAAAGATACCTTGTCTACATGAATGATTTGGCTGAAATTCAAAATTGATATTTTCAAGGTTTCTTAAACTAGATTGTAGTATCTACTTTCTTAGTTTTTCTTTCTTTATTTTCCTCCTTTTGTAATCTTTGAGGGTGGTACAAGCCTTTTGTACCCTCTCTTTTTTTGATCAATAAACTTTTTTAGCAATCAAAAAAAAATGAGGTATATGTTTGAGTCGGTAATAAGGTA
The DNA here is from genome assembly GCF_003573695.1 of Papaver somniferum. NCBI lineage: Eukaryota > Viridiplantae > Streptophyta > Magnoliopsida > Ranunculales > Papaveraceae > Papaver > Papaver somniferum. The sequence goes on from NC_039365.1 coordinate 165,895,128, forward strand.
AGTTCACTACATTTTACCACCCCTTAGGCACACCAAAAAGTCCATTTATACCCAATTCATGGAGTTTTTAGAAGTCGAAAATCATTTCTGGATTTGTAGCCAAATAGGCTATCAGAAAATATGGTCCACGCTGGGTTTGGTATAAGGGAAAAATACGGTTTAGTCCAAAATCCCATCCAAATATACTATTTAGTCCTAACCCATTCAACTAGGTACAAATTAGTCTTTTTTATGGAAAGTACACAAATAACCTTCTGGTTTACAATTTAGTCCAAATATTTACTATTTATTCCAAAGTGACTCATGATGATGTCATCAGTTTTAAATAATATAAAAAAAAGAAAATCAATTTATCTGTGGAACCGTTCGTCCAAAATTCGGAAATTTTATATATTCGGAAAGCTCTTTCCGAGAGCTACAAAAAGAGTGCCCATATGAATATATAATTTTCATTTTTAATAAATCTTAGTTTACACTGGTGTACAAACATGTACACATCTACAAAAATCCAAAAAAATTGAATTAAATCATGGACATCTTGATCATGCCAGATCAAACCGAGTTCCGAGCTTTGGGGGCAACTGTCTGCTCAAAAAAGAAAAGAAAAGAGTTGTGGGTATCATCACTTTCACAGTTTCACTAATACTTTTGGGTAAGAGTAAGTGATCAGAGCTAAGAAATAACAAACCTTTCCTGGACGAATATCTTCAATTGCCTCATCCACGAAAGCAAATACACCCGTTTGTGTATCATAATCAGGCTCATCCTTGTGCATACACAAATCATCAGTTGTAGCAAGCATATTTGCTGCCAGCGTCTCAAATGCACCTGATAATTTAGCATGTCCATCCCTAGAAACAACTGGAGCTCTATCTGTGCTGCCACCTTCACGTGAATTACTCAGTCTAATCATGGGAAAATTCGATTTGTTCCAAATGAGTTCTTACATCTTAGCCCATTGAACCAGTTAAAATATTTCTTCCCTCATCATAACAAATAAAGGTAATCAGATTAGTTACCAGAACAAACAAATTCAAATGAAACCCAAACCTATCTTAACACTTTAACAATACAAAGGCACGTGATACTAGTTTCAAGCTCTTATAGAACTAGGTACTTGTCTGTTTCACAAAGACAGGCATATTTGTTATTTAGAGTTTAGTAAAAATGACATGTGTGTTTATATTGGGTTTGGTTAAAGAAACATAAAATAGTCTTGTTTCTAGAATTAGAATGGCAGTGAAATCCACCATCTCAATTCCTAAATAGGATTGTTTCTAGGACGAAAATGGCAGTGAAATCCACCTGCACTCATCTTGTTACGGGTGCACTAATATGTACACTTGTATTACAGGTGCACTAATATGTACACTTATAGAAGGATGGTAACCTGAATGCCAAGAGACCATGTCAATCTAAATCAGCAACTCTGCAAACGATGCACTACTAGAAAAACATCCATTATTGCATTTCAGAAGATCACTATGTTTACAGAATGTCATTCTACTGAGCATTATGTAAGACTGACTAAAATTAGACCAAGGAGACCAGCGTATTGGAATTATAAAACATACCTCTCATTGTCAGTGCGGAGAACTCGCATAGTTTCTTTTTGTATGTAAATGATTCAATTGGCGCATATGTAGGAGCATAATCTGGCGCATCATTAACACCAACATTTAGCGGAAGTCTACTTCACAAAACATTATTACCCTTTCATTGTGTTATTTTTAATTTATCTTTATTTGAGTTGTTTGCTCGATGTTTACTAATAACAAAATATATATATATATAAGAAAAACTAAGGAAGAGAATTAAAAGAAATAAAAAACAATTTAATATCTTTTCAGTTTGATGCTAACGAACAATTACAACATCCTTACTTGTCCAATCAAGACTTTCGATTAAAAGGTTTTCATCAATATTTGCCAGTGATAACACAAATCTTCCAAGTAAAGATAATGTGAATCTTAGTTACAGCCGAAAATAATGCATTTGAATAGTATTACAACACACTAACTACAAAGATCACGTACATCAAAATATAGTTCTGCAAGTGTACAACTATGTACACCTAAATAACATAATATGTGTGTACAACTATATATGTAAAAATTAGTGCCTTCCTTAATTTCTTAGGCTTCAAAATGAATAACATATGTATAAGTATGTACACCTAAATAATTAACAAGTGTACAAATATGTACACATTAGTAATTCAAAAACAAAATGTGTACAAACTAGTAAAGAAAAAAAGTACACACGCAAAGTTTTCATAACCTTATGCTGTCATTTTTCTATGAGAATTACACTGGTGTACAACTACGTACTTATCCACAAAAGCTTAGTAAATCCGACATTCATACTCACATAAAAACACAATATATTCATGAGACGGGGTAATGGTGTACAACTATGTACACCACCATTAACTATGTTTACCTTCAAAAGGAATCAAAATGTGCAAAACTATATGCACATTAACAAACAACAAGTGTACAACTATGTACATATGTCCTGTCCAGTCTAGTTAATGTTTCTTGTACTAAGTTCTATCAATACAAGGAAGCATCTATGTTAACGTTGAACTTCTTTGTGTCCATCAATTCGAGTTGGACCTAACAAAGCATCTAACAATGGAAACTGATTACCTCCTTTAAGGCCAATGATTCTCTGTCATTCTCCAAATGCTTGATTTTCTCCTCCAAAGTGCCATGCAAGTGAATTTCCAAAACACTTTCATGTCTTGATTTGATTGGAAACACAATATAGTAATACCATGAAAAATGGATATTTTACCATTGAACAAGATATAGATACATGCATATCTGATCTAACAAATGAACCAACATAATTAATACACCGGCTACTTAACCAATTTCTTTATATTAGCTTAAAAATAGGCTAAAATATCCTAAGAATAGAAAGTATTTTTTTTTATTTTTTGTGTATGTTACTATTATGTGCAAATTAACGAATAACAGGTGCACAACTATGTACACATCAATGATCAACATGTGTACAAATATGTACACGTTAAAAGTGCAAAAGCAACCAGTTCAGCAGTTTATCAGCAAGAAAGGTCTTCAACTAAACTGGACAATATAAAAATGCCTCGCTTAACACTTAATTAGAATAAACAAACACAAACAATGTAGAAGCAACCAATTTTTCTGCTATAAATAAATTCAATAAGATAAAAGTACACAACTAATAGTTTACACTATCTAGCAATACAATAAACATCACATTTTTCACGGGAATATTACGACCACTTTTAAAATGAAAACATTAGCTTGCTTTTTGAGAGAGCATCAATAGCAATTCTTAATATATACACATCAAAATCTAAGAAAAACGTTAGCTTACCAAGACTTATTGAAAATAAAAAATGAATGTGTGTCGCATTGAAAAACAAATAAAGAAATTAACTCCTACTGTTTTGTATTTTTTTCTTTCATAGGATATGATGTATATGTCATGTACAAATACAATCCTAAAATCTCTTTTGTCCACTAACCGTGGCTTAGATATTAAGGGCACTAAATTAAGGAATTTCTAAATTAATTAATCAAACAAGAGAAGTTCATAGACAAATTACAAATGTTCTTCCTTTTTTGATTTCAAGGAACTGATCCCATCATCCTCTACCTCCCTGCCATACTGGTATTTCGCTTTAATAGCATTTACATGACAATAACTTTACAAGGAAAATGAAAATATAGATGATCATTTTGTTTCATCTTCTTATTAATTAGTGGGATCAAAAAAAGAAAAAAAACTTAGCTATAACTAGTTCGATCTATGTACCACATTTCTACATTCACTCAGCAACGATTAGTTGATTAGGACTTTCATCAAAACCGTCTACGTGCATTCAGTCGCAGAATGCGGTATACAGTATGTGACTATTTCTTTGTCCCACCAAAAATTTGTTTTTCTTTCCTTTTTTTGATTATTTTTTGTTGGATGATCAACTTCAGTCACATTTTATAGACTTACACTTTATTTAGTGCATGAATGCACAAAAAGAAGCTTATTTTCCCATTTCTTTCTTTTCATTTTAATTATTCTTGGTTTGACTGAGTCTTATTTCCGTAATCATGCATGGAAAATAGTTTAAGAAACAATTCATGGTTTTAAATAGTAATGCACAACGGATCAACACGACATAGATTGGGTCATCAATTCTATATACAGACTGAAACTATGTTAGGACAAGGTAGTACTTACTTCAAGTTGCTTAGATGTCAAATATGACATACCCATTCAAGCATCAACAAATATCTTTTGCATTCTTTGGAACATTTGCGCAACCAATTGTTATGCACTAATGTGTGCTTGAGAAGGTGAGTTTGATGTGTGATTTGGATTCCTTTTTAAGCTTTCTTGACCTGCATCAGTATGTAATCAATATAAAACTTGACAATTGTGTAATACCAATAGATAGAAGCAAACACGTAATTAGTGTAGTAGCAATCAATATTCATCACCGGTAATCAAATTGACAAAGCATCTAACTAATACCAATTAGCAAATGCATAACTAAGTAAAATTGATAACCCAAAATATGGAGATGGATTTGAATTTTTCAGGTGAAAATGATCTGGAATTAAAAAAAAAAAAGGAAGATGAACTGAGATTGAAGTTGATTGATGGAGTAAGTAATTCAATTTACTCAATGAATAAAAGGTTTCTCACAGTGTTTCCATGGATCGATTATAGAATACACATTTGAAAGATTCGAAAAATGAAAATGAAAATTAAAAAGAAAAGAGATTACCAATGTTGTAGAATCAGATCGGAGAAGAACAAACTTGTTGTGATCTGATAAAGAACCATTTATCATTTCTAATCAAATCTGAATCCGAGCCATAACAAAAAAAATCCAAATCTTAGATGAATACCATGAACACAATTGGGAATACCGTAAAACTCATCGAAGAAACACCAATTTTCATCACCAAAAGAAGATGACGTGATGAAGAAAAAATGAAAAATGAATCCGTAATTCCTGCCGAAGACCGGGTCAAAGCCATAAGGTTGATTTATACTGCGATGAACTCAATATGTTGTTGATTTCAACTGAAGTACGCAGAAACATTTCGAATAATTGTGCTAAAAGAAGGTAAAACTGCTTAACCCTAAATATCATGGTTGTTAGCAGAGAAACGCAAGAATGAAAATAGAACGACATTTACATAATGGGCATTTTCCCTATTAAAAAAATTCAGTTTTGGACTAAATCGTTAAAAAAGGATTAACTCGTTTGAAAATTGGGATATTTGGATCTTATAGTACTAGGCCTGAGATGGATGGACTAGAACGTCCAAAGCCCAACATATTTGGGACTATATGTTAATTGGAAAAATCAGGCGCATGCCCAAAACAGATAATATTCTCATTGTCAGGCCCACAATTAATTTTTAGTTCCATCACACCCATAATTATATGAAATTAATAAAAATGTCCGGATGACGGATTATGCATCCGCGTGACGGGTTATGCATCAGGGGTATAATTGGCAGCGCAACTGGATATAACATATCTAAACAACCGCGCCTTGGAATTTTGCAAATTTTATATCGCTGGATATCTTTTAAAGAGAGATACACAACGAGTACAAACAACAATATCAAATTTTTGATTTTCATGAAAAAATCGGAGGTGATCATCATTTTAAACAAAATTTTAGAAAACTTGATACATAACCATTACGCAGCCACAAGAAAAATGCATAACAAATTCTGCAGATGCATAACTAATTATGCAACTATTTCCTCACTGCATAGCACATTATGCATCTGCATAACAAAGTTATGCATGTATAACAAGTTATGTAGCCATTGTTTTGGTTGGTTTTAGTGCGTACATAAAAAATTGATGCATAATGCATTATGCATCTATATTTACAGATACATATAAGGCTATGCATCTATTTTCTCGATGCATAAAAGATTGTGCAACAATTTTCTCGATGCACAATGCATCATGCAGCCATATTTTCGGATGCATAACAGGTTATGCATCCATTTTCACGACTGCATAACATGCTATGCAGATATTATTGTAAGTGCATGACAAGTTATGCAGTCTTTTTTTTTATTGGTATCAATAGTGACAAAAAAGTTGTTGCATAACGTGTTATGCGACCATTTTCGGACTGTATAATAAGTTATTCAACAAATTTTGTAGATGCATAACCGGTTATGCAACCATTATGACCAATACCAATACCAACACTAATACATATGTAGCTTCCCAGACAAATTTTGTTAATACATGATTTTCTTCATTTGCAATAGTCAATGCAAAACAGCATAGAAGGAGGAGCTAAATGGTTGGTAAATAAAGTTAAAGGTACCAACATTTCTTTTTTTTTCTTCATTCCATTTCCTATTCATAACTTTGAAATGTATATGCCAATTCCGGTATCTTCATTTTTGCAAAATTCATGGACCAAGATCCAGCATCCTTATGCAATTCTATGTAACAATACCAACAATACCTAGTTTAGTTAATGGTACCCATTTCTCTTCATCCTCTCGTCGTCCACCTCTTCCATCTCGACGATCCCCTCTTCCCCGATCTCCACGGCCACCAAACCCCCTACCAAGTCCACCTCTTTCTCCAGCAGTACCTTTAAAATAGAACACAAATATGAAAAGGAAAATAAATACCTCTTATCATCCATATAAGCCCAAATTGGTAACCTGTTAGTGAAATCTCCACCCACCCACTCACAGTTAGGGTTACCTTTCTGCAACAAAATCAATCAAAAACAACAATTTTTCAACAAAATTCATAGTCATTACAAAAACTAAGCAAAACCCCACAACAGATAATGAGAAATAAGGTTCAAAAGAACCCTAGAATTGGAGTTTACGAAACCCTAATTGATGAAAACTAAAGTAAGGGGGAAAGCAAGACACTTACCAACTAGAGAATTAAAAAGTTCGGTATCTTCCGAATCTGATGACAAATGTGGACTTTGGGGGACCCAAAATCTAAAAAGGAAACTGGAATTGACTGATTCGATTATTATTACTAGTATTTTGGATTTTCAAGAGAGAAAAATGGATATGTCGAGAAGAAGAACATACAAGCAGTTCACCTCCAATGAAGGTCTGAGACGAAAGTATCAGGGAAATACGGAGAAGAAGAAAAAAAAAAAGAGCGAAACATAATTTCAGAAATTATGGGTTTGGGAGATATTTTTTTATAGAAAATGGGTGCGCGCCTGTGTTTTTTTTAGCGTGGGTTTCACAGTGTCCAAAATCTGAAAAATGGGTGTGGCTGTAGTTTTCACATGTTAATTTCTACTTGGTATAATCCGGGACATTAAAAAACTCTGGGTCCTGTAATTATGTTATGTATTCCAAACAAAACCACTCACAAACTTATATGTTTCAGCTTCTCTAACGGATATCTCATCAAAGAGAATAAAGAAATTGGTATCTTGTACCCGGTTAAGTCTCTATCATAATAGTACGACCTTAACAATTTTTGTATTTCTGGTCCCCACGAATTATCTATATAAAAATAGAGTTTTTTCGAGCGCTCTGGTTAATCGGAGCTCCTGGTTGATTCTGTCCCCACCATTTTATTTTATTACGAAAATTTTATTTTTATTTTGGAAAACAAAGTTTTTTCAGGAGCTTTCATTCATCAGAGCTCTTGGTCCCACCATTTTGTATTATTTTAAAAAATTGCAAAATTATTAAAATAACAAAAATTTATGGAAATATTTATATATTTTCCCCAAAAAATCATATAAGATATTATAAAAAATCTTTTTAAGATATTTAGCCACAGATAAATTGAAAAGAATATAATGAAATCTTAACATTAAAACATGCAAATAGATATCATCATAAAAAAAAGAACATGCAAATAAATAATTAAAACTAAATCAGGATTATATCAAACGTCATGATTAACCTATTAACATTATACTACGCTTCTTGATCCTCATCATAAAAATAAATCATCCATAGAATTAAAAGAAAATGTCCAATGTTCAATTATAATTCTTATTATTAGGATAATTCCAATAACAGTTCCAATCAATTTACAATTAAACTAATGGGTACTTCAAATTCAAAATCAAACTTTGGGTAGTTGTTATACTTACATGTGGATCGAAACATGCTTCCTCTTGCCAAACAAGAATAATCCTGTTCAATAGTCGATATACAAAATCATGGGAAAGCATTAGAGCATGATAATAAGCAAAAGTTTTTTAAAAGAAAAAGAAGAAAAAGATCATTAGCGGAAATTAAAATTCACATGGGTTTCGTTAATTCCATAAAAGAAACTAAAAACAATTCTATTTTAAGAAATATTTTAACCAGGGAATATGGATACTAAAGAATATATGGTTGCCCGAAATAATTAAAAAATTATATTATTTCCAAAATATCGTATTTTATCTATGGAATTTCTAGGCTTTGTCAACAACTATATAAAGCACTCAAGCAACGCAAACTCTAACCGCTTGCACAATTATTTTTATCTTCTTCTAGGGTTTTATTTTTTTGTATTCTTCGTCGATTTTATGTGTTTTTGTTGATTTTATTTTGCAGTTCCTGGTGGATATATATTCCTCGCATTGAAGAATGAAATGAGGGAGTTCATATAGCTTTCTACATGAAGCATAACTTATTCTAAAATACAACTATTATTCTATTCCCATCAATTGAAAAGGAGCTTCTCATTACAGTAATCACTCTCATATGGAGATTCCGTCAGAATACAGTACCTCGCTCATACGGGTACTCTAACCCTGCTGATCTCAATTTCTCTTATTTGTTTGTTATTGTTTCACTGATGTTTTTTTGTTCTTTTTTTACTTATTTCTCTAATTTGTTTCCTAGAGCTAATCTTCACACAGTGCCTACAAATCAAGACATGTTGGAGCATCATCCTTGAATGAGATCCGGTATATTTTCTTACATCCTATCGATTTTATTTAGGTTTTATTTTTTAAATCCTAGGTGGTAATACATCGATCTGCAGGATATGCAGCCCGTTCCGCGGAACAGCTTGGCCGGTTACGAGTGATCCAGCGCAAAAGAGAGGCTTATGATGGGAATGAGTATATCTAGGTACGTCAAATATAATAGAATCATATTCCAGCCTTTGGACCTTCCCTTTATCTTTCGACCAAATACAAGTTGATCGTTAATATCAAACAAATCAATAAACTGTAGACTTTGCATCACTTCAGAGCTAAGATCTCTCTGGAAGTTCCTGAGCCTTTACATCTATCGGCCTTAAAAGAACTTGGTTGTTTTTTGTCTCCGAGATATTTTTTATATTAGTCCTTTTATTTTGCAAAATTGACATACCGTGTAATGGAAAGGTATATGTTCTGTACAAATTATTTTATTTTTCTTGGTAGGCTTGGATCTTGATGATGCACATTTTAAAATCTTCCCATGGTTGTATTTCCGTTGAAATTTAAAAATGTGGTTTCATTTGTTAAGTTTTCTTTATCTTCATATCTGTGACAGTCAAAGCCAAGTATTGCTTACTTTTCATGTAATTTCTGCTCTATTATTGTATTACTGTTCAAGACCTGTACTTATTTTATTATTGGTGGTAGCAGCCGTAATGAGCTCAAATTGTACTTGGAACATTTTTTAATATTTTGCAAGATTAAAGCATTTGAGGAACCATGAAGTTATCTGAAGAGTAAGAAGGTGCCAAGAATATAATGAGTTATATAAATTTGAACCCACGGTCCAAATATAGTTTCACCAGTGAAGTGCCTACCTTTTTTATTTTTATGCATAATGAGTAACATCACAGATTAAAATGGATTTTTATTTGATATTTTAGTAATTTTAGGGGCAAGTAATAGCCAAGACTGAGATTGAAGATGTCTTGGAATTACAGAGTTATTTGACTGGTGCACGGAGTTTAAAGAGGGTTATAGGCAACTATTTTTACACCATTAGGTTTGGGAATTGAATTATTGATACTGCCAGTGAAAATAACATGTTATGTTACCAATGATCTCATCCTTTAAGCGTTCAGAACAGAATAGGCCTCCTTTCTTTTGTAACCTTATTTTGCTAAGTTGGGATTTGCGTTTTTGATCTCTCAGGGTGCTTAGTATGGCATTGATAATGTTGTTTTGATTTTTATGAGGATTATATTTGTACCCGTGTTGCGCGTTGGGCTTTTTCTATAAGCGTATGTTTGATTTTAATTTGGTGTGCACGGGGCTCCGCCACGCACCGTGACCATGCCCTTTTATTTGGTGTTATTTGGCGAATATTTTAAATGGGTGGAGAAAAGAAAAAAAATTATTTATTTATTCTTTTTACTTTCTCAAAAATAAATAAATATGTGGGTTATTTTTTTCCTCTATGTATTAGTTTGGAACTTTTTTTCCTTTATGTATTAATTAGGAAAAAAGAGTCCTAATATATAATAACTTTTATAGGGAAAGCCATTTTTCTTTTGGGGAAAGCCGACTTTAATTTGGTCAGCCAAAAATGACTTGAAGTTAAAAAGTGGGAAAATAAAAAAACTTAATTATTTCTTCGTCTAATCGTTTCATTCTAAGTTTTTTTTTTTTTGAGCGGAATCAAACAGCTATATCTCTGAAAATACAGAAAAAAAAAAACTTAAATGGTTTCTTTTGTTAGCCAAGACAACAACAACAACAGGTTAAGAAAATAAAGGAAATTAGTTGCAGAAAGAAATGTTCAGAACAGTGATGGGAGTCAGTTAGGGATGGCGTGTGTTCTCAAATTAGACTAATATATTAGGCACTTGATTTCCAAATTAAGTTTGGACTTTCATAAAGTTTTAGACATGATAAGTTAAGTTTCATTAAATTAATTAAATTTAATTTTATATTGGAAAGGAAATTAGTTAAATTTTCGAAATTAATATACGAATATTCTAAAAGATATTTTATTTTTAGAATCATTTGCATATATATCCGGGTACTTAAAATTGGAAAAAAACAACAACTAATTTTTGCGAAAAATCAACCTAAGGACCAAGACGTTCAGAAAAAAAAAAAGAAAAAAGAACTAGGTTTAACTTTTTGCTTTTCTTTGGTTTCCTCAGGAACTCTATTTATATGCATTTTTTTATTCTTTTTAATGGTTTAAAACTATTTATCTGTTTCTTGCAGAAAGGTGAAACCGTTTATCATTTCTCGACAATTTAATAAAAATGGAAATCAATGCAAAGATAGAGGAGTTGAAGCTTTTTTAAACAGAAAAGAGATGGACAAAATTTGGGCGGTAATGAGACAACCTAAGACACTTCTGCACTAATCATCTAGGTTTGTTTTTCTAAATTTGATTCCTGTTTTTTTTTTTTTTTTTATGGTTTCAATTTGTGAGATTTGATTCAGAGTTTTTGTGATTTTTATTTATAGTGCTACCCAAAAAAATATTACACGGCGAATTCAAAGCATGGGTGTTTGTGTTAGCATTCATTGGCATCGCTGGTGATCTTTGTTTGTATTAGTATTTTTGCTCCACGAATTTTGGGAAATAGTATGTCAATTGATGGGTAACATCGCCGGTGATTATATTGTTTCTCAAGATACAATGGTGCCACTTCTACCTCAGTTTAATACGCACACGAAAAAATCTATGTTAAGGACTCCTACGTGGACTTTATCAACCTTATGCCGTGGAGAGCCATCAATAGTGTATTACCATTTAATGAATTGAGCAGGTGAGGGGGGGAATGGTTGGAGTTTTTTTTACTGGTATTAAGGTGGTGCTTAGATTTATTAATTATTATTTTATCTTTTAGATTTTTTTTTTCACTTTTATCTTCGCCAGTTCTTTAACACCTTATACATTCAAAGGGCATCATGGGCATAGTGAATCAGGACTTTTAGGAAGACATGAGAAAACAACGATTTTGTTAAATTTATCCGCAGTATTATCAAGTTTTGTTTTCTGAGATAACCTTCATAGCCATCGAATTTAGGTTTTGTTAAACACTAGCAGAAATTTTGAATTATTAACTTTTAAAAAAATTCTGGACATATTTTGGTCAGTCCAGTAATGTTCATGTTTCAAGTAAATTTTTTGGAACTATGGTCTTGGGTATTCCTTCAATGTTCCATTTTAGTTTTTGTTGGAATATTGCACAGTCAAAATGTATTTCTCTAGCTCTATGATGAACTGATAAAGTATTCTAATACACCTAGAATCATTTAAAAACATTCTTTGGTTGTCACCTGAGTTTAACTATGTGAGCTTCTCAACTATAACAACACGGGCTAGAAGAAATCAATAATACTTAATTATACTTAACTTACAGAAGTAATCAAGAGATAAATACTTTGTCATCGTTTTCCCAATCCATTTTTTTCTGTAAAATAACTGATTAATGTTGGTTCATAAAATAACCGATTCACTGATTAATCCCGATCCATGTTTGAAGTTATTTCAAGTAGGTGTTTGTAAATAATTTAATACTGTATAATATCTTTACTTTACTTTCCAAATCAGCAATTTAGATTACATGTCTTAGTGTCCCCCCCTGCAATGTTTAGGGCGGTACTCTAATTATTCTTTTTTGGTTTCTTTTGTAAAATTCTATTCCAAGAAACAACAATTTTACGTGGATGCCCAATCCCAGGATTGAATTATCCCCTCTATCATCGGGATTGATGCGTTCAAAAGTAGGTATGTGCTGTCTCTCTCTCAATAATAATTTCAAGAGAAAATACCGGGATACAAAGCATTTTCCTTGAAGAAAAAAATGGCATATATGATTCAGAATGCAAGTATATGATTTCTGAAGAAAGATATATCAGTGCATTTCCGTGATTTCGACTTCCCGGATGATTCTGAACGTAAGTATATGATTTCCGAAGAAATATATATCAGTGCATTTCCTTGATTACGACTTCTTCGACGAGGAGCAATTCATATGCATTGCACTATTTTGAGTTTGCAATCTATTGTATATTGATATCATGTTTATTTTTAGTATCTCTAATATAACCATGTACAACAATATAACGAGCGTGATTTTTTAACGAACAGTTGAGTTGGATGCTTGATTCCTAATGAAAGTATATGATTTTCGAACAAAAATATATCAATGCAATTCCTTGATTACATCCTATTTAAAGGGAAACACTTCATATGCTTTGCACTATTTAAAGTTGGAAAATTATTTTATATTAATATTGTGTTTCTTTTTAGTGTCTCTAATATCATACATTGAATCTACTATATAGTAAGTGTGATTTTTTATTTAACTACAAGAAGTTGGAGCACTGATATATCTTTCTTCGACGGGAAGCACTACATATTATTTTCACTTCTTGAAGCTGGCAATCAATTTTCTATTAATATCATTATTTTATTGTCTCTGATTAATATCAGGTATTGCTATAACTATACAGTGACTGTGATTTTTCAATTAAAATCGAGTTGAGTTGTTGCTTGATTCTTAACGCAAGTATATGATTTCTGATTACATCTTCTTTGACGGGAAGCACCCCATATGCTTTGCACTATTTAGAGTTTGTCAATATATTTTATATTAATACCGTTTATTTAGTGTATCTAAAATAACAATCGATACAACTATACAACGAGTGTAATTTTTCATTTAATTACAGGGAGTTGGAGCCTGAAATAGTAATTGAGTTGGCCGCTTGATTCTGTATGAAAGTATTAAATTCCGAAGAAAGATATATTAGTGCATTCCTTGGTTACATCTTCTTTGATGGGAAACACTTCATATGCTTTGCACTATTATTTAGAGAATCAATATATTTTATATTGATATCATTTTTTTTACTGTCTCTAATATCAGAGATTGATACCTATAGTGAGTGCGATTTCTCTTTTAACTATAAGATGTTGGAGCCTAGAAATACAGTTTTGAGTTGTTTGCTTGATTCTTAACGCAAGTATATGATTCCGAAGAAAGATATATCAGCGCATTTCCTTGATTATATCACTTCGACGGGAAGCAATTCACATGCGTTGCAGTATTTAGAGTTGGCTATCTATATAATATTAATATTGTATGTTATTCGGTGTCCTTAATTTCAGATATTAATATAACTATATAAAGAATGTGATTTTTCATATAACTATCAGTTGTACTGATGCTGACAATGTAATGAGCTATTCACTGATTTCAAAGGATGATACAATTTTTCAAATTTTTAATAAGATTTCATAATCTCTAAAACTTTAAACGATACGTAGTTTTGTGAATTTGGTTTCGTTGTTAATTTACAAAATGAAAAATAATTACGCTGCAGTTGTTTATTGAACTCCTTTAAGGACGGGTGCGGGGCGAAGCCCCGCCTCACCAAATGGACGCCAGTTCCCATCACACCCGGTGCGTAGCACGGGTTACATGCTAGGAAATTGATTAGATTAGAACTCTTACGAAAGTGTTGTCCACCTTATTTTTTGTTGACGGTGTCACTAATGGACGGTTAAATACGTAATGTAAACAAAGTGTAACACAATTTTTAATATCTCGACCAATAGAGTTATACCAAGTGTCCTCACCATAGCTTCTACATTAGAAAGGCCTATTTCGGCCAATAAGAAACAACGGTTTCATCACCGTTCAAGGTGAAAGCTTATTTTGTCAAGGACTTTTAAGAGGGAAGATGAGGACATAAAAATCTTATTTGGTATCCAGTAATTACTATTTTTTTCATGTGTCCAAAAGTTTGATAGTTCACTTTCATATAAGGCGTCGGAGGTTGTTGTTAAAGTTTTCCACTGTATCCCGGACTAATAGTCTTTATTTCATCCTTCATCATCCTTTCAGTGTTACTAGAAACTAAAAGTTTGTTGGCAAGCTCCTGTTTTGGAAAATGCAGCGACAGATTATGTAAACTTGGCCAAGTATGCAGTTGACAGTTTTTGGTTTTCCGAGTTAGAGGTATAGACACCATTTTTGTTTTCAGTTCAGTTCCATAAAGGAAGATGTGATACGCTGATTGATGTAGAAATTACTGAAGACAAAGGAACACTTTTATATTCTTTATGGTGATGATGTTATGTTTAATGTGCCCGGAATTCAAGCATTCATTGATCCGAGAGTTTTATATCTTTTTCATTTGAATCAATCTTAGAGAGCTCCGGTGCTAGAAAAATCCCAAAATACGGTGGGTATTTGGATTTTATCTTTACAAAATACCAACTACTATCTTTAAAAAAAAATTACTATAAGGTCACTGAAACTAAATGAGGCAATGTGCATTTAATTTTTCCATTTAGCTTTTTACTTTGTTTTTATAGCTGCATTTAAAGTGTATGAATTGGTATGTACAATTAGTTTTTCCATTTAGCTTTTAACTTTGTTTTTTTTATAGCTGCATTTAAAGTGTATGAATTGGTTAGCACAAGTAATGTCGAGCGTTAAGAGGTATATAGAAGCAGACATTTTCCTGCCAGGTTCAAGGATACATCAATTGATATAAGTCTGTTCTACGAAACTAAATTAGTTATTGCACTAATCCTATTTGCTTCACTATCATACTCTATAAAGTGGCTCATAAGCTTAACCAAAAATAATGAATTTTCGGTCGGTTCGTAGTCGTGACTCAAAAGATACACTTTATTTATACAAATGGACGAGAGTCGGGCACAACACAAGGCTTACACAATGCCTGATTCTACTTGAGATCAGGAGCTTTGATGAAACTGAAAATCTAACGTACATTGGCATTTCCAATACATCTGATGGACCAAATTTTTTGAAAATTATCATCATGAAGAAGAATAAATCACGGATGCATATGCCAAAACCATTATGCATCAATGCATATCTTATACTACCATATTTGTAGACCGTATTATTCACCAACCAGTGGCCTACATGAATGAGATTAGTAAATAAAAATTTATTATGATTTAGTTTTAAATTTCTTTCCTTTGGGGTTTGTCTATTATTCTTTTGCTGAACTTTAGGTTGTTTTTTCTTAAGAATAACTTTGTATGATCTTTTAGGAATTAAAATTATGCAGATATTGTTTTGGTAGAATTTTTATAAGTCACGAATTTTTAGTTCCAACTTCCAACATTATGGAGTGGTTTTTCCTGTCATATTATGAAGTGATTTTGCAGATCATATGGATGCTTTATGGAGTTATCCAGCAATGATACCATTTGAAAAATCCTTTCAAGACCATCCATTACCCTGGCTCTCAGTAAATGCATTGATATCGCTGGGACCTATCACTATTTCCAAATGTGCATAAAGTGCATGTTCTAAATCTTCAAGACCAAATATCTTCAATATCCAAGCAAAATATCGAAACATTTCTCAATAGTCAACAAAATATATGCATCCAACCCTAATTAGTAATTATCTTCTGTATATAAACCAAAGATTAGAGGTTTTAAAAACATGATGGAGCACGTTTCAAAAGAAAACACATAATGAAGCCGAAAGAATTACATTTTTATCTTCATAAACTACTCGGGGAAAATGGTATGGTTTTTCCTTCTTAAACTGCTTAGGAAAATTAAATCATATAACTAGAAGTCTAGAAGACAATTCATGCAATGTAGCATCGAGAAGCTCTGTAAGGTGTGGAGAATTAGTTATCCTAATAACTACTACCTTCATATCGAAATTTTTCAAAAGAAATATAATGATACATTTGCATAATAGTGTGAAGGAGCACAATCTAGAAGATGTTTTGGAAATATTTGATTATTTGAGGCAAGAAATATATTTCTCTTTCCATTTGTTGTTTTTTTTGGGTTAAACATGGAAACCAAGACAAAGAGAAAATGGAAGAATATTTATGTCCAAGGAAGCGATCGTTCAGGGACAAAGAAGAGGTGGAAAAATGTTTTACGGCCAGGAAAAAGTGGATGTCAAAGAATGCTAAAAGAATTTCATTTTTCATTGCATTCCACGAAATTGATATTTGTTTTAGCCCTCTTTTGTTTTATTTTCTTGCCCACCAATTCAGATAATAGCTTATTCCTTTTTACCATTTTTCTTTTTTATAATTTTTACTTTTTGTAGAAATTAGTTTTAAACATGAGTCTAATATTCCACAAGCAAGAAGTAAACCCGTGCATCGCACGGGTGACAAACTAGTAAAGTAAAAAGGGTAGACCAAGATCTTATTAAATTATTAATACGAAGCTTTAATTTTGCAACTGCATCTCTATTGGTGATCCCATCTACAACATTGCTAATAGGGGTACCAAATTAATTGGGGGTGTACCAAAACTATAATAAGAAAAAACAGATTTTCATATAGGACAAAACAGTTTTTTCCTTGGCTTGGTACACCCCCACTAAACCTTTTTTTCTTTTTTTTTGATAAAGAAAAATTTATTAAGAATATATCAGGGACTGTGGTCTTTAGCCATAAAGCCACAGAAACCTGGATCAAAGTTATCATAAGATAGTACTGAAGCTGCTATTTGCCTAACATGTTTTGCAACAACATCTGCCACTTGATTATCATCACGACTTACATAAAAAACTCACAAACTAAAAAACTGGAGATTAAGTGTTTGATCTCTTTAATTAAATTTCTATTTTCCCATTGAATGAGCAAGATTTTCCCATTAATGGAGTCGATAACTAGCTTCGCATCAGCTTTTACTTGGATGCTTGAGTACTTCAGTTCCTTTGTCCAAGATAGTGTTTTCCTGACTGCCATGCACTCTACTTCCTATGGATTCAGTGCTCCATCTCCGTTGCTTCCTTTGATTCCAAGACATGAACCTGTATGGTCACACAACACAATACCACTGCCAAAGAGATTAATATTCTTGAATATATGAGCCATCAACATTAAATTTAACCACACCATTAATAGGAGGTTTCCAGTTAGAGCTGTGTTACTAGAATTTAATGTTGCAAATTGAGATGAAGGAATGAAGTGCATGTGAGAAGCTATATGATAGTGAATGTTATGCACAGTAGTATGAGGGTTTAGAGTTACTCCCTGAAAAACTGTTTCACATCTATCTTTCCATAATATCCAAGTGCCAACCATTAAAGTGATTAGCCATCTTTGATCATGGTTCGTACCTGTAGAGGTGAACCAACTGATGATCCGTTCTGAAACTGTATTACAGTTTTCCTTAACCACATATATGTTGATATTAATACTTCTCCACACAGAAATGATGTGTTCCATATCTTCATAGTCATGGCCGCAAATATCACAGTGAGTTTCAGCTTCAGAATTATATTAAGCTCTCCTACTTTTAGTAGTGTTGATGCCTCTAATACTTTTCCAGATGAACATTTTAATACGATGTGCAGCTTGAGTCTTCCATAAAGCTTTCCAGATCCTAGAGTTAATATTAACTCCATTAACCTGAACTTCATTGTTACTTTTAGTCACTAATGGTATGTAATCTTTACTGAGTAAGTACCATCCTTAGAGGGAATCCAAATCATCACATCATCCTTGCTGCAGTCAATGAAAGCGGATTGTATTCTCCTAGACCTGGCACCCCCCATTAGCAACCTTTCCCATCTAGATACAAAGAGAATCGAAAATGATTAATCCACCGAAACCAGCACCGTGTGAGAGAGGTGGTGGGGTCCACTCCTGCACACCCGTATACCAATGCATGGAGAGCTGATTTGTGTCCATTGGATTCCCCTCGGTGTACATCACGGTACATTATTTCAGTGGGTGTATCATCGTTGAAAGAGAATTAAGAAGTTAAATACGGTCCCAAGAAAAAAAATATTTAGAAGATACTCCCTCCGTACCTATTATATAGGCGGAATATGATATTTTCTTTGTACCATTAGATAGGCGGGGTGACAATTTCAAGATGGTTTTTATCCATTTTACCCCTATTTATGTTGCTTGGTTATTCTCACATTTAAGTTTATGTTTCTAACATAGGGAATATAATAAGGGGTAAAACAGGAAAAGCCCACTACACCAAATTTAGTGTTTCGCAACGGTAATTGGCAGTTACAAAACGGGCTCACAACAGTTTAGCTCTGTTACGAAAGTCGATGTTGCAATATTCCGTTGCAAATTTTCTGTTACAACGTCAAAATTTCGCAACTTTTTCGAACTGTTACGAAACTCGGAGGTAGAAACAGTTTAGCTCTGTTACGAAAATGAAATGCGAAATTTTTGCAACACCAAAAAAATATTGGTTTTGACCGGTCAAAACCAGGTCAGAAATTAAATTCCCGGTAAGAAAATCAAGTTTCCCCTGTTTAATCCTAAAACAAATTAATCCAACAAAAGTATCAAGAAAGTGTTCTTAGAGTTGATTCACTATGATATACCATGAAGAACTCCATATACACAAAATCATGAAGCACACCACAAAAATCATATGAATGCTGAGTACAAAGTCTAGCATCACATGACAAAGAGTAGCATAATTTTTAGTGGAAAGATTATAAACTCAGATTGAGCTGAAGAAAGAAACACATGCCTTCTAACTTCTTCTTTCAAACGAAGAAGTTCCATGGAAAATCTAGTCACTTCAAGGTTCCTATCCACCTGGGTATGGAGAACCTCTATCTCTTCAGATATTCCTCATTTTCCTACAAGAGATGCACCTCAGTAGAGATCTTCCGCAGATACAACTGCCTCCAACCTTTTGATTCCGGCCTCGTGAAATACTTCAAGGTTCTTTATTTCATCTTCCTTCATTTTGCCTGTTCAAAGTAGAGATCAAACCTAAATTTATGGAGAGTGCAAAACTAGGTGAAGGGCCAGTTGTATACTGATCATATGCACATAACTAAATTTATGGGGATACCAGTTGTATGCCTCATCATATTCTCATGCCCATCTTTCTAACCAGTGAGACTGCGAGGCAATATTCACCTTATGATGATCCATTCCCAGATATCATCCTGCAAAACCAATAAAAAAGTTAAGCTTATGATTGTTAAAGCCAAATATCAAAATAGCCAGCAGCTTTACTAGGGAACCCTATATGTGAAATTCTGTTAAACTTGACCAATAAAAAAGTTAAGCTTACTCAGCTCATGGGTGACTCAGAGATATCATATGGAGGTCAACTCATACATATTAGTCAGCTCACACATAACAGATAAAAATTATAGATAATTCAACTGAACCAGGTCAGCTCATCACATGCACATTAAAAACATTTCAGGACTCATAGCGATCAGCAATTCTTAAAAGCTGCAATAAGAACTCTCCTCCACGATTAGGTCAACATAACCCAATATAGACCTCGGCCCTGAAATCAGGTTATGCAATTCATGGACAGTCAGGAAGGACATACTCATTATTTAGTTTGTCTTAGATTCTAGATGGCATTAGTTTCCTCCTCCTCGGCACAGTCATGTCCACTTCATCTCTAAGAAGACATGGTACAATTGAAACAAGGAATCATGACAAAATTTATGTTTTTCAACCAACGTACAAGTACTGTTATAAATAAGTGACAAGATAATCGAACTTGTAACCTTCTCCAAAAGTATCTTGATCAGTTTTAGAAGGAAAGTCTACTTTTCTTCCAATACCGTAAAAATCAATTGGCAAAAGAACAACACAACAATTGTATCAAAACATAAAATCATCAGGGACATAATGAACAGAACATGTAGGTGCCAGTGATTAGACCATAGAAACTTATCCCATAGAATCATATAATTTGCTTCAGTGTGGACATGCATACGAGGAAAAAAGTAGAATATAACAGATTTTTTTACGAGATTGGCAAGTTTATAAGGCATGGCAGATAATTAAAATATGATACTGAGATTTTAGGTCAATATTGTTTTTTACGAGATTTTTTCCAATATCTGTTTGAAATATGATACTCGTCTATCTAGTTCACCAACAATGAATCAAAATTTTAGGTCAATATTCTTTTCTGAGAGCCCAGTAAAGAATTTAAGAGGTCAACAAACTCTGATCCTATCAAGGATTGAACCCTGACCAAACTGCTATCCACAGTTTATACCACCAGGCACCAACTGTACTACTTGGCACTTGTCTGTTCTAATTTCTTTTCAAGCACAAATTTGTGATAAGCCACCTACCAATACAATAATAGCAAAGTTGCAAATGACGAGCACATATTTGGAAACCTAGACCTGAAACTGTAACTAAAATTCAAATTTCCTTGTTGGGAGTAATCTCATCATTAATCCGGTTATTGTTCATAGTTTACTCATACTTGAGGTAAAATAGAGAGCAAGAAAAATTGGAAATCCGTCGTCACATGACAAAACTAAAGAGAGTTCAACTTATGAATCTTTATTAATGTAATCTTATTATAATCGAAGCACAAATATGAATGTAAGGATGTGTGTAGCCCCCTTCCTTCTTGGATGAAGGAGATTGTTCACCATCCTTTTGCTTTAGGAAACTGAGATCCAGCAAATAAAAATCTCATTATCTGCATGCTTTCTCAGTCTCCATTTTTTTACTAGGTAGACTAACGCAATTCAATTCTCTAGCACTTAAGTAAAAGCTCTTGAAGACATAAAGGAACGCAGACTTACTGGTAGAGGGTAAACAAAGAACTAAGAGACAAACTAAAAATTTGCTTAGGGAAGCACCATGGGAAGTGCTTTCTGGGAAGCACCATGCAATGCAATTCTCATGCTGCCTCATGTTTAGTATCTCAACCCCTCATGTGACATTTCTCGACATATTATTGTTCATAAACCTCTACTTGATATTAAGATTTTGTTCATAACATGGCAACAAATTCTTCTCAAGTGGATTTCTCTCACACATGATTTGCACAGATAATTTCTAATATTGCAACAAACTTCAAAGACTACAATCACAAAAATGATTTAACTGAGAATGCAACTAAGACACAAATTCATAATCAGAAGGAAAAAAGAGTTTATTCTCACCATAATTCTTCAAGAACTTCTTATGACGATCGAATGCATTTAGTCCTAGGATATGAGATTGATATTGTCTGTAAGAGAAGATAAACATGTGAGTAAGTAATTAGGTGAGTTGAGGAGTTAAAGAGTCTATGAATACTTACTGAACAGAAACATATACCGATAATGAAGATATGTAAGGTACCATTTGAATAGGATATGATCACCAAATCAAAGTAAAAATAACAACAAAATAAGAAAAATAAACCATTTGAATCGTTATCCATCACAGTAATCATCGTCTTTACCTAATTGAACTCTAAACCAGATAATATGAACACCATAAAATGCATGTGTACCATAAATTACACTACAATAAAAAACTAGTAGTTCTCTTAAGACATGCTCAACAAGTCGATTACGACGAACACAAATGAGCCCAAGGTGAAACCATAACCATGAGTTCAAAATCTCCTTAACCCAAGCTTATAAGAAACGCTGTCGTAACAATCTAGAAGTCCAGTAAAAGAATGACAGGAGATATTAATTTCTCCTTGCAATCAAAATTGATAGTTGAGGCCATCCAGGGAACATACAAAATTGATAATTCATCATTAAAAACACAAGTTTATAATCAAAATGAAACTATTAAAACAAGCTGCAATAACCACAGAAATATGAAGAATCATCAAGATTTGAAAAAGAAGTAGTATTATAAGATTATACCAAAATGTCTTACATCCTACGGATTATGCTGAGATCCTGTTGAAAAAGAACTGAAAAGAGATTAATTTCTACCTTGAAATCAAAAAGAGAAACATGAAAAAGTTAACTTTGAAAACCCTAACGATACTTACTGATGTTGATTCGTGGAATCCATAACGAAGAAGATAAAGTAGACTCAAAATCATTCAAAAGTGAAGAAGATGAAGCTTTCAATTTGGTCATGACCAAATCTAGGGTTTTCAGTGGAGATTTAAGTTTAGGGAAATCATAAAGAGATTTCTAGGGTTTCGAAAAGAAAGAAGGAAAAGGATTTGGGGGTTTATGATGTTGATAACGATGATGCTTGTAGTAGAGAGAACGATAGAAGAAGGTAGAAGAGAATGAAATGAGCATAGATTTATATACGAGAACGAGAGAGAAAGGGAGAAGAGAATGAAAGGTAGAGGAGAAGATAAGAAAAGATGTTCTCGATAATAATAAAGACCGAGTCAGTTTTGAAGCTGACTCCAAGTATCTGAATGGGCTGAAACCGAGTCAGCTTGAAAGTGTGGGCAGCATACACACAAGTCGCACGCGTACAACTGAATTCTGTTGCGAATCGCAACAAAGTCAAAAAGTTGCGAGTTTCGTAACTGTTCTCAGCTGTTGCGAATTTTTCGCACCTGAAATTAGCAACAACTTCAAAACTGTTGCAAATCTGAGTTACTAAATCCCATATTTGGTGTAGTGGACATGGATATTTATGAAATCAAAAAAAATAATCTTAATCTAAGAAATTTGGTCCCTCCACCTATATATATGTGGTACGGAGGGAGTAATTGGCAAGCTACATCATCAACCAATCACAAGTGTTCTGGAAATCCTCATTCCCAAGTGCGCGGTCATATCACCAATCATAAACGATTTCAATATACTTCGGAAATCATTATGACAAAACCAAATCTATTTTAGCACCAATAATTTTGTTTGTTCCCGAATAAACTAGTTTCTTTTGGACATATATTCATCGTACCGGTCCTGCCTACCTTGATCCGCTTGTGCCGTTTAAGTGCAAGTAGTGGTTGATGGAATATCTCTCTGCTTCACATATTTCAGGGCATCTCCTTGGATCATTTTGCCGTGGTCTTTGGCTGACCAATCCATGTTTCATGTCCTTTAACCCCGTTTTTACATTAAAATTTTAACATATGGATTAAAAAAAATGCATCTAAAGAATGGAAGAGAATGGTCAGCTCAATTAGTACGGTCAGCTCCGACTGGAATCAGAAAATTTCAATCTAGGAAAGAAAAGGCTCCGTCAGAAAATGGATCCCATTCAAAGAGGGCTTGGGAGTAGAAACCCTTTTTTAATATTTTTATATCTTTCAAGACTTTAAGAGAGATGAAGCAGGACAAAGAGCCATTTGATGGGTAGCCCAAGGATTTTGCCTGCTGGAATATTCTTCACCTTAAACGCTCAGGGACAAGATGTTTGGCTTTCTTACCAATATCCTTTTTATCACCTTCTTCTCCTTTCTTGGCTTTTTGGGTACCACTTGGTTGTCCTTCTCCTTGTAATGTTGGCAATGGATCAATTGGTTCAATTTCATCGCGGGATGTAACTTGTGGAGCAGTTGGTTCTACACCTTATTGAGTGGCTTCTTGAGCACTTGGTTGCACACCTTGTTGACTGCCTTGTGGACCAGTTGGCTCTACACCTTGCCGAGTGGCTTGTTGAGCACTTGGTTGCACACCTTGTTGACTGCCTTGTGGACCAGTTGGCTCTACACCTTGCTGAGTGGCTTGTTGAGCACTTGGTTGCGCACCTTGTTGACTGCCTTGTTGTTCTACAATTTGTTGAGCACTTGAATTAGCCTTGGCACTCCTTTCTCTCCTAGCACTAGCTGACACTTTCTTACTCCCTTCTCGACGAGGCCCTAAGTCGCCTGTTTTGGGGGCTTGCTTAGCTCGATTTTGTCAAAACAACAAAAAATGGAACAATTTTTACAAACTATACAATCGGAAGACAAAGTACACAAATAACACCCGAAGATATACATTCGGAAGTAAAAGGACAAATTTTGTTCCCGAATAAAAAACATTCGGAAGATAATTAAATATATGTGCTACCGAATATTCCTCAATCGGAGCTCAGAAACTCTAAATTTATCATCATATATAATCGGACGTATAAAACATGTTATTGTATTCCGAATATATGCTGGCTCCAAAATGGGATTTTGCCTAAATTACAATTTTGAGAATTTTTCATCATATAAATATATTCAGTAGTAGATGAATATCCGAATATTATGTCCCTACATCAATATATTCGGAAGTAAAAATGAATATTAACCTCCGAATATGTCCATCTAAAGTTACAGGAAGAAATGACCTAACGTATTCGGGAGTAAATCTATACAACTATCTCCCGAATATTGTCGATGTTCTTCAGAAAAGAAGAACACGACTATATTCGGAAGTTTAAGGGACATACATATCTCCCGAATCTGGTAAAATTCAGAAAACCCTAGAATTTTTTTTAGCGATTCGTCGAGTTAAAGCGACATAAACCCAGAAATTGATGAAAGCTTACCTAATTAGGGCCATTTGAAGTTTCCGGAGTGTTTGACTATCAGATTCGCCACCACCAACTACATCCGCGGCTTCGTGTTCTTCGTGTTCTTCTTCATTTCCAGCAACAATTTCTTTATTTCTTGCTAGAATTCCAATATGTGGATCCACACCGTGAACTACGTTTTTCGTTCGAGCTCTTCCTTTGCGTTTATCTTTTGTAGACATTGTTGAAGAAACGAATCGACGATGTTTTGATTTTACGATTCACGACGACGATGAGTTGAATCGAAGAAAGAGGGAAAAAAATTCCTCCACATTCGGGAGTGAAGAAGATGAGAAGAAGAAGTGAAACTAATTTTGAAATGAAAATGAAAGGTTTTTAAGTTTTTAGGTTTTATTACTGGAAGGGCATTTAGGTAACTTCAATGTCCTATAGGGTATCCCTTAACTAGTGTTCTTGGCTGGGTGTAAATTCTTGGACCCTAATTCCTTTTGAGTAGCCCCTAAAAATGCTAGGATAATTTGGCTATGGTCTTTGGCAGACCAGTCCATATTTCATGTCCTTTAACCCCGTTTCATGTCTTTTAACTTATGGGTTAAAGAATGGAAGAGAATGGTCTGTTAGCTCAGTTAGTACGGTTAGCTCCGACTGGAATCAGAAAATTTCAATCTAGGAAAGAAAAGTCTCCGTCAGAAAATGGAGATCTCATTCAAAGAGGTCTTGAAAATAGAAACACCCTTTTTTACTATTCTTATATCTTTCAAGACTTTATTAAGAGATGAAGCAGGACAAAGAGCCATTTGATGTGTTGCTTAGTTGTTATAGCCGCCAACATAAGTGCACGAATGGATATTTACACAGACCATGTCATTGTGGTCCACACTCCACACCATGTTGAGTGTAAAGTGTGGGTTCAAAGAAAAAGCCACCGGGGACTAAGTGAGGCTCAATTAATTCAAAAATATTTACGGTGGTTCTAGACACACCGTCCATTTGAATCACTGCAAAACTGCATACACACAAAAATTAGGTGGATCCCGTCCTTCTTGGGTAAAACGGGGTGGGGGTTGCATTTGACGTTTGAGTCTACGTGGTTTTTCGTTAGTTCAAAAGTGACGTTCAAATAGAATTTTTAAATATTTTTGAACCCACAACTGGGGGCATGCAAATTAGTTAGGAGATATGAACTATTTTTTCCATTTTTTTTTGTTGATAAATCTCGTAAAGTTTTACTCATGATAAAATAGAGGTTACATGGACTTCAAGAACATCAAAATTAAAGATCGAAATACAATTAAAAAGTACTAACAAAGAGTAGTCCGTGAAAAAAAGTAACGAAATACCAATAAGAGTACCAAGCAATCCAAAAATTGAAAGAATGGTTATAGGATTGTAATCCAACCATTTTAACTCCGGTTTTCAATTTGCAGTACATTGCAGTCATGGAGATGTTCTGTTCCAGCTGTTTCTTAAGTCGATTGAGGTCTGCAGTTTCTTTTGCACTAACCTACAACTTTGTTCGATATCCTGGATTGGTCTGCATTTATTTCTGAAGTGTTGGCCTTTTCTGCAAGTTCCTGTCTTGCAGTCTCCCTTGAAGTTTCTAGCAGTAGCTGGAAGTATATTTGTACTGCAACCTTTGTTTATAGACGGGTGGTGAGGTTTGCAGTCCTTTATACGAACCGCAATGATGTTTTTGGTTATCTTTCATGATTCTGTGGAAGTATTAAGTATGGTTTTCGTCGTGTTTCCGAGATAGACGGACTTTGGTGTAGGTTAGCGGCTTTCAGTCTTTGTGTAAGCGATATTTTTCGCTCTGTAGTATGAAATTTTCGGCTGTTTTCTTTGTTTTTTGTAACTCATGGTAACCAGCCCTTGGCTTGGTTCTTTTTTCTTCTTAATATAACCTTTTTGTTTCGAAAAAAAATCCAACCATTTTAATAGGGCTTTTTCTTCTCGAAAAAGAGATCTTCTCATAATTATGAGAGTAATTAATATGCCCAAAGTCTTTTGATCACCACACTTGAACTTCCACCCAAAATCTCCACTGAGATCCCCAAGAAATGCCATGAGAGCGCATAGACAATCTCCATAAAGAAGAAGACATAAATAAAAGTGCAAAAAACCCACAAGAACACCATAAAAATCTCCCAAAAACAATGGAGATTTAAACAAAAATTAACTTAAACAAATCTAACCTAAATTGTTAGCTACCAAAGAAAATAATAAAAAAGAAAGAAATTTGCTCAGATCTAGCCCAAAATGGACTAGATCTGAGCAGTACACTTTCATAGAGGTGAGGTTTTCTTTTTGGGTTTCGAGATGAGCTAGAGAGGAGAGAGAAAAGGGGGATAAGAACACTATTTTTTCCATTTAAACTATCCCTTTAAGAGATGTCTACAAAAAATCGAAGTGATTATATTTTGAAATTTTATTCATTTGTTTGTTTTTAATTTAAATTATTTTTAAGTGTTTTTTCCCTCCCATTTCGATTATGAGAAAAAAAATTAAAAATAATAAATAAAAAAAAAACTGAAATTTAATTAAAAGTGCAAGAGCAGTTTAGCCATTACTAAAGATGTATATTTCAAAATGAGTCTACTTTGTTTTATTCAATTAATTCATATCCCAGAGTTCTTGGTTCATATTTTATACTACTACCATATTGTAACTTTTTTTTGAGCAAAGCGTACGAAATTTATTAATCTTTGAAAAGGTGCGGTCACAGTCGAACTCTGTAACAAGGTAACAACATCTTGACTCAGTGAGTTTCCAAAACCGGTTAATATCTAACCTACCCCGTGGTCGAGTGAATTGATATATCCTGGTTAGGTTAGGTTATACAGTCAGATTTTGAGAGAATAAAAATGGGTTAGGTTATATCCCGTATCTCTATTCTCAAATTCCAATTTTAATTTTAGTGTGTCTATCATCTTAATTTTCTGTTTCACCATTTTCATCTTCATATGAAAGTTTGCAGAGTCAGATACCAATAGATATGAATTCATCAAATCCAAATGGTACATGTAAGTACTTATATTTAATTTTTCATAGAAGGGTGATTGTCATAGCAATTCTTTCCTGTTTGAAACCCTAATCCTCCCGTTACTGTTTAAATCCATAATACCAGTGCTTCTTCTTTAGATTTATGTAGAGGGAATCCAACGGAATAAATTTTTCCTTCTATATTGGGTTTATCGGGTTTTTTTTTAAATATTTTGGAGACTGGAAGAGAAATTGATCCATTATGGTGAGAACTCACATTTAGTCATATGAGAATTCTGTTATGTTAGTTTTAGGATTTATTCTCTCATATTCATACAATGATATTCGTTTAGTATAAAAAAACATGTGAAGTACTACTGCTATATTACGGTACTTCAGAAACTGGGTAAACATTTCCTCATGTCTCGTCGGCGCCTTAATTGTAGCACCCCTTTTGAGCTAAATTATGACAATTACGATCTCACGTCCATGAACTTATGTGGAAGACCATAGAGAAATGATGTAAAATTTGAATTCTTAAAGGGGAACTGTAAAGACCCTCAAGCTCGTCAACTCTATTAGACCAGTCAAGTGACGTTTTAGCCGATAACGACTCGATTAGTTTAACTCGAACGTTATTTAATAGAAATTAATCTAACATCGTTCTAGATACGAAATTAGTACCACTGGATAGATCTCGAAAAGTTACGCAAGATGGACTACTTGAACGTGCCATTCGGATACCAGACAAAGAAGATATCACTGGATTCATATAAAGGGTAAAATCCTCCTTTCCGGAAAAACGCTTTTGATGCAACAAGGATAGTTGTGGCATTCCCTTATCAGATTCTTGGGTTCCTTTAACAATCAGGGTCGACCTTATCCCTAGTCAATCGAGAGGATAACTCTCATTCTATTTTTCTTCTTCTTCTTCTTCAGTTTTCTTTCTTCTTCTTCTTCTTCAGTTTTCTTTCTTCTTCTCTTTCTTTCTTCCCCTGTTCTTTCTCTCTGCGAGTGATTCAAAAGATTAATGGAAGATTGGTGATCGAAGGAAGCTTTAAAAGATCATGGGGTAGTTGCTTGTGATGGGGTTACTGTCTGTTGTTGATTCAAACTTGGAGGTGGAAGTGAATTAGAAGTTAGGGTTTCTGAGATTTGGAATCGATCGAAGATCCATTTGAAATTGAGGTTTTAAAGGGGAGATTTGAGATGGTTTTTCATCAGCTTGAGTGAATTAGGGTTCAGATGAAGAGTAATTAGAAATTGAAGAAGTCATGGTTTTGAAGATGAGATTGATTGAAGCTCATGACTGAAGCTGTTAACAGAGTGAGGATTTAATTGTGTTAGTAAGAAGGTGTTGAAGCTGATTCAAGACTCAGGGGGAAATGCTAATGATATGGGGTTTTGCATTTGGGACTGAGGTTGATAATTGGAAGTAGTTGATGAAACTAAGTCTTAATCATGTCAACAAGAAGGCGACGAAGTGGTTGTTGGTGTTGATTTGCGTGTTGAAACAACCTCAGATGAAGGATTAAATGTAAGATGGTCTGTTGAATCAAGTTACATGTAAGAAGAAAAGTTTAACTTCAATTGCTGGAGAAATTTTTTTGAGGTAATTTATCTCCTAGTATCTCAGCAAAGCTTTTTGATTCATTTAAACTAGATGACCGCGCGTAGTGGGGGGCCGACCAAAAAAATTCTGTCGTAATTGATGTTGTTTGATTTTAACTTATATTGTACAATATATTTTACAATTTCTCTTCGGTTGGCCCATTAATCAGTACTGATGTACGAAAAATGATACTGTTCTTCGAGTTATTGCCCAACTTCGATCCATATATATTTCCATGCATAATGGGAATCCTTCGAGTTGTTGTCCACATTTGTTCCATATATATTGCCGTGCATATTAAGAATCCTCCGACAATTTTTTCCGGCCTTCAATAACTTCATTTCGAATTTTACAGCTCCAGCTGGGCTCTGCCTTCATCAAATTTTGTTCATGGTATAAATTTGCACACTATCAAATACATAGAAATTTCATGTAATTTCTCGGTCTATCATAGCTTAAACAAAATATATCCTAATCAACAACAACTTTGGTCCAATTTGCTACACAAAATTGGACCTAAATCTAGACTCATACGTAAAATGAATGTAAAGTTTGTGTTCTTTTGTTCTACACGTTCTTATAGAAATTTGGCACATCCGACTCGCGTTGATTTCCCTTTTAATTTTCAAGTGCACTCAAGCCAAGAGTTCGGTCCAAAGCATCATGTTGAACCTGACCTTCAGCCGTATGCCACGATGTACCCCAAACCAAGTAAAAGAGCATTTCTGTAAATATATCGCTTAATGGTGTATAACCCATCTTTTCTTTAGTTTTAATCTCCCTCATCATCATCTTTACGCAGCTCGCAATCTCCATGAATCCATATTCTCTCTAGTCTAAAGTTACTACGGAAGGAAAAATATAATTCAGATGCTAGCTTGCTACGTATCAGACAAATTATGAAATAAAGAAATTATGAGTTAAGGTTAACTTGTATGTTCGGTTTGAAGAGTTTTAGTTTTTGTTAATTGCAGAATTCAATTCAGAAATTTACCTCCTTCACATGATATTTTGCACTACCTTCAGTTCAGGTAAAAACCCATTTACTATAATATAGAGTTATATCTCTAAAAATTACGAATTTGATTCAAAGCATTATTTTCTTCATCTTCTTCCGTTGGAAACATCTGCTGCTACTGAAAAAAAATTTCTAATTAAAAAGAAACTGAAATTGATCGATTTCAGTGGATATTTTTGAGAAGCTTGAACTGATAATATGTTTTGTTGACTCTATTTGAAGGAAATTGGTGATCAACTTCATTGATTGTCACTGATTTAATCTCAATATTGTGAGATTG
The DNA here is from genome assembly GCF_003573695.1 of Papaver somniferum. Classification (NCBI taxonomy): domain Eukaryota; kingdom Viridiplantae; phylum Streptophyta; class Magnoliopsida; order Ranunculales; family Papaveraceae; genus Papaver; species Papaver somniferum. Next base: position 165,926,119 of record NC_039365.1, read on the forward strand.
GAAAATCAACAAAAACGATTTCAGTTTTTTTTGTACATTCTTTGTGACTGACAGAGACTACATATTGCCATCACATAGAAGGCCTCCTTAACAGTCGGCCAATGAATTATGAACTATGGATGTTAATAAAGATATATTGAAACTAAGATTGAGATAACTAAAGAATGGAAATGGCTAAGACTGAAGTAGTGTTGCAGATTGTAGAATATGAAGATGCTGGTAGTATGGACATCTGTATTTGGGATTCTGAAGTTGTTGGTGATGGTTATGGGTTTTTATGAAATATTACAGGTAGAATGGAATAATATTGCAGTGTGTGAACTAGACCTTAAGTGGATATAGAAAGTGGTTGGGTGTACTGAATGCTAAGGGTTGCTTGAATTGGATCTGCTGGTGATTGTGAAATAGTACTGGTAATTGCAGACGCAGTTGGGAGAATATTGTGTAATGATGCAGGTGGAATGAGATGGTGATGCTGTTTGTGGTTATACTAATTACAGATGTTATAAACTGGTTTAGATGAATGATTTAGGAAGTTGTATGAGTTGTTGATTGGTGGTAGTGGTTGTTGCCAGTCACAGGGCATGGAAGAAGTATATGATGAAGTTTGGATGTATGGGGAATCGGCGAATGTTGAGCTGGTATTGCAAGGCTGTGAAATTATAGGTGATGTTAGTACTGGAATGGAGGTGCAGGTGAAGCTGTTAGTGGCTCAGGTCAGGAAGAAAGTTAGAATGGTGATTTAGAGGTGTAGATAGTAGTTGTTGTGAAAGCTTGGAATAACTGCAATTGCAGGTAAACCTAGTTTGAAATTGTAATTGAAGTTCGAAGTTTTATTTAAGAATAATTTAATTGTACATTGGCTTGTGTAGTTTTGTCAATAGGTGTGTTGGTATTTGTCTAGTTACGAAGAAGAATGGAAGTCTGTTGTTGAATCATTGATTGAGACCTATTAGTCATCCCAGTCAGCTCAGCTGACTCAGTGTATCTGACTGAGTTAATTCAATAACCGTATCTGACCTGTACTGACTCAGTGAACCTTGACTGAGTTGGTTCCTTTGACCATTTGACATGGACCATGACTTGACTATGGACGTTGACTATTAGTTGACCATTGACTGTCATTTTACCGTTAGTGACCGTTAGTTGACTAAGTGGACTAGACCTTAGACTATTGGGATGAGTTTAATAGACTTGGGCTTGGAGTTAGTTTATTTAGTTTGATATTTTGGACCCTCTATGGTCCGAATTGACCTTTGGTTTGTTCTACAAAGTTATAGATAGTCATAAGACTTATTTGGTGGACTATAGTATCAACCTAATTGATTTGGTAACCTTAGCTATGCTAAAGATAGAGAATGTAAAGGTGTAAAGTCATAAATGAGCTCAGAAACATTATATAGACTTGTATGATTCTTGTGTGAGCCATTTTGGCTAAATTCTTAGACTTCTTGTATGATTAACAGTTAGTCTGTATTAACAACGAGCGATTCAAAGGACGAACCAGTGGATCATGGATCTCGAGGTAGGCGTGGCTTGTCATCAAAAGAGGTGGGAATACATTTGACTCTTTTGTAACCATTGTTATTTCTTTTCCAAAAGTTTATGCTTAACAAACTCATGCGTTGTCTATTTGTGCATTCCATGCTTTGTTTAAATTGCATTACGGTAATTCTGTTGATTCTGTTAATCTTTCCATGGAATGGAAAAGACTTGTGATGTTTGAATTTCAATATGAATTTTTATCGGAAATAAGAATTTCCACCTATGGTATATATGATACGCTCCTTCACATTTATACCTATGGCTTTTATGATATATTGGTCGACAGTTTGCGAGTTCAGAATTATCGACATCCATACAAACGATTAGGTGTGGATTTGCGAGTTCGGAATTGCACAACCATATTATACATTGTTTGAAGAAGGAGTTTGTCCATATACATGTACGTTCATTTCGGTGACTTGGTCACTGTTTAATTTTTCGGAAAAACATGTATTGTCTTCCAATTCTTGCTTATGATTACTTGAAAGTTAAATGTTATTCCTACTGGGCACCCTTTTAGGGATGATGTGCTCACCTATTCCCACTTTCAGTTTCAGAGACAGATCAGAGTGGCGCAGCGAAAGCTTCAAGTGTTGATTTCGTTAGTTGGTTATCGTCTGCTATGTTTATTATGTTGCATATTATATTTGTTAACCAAATGACTATTGTATATGTATCATTTGAGAGGAGTTCTTGTATATATATATTTCTGAGCGGGGCTAATTTTGGGTTAAGTTTTGTAATAGATTTCTTAATTGAATGTTTAAGTAAATGATTTACATTTTAGTGCCTCTTACTTAGTTAACCTCTTGGATTAGTCAGCTGTTAGCTTAGGAGGCGCTACAATATTGGTATCAGAGCTCACTATTAGATCTTATTTGGGAAAAGATAGGAATAGCCAGTGCCAGTTAGTGAACTAAATTAGTCTAGAACTGGGTTGAGTTGTGAGATAAGTTTTAATCACTAAAAGCTATCAATAATTAAAAGATTTATTTGATTGATTGATTTGTTGTTTGGTTATTTGCATGTGTAATGAAGTACAAATTGTAGGGTACGCCGATAACTTTAGCTAATATAGATTATAGAGTAATTAGTCTAAAAAGTGTGAACACGTAGACAATTCAATACTAAAAATAATGAGATTAATATTATTGAAAAATCTTGAAAGTCAAATAGAAACTTATTGAACACTTTGACTTACACGCGTAGAGTCAACTATTTAAAATTTTATAAATGTTAATAATATTTTTGGGACTCAATAATATTTGTAAGAATAGTTAGAATAATAGTTCGACCATCAACGTTAATAATAAAAATATTATAAGAATAATTATAGATGACAATAATAATAATAATAATAATAATAATAGTAATAAAGTAATGAACAACATTTGTCAATTAGTATCATATTGAACATAACTTAACTAAAATTTCATTGAAGACATATAACGATTACTAAATTAAACTAATGACAAATTATAGATGTATGTTTTGTGTCTAAACTAGATATTTAATATAATATTTATTAGGCGTTAGACGTAAGAAGGTTAGGATATAATGCATAAAATAAAAAGACTCAACTTGTTAGTAATCTTGTAGCGAATTATCTTTAGCCTAACAAATGAGAAATCTTTAAAATGAAACAAATATAAATGAAGTGGTAATAATAGTATCCAGATGTTTAGTATAAGATTATACTTAAATGAAAATAAATTCATATATTAATATGATACTTTACACTAATAGAAAAATATAAAGACTATTAGGCTATACTATAATTTTATGCAGACTCAAATTTAAATCATATTAAATTACCGACGCCATTTTTTTTAACATGATGTAGTACATGGATTCAATTTAATGAATAAAATATGTTATATCGACCTTTACATGAATGTAGAATTTTATTTAGAAGATTAAGGCTTAGTGTACCAACTGGACTAGCAACTTAAAAATAATGAGAATAATACCACAGTTAATAATACTATTTGAGTAATTAAGCTAGTAGCCAATCTATAGTAAATAGTATTCGGAAAATTTAATTTATATATGATATTGCACTAAAATTAAAATATTAGATATTATAAATTGACGTGATGAAATTGGATTATTTGTACTGATAACAAATCTGATGATTAAATTTCTTAAAATGTTGCGAATTATATATATACTTAATGGAGTAAAATTTTAGGTTACACCAGTTACGATAAAAGTTTAGAGATTAATTAATTTTAAGAAATTAATACTTAGTTAATCCATCACTGGGGAATAATGAAGGTTGTGTTTTCTCTGTTCGTGGGAAGGCATTGTTGGGATTGGCCAACCTTGACAGCGCAACTGCATTCAGAGATGACCGACCATAGAAGTTTAGTTTAAGTCTTTAGGAAACCGATAGATATAATTTCACTTAGAAATATTCGTAGGGATCTCCCTTGTAATTAGAGACAGAGATTTTATATAATAGAAATTAGTTTAAGAAACTTAAACTTCCCTATTTGATTGAATTTAAATCAGCGTAGTTGAACATAGAGCCACAAATTTTAGTTGTAGAAAGCCATATAAGAATGTACTTTGTTTTATATATTGTTTTCCCTTAGATAGGAGATAGGATTATTCTATAAGGTGGGGAGTTTTTGAAGACCAGAAGGGTGATTCAATTATCGAGGAAGAAAATGTATAAGGTGGGGAGAATGTAAAGACCCTCAAGCTCGTCAACGCTATTAGACCAGTCAAGTGACTTTTTAGCCGATAACGACTCGATTAGTTTAAATCGAACGTTATTTAATAGAAATTAATCTAACATCGTTCTAGATAAGAAATTAGTACCACTTGATAGATTTCAAAAAGTTATGCAAGATGGACTACTTGAACGTGTCATTCGGATAACAGACAAAGAAGATATTACTGTATTAGTATAAAGGGTAAAATCTTCCTTTCCGGAAAAACGCTTTTGATACAACAAGGACAGCTGTGGCTTTCCCTTTTCAGATTCTTGGGTTCCTTTAACAATCGGGGTCGACCTTATTCCTAGTCAATCGAGAGGATAACTCTCATTCTATTTTTCTTCTTCTTCTTCAGTTTTCTTTCTTCTTCTCTTTCTTTCTTCCCCCGTTCTTTCTGGTTGCGAGTGATTAGAAAGATTAATGGAAGATTGGTGATCGAAGGAAGGTTTAAAAGATCATGGGGTAGATTTTTGTGATGGGGTTACTGTCTGTTGTTGATTCAGACTTGGAGGTGGAAGTGAATTAGAAGCTAGGGTTTCTGAGATTTGGAATGGATCACAGATTCATTTGAAATTGAGGTTTTGAAGGGGAGATTTGAGATGGGTTTTCATCAGTTTGAGTGAATTAGGGTTCATATGAAGAGTAATTAGAAATTGAAGAAGTCAGGGTTTTGAAGCTGAGATTGATTGAAGCTCATGACTGAAGCTGTTAACATAGGGAGGGTTCAATTGTGTTAGTAAGAAGGTGTTGAAGCTGATTCAAGACTCAGGGGAAATGCTAATGATATGGGGTTTTTCATTTAGGACTGAGGTTGATAATTGGAAGTTGTTGATGAAACTAAGGCTTAATTATGTCAACAAGAAGGATACGAAGTGGTTGTTGGTGTTGATTTGCGTATTGAAACAACCTCGGATGAAGGATTGAATGTAAGATGGTCTGTTGAATCAAGTTACATGTAAGAAGAAGAGTTTAACTTCAATTGCTGGAGAAAGTCTTTTGAGGTAATTTATCTCCTAGTATCTCAGTAAAGCTTTTTGATTTCATTTAAATGAATTATGAACTATGGATGTTAGTAAAGATATATTGAAACTAAGATTGAGATAACTATAGAATGGAAATGGCTGACTGAAATAGTGGTGCAGTTGCAGAGTGTAGAATATGAAGACGCTGGTAGTATGGAGATTTTTATTTGGGATTCTGAAGTTGTTGGTGATGGTTATGGGTTTTTATGAAATGTTACAGGTAGAATGGAATAGTATTGCAGTGTGTGAGCTAGACCTTAAGTGGATATAGAAAGTGGTTGAGTGTATTGAATTCTAAGAGTTGCTTGAATTGGATCTGCTGGTGATTGTGAAATAGTACTGGTAATTGCAGATGCAGTTGGGAGAATATTGTGTAATGATGCAGGTGGAATGAGATGGTGATGATGTTTGTGATTATACTAATTACAGATGTTATAAACTGGTTTAGATGAATGATTTAGGAAGTTGTATGATTTGTTGATTGGTGGTAGTGGTTGTTGCCAGTCACATGGCATGGAAGAAGTATATGATGAATTTTGGATGTATGGGGAATCGGCGAATGTTGAGCTGGTATTGCAAGGATGTGAAGTTATAGGTGATGTTAGTACCGGAATGGAGGTGCAGGTGAAGCTGTTAGTGGCTCAGGTCAGGAACAAAGTTAGAATGGTGATTTAGAGGTGTAGATAGTAGTTGCTGTGAAAGCTTGGAATAACTGCAATTGCAGGTAAACCTAGTTTGAAATTGTAATTGAAGTTCGAAGTTTTATTTAAGAATAATTTAATTGTACATTGGCTTGTGTAGTTTTGTCAATAGGTGTGTTAGTATTTGTCTAGTTATGAAGAAGAATGGAAGTTTGTTGTTGAATCATTGATTGAGACCTATTAGTCATCTCAGTCAGCTCAGCTGACTCAGTGTATCTGACTGAGTTAACTCAATAACCGTATCTGACCTGTACTGACTCAGTGAACTTTGACTGAGTTGGTTCCTTTGACCATTTGACATGGACCATGACTTGACTATTGACGTTGACTGTAGTTGGTAGACTTGGGCTTGGAGTTAGTTTACTTAGTTTGATATTTTTGACCCTCTATGGTCTGAATTGACCTTTGGTTTGTTCTACAAAGTTATAGATAGTCATAAGACTTATTTGGTGGACTATAGTATCAACCTAATTGATTTGGTAACCTTAGCTATGCTAAAGATAGAGAATGTAAAGGTGTAAAGTCATAAATGAGGTTAGAAACATTACATAGACTTGTATGATTCTTGTGTGAGCCATTTTGGCTAGATTCTTAGACTTCTTGTATGATTAACAGTTAGTCTGTATTAACAACGAGCGATTCAAAGGACGAACCAGTGGATCATGGATCTCGAGGTAGGCGTGGCTTGTCATCAAAAGAGATGGGAATACATTCGATTCTTTTGTAACCATTGTTGTTTCTTTTACAAAAGTTTATGCTTAACAAACTCATGCGTTGTCTATTTGTGCATTCCATGCTTTGTTTAAATTGCATTACGGTAATTCTGTTGATTCTGTTAATCTTTCCATGGAATGGAAAGGACTTGTGATGTTTGAATGTCAATATGAATTTTTATGGGAAATAAGAATTTCCACATGTGGTATATAGGATACGCTCCTTCACATTTATACCTAGAGATTTTATGATATATTGGTCAACAGTTTGCGAGTTCGGAATTGTCGACATCTATACATACGATTAGGTGTGGATTTGCGAGTTCGGAATTGCACAACCATATTATACATTGTTTGAAGAAGGAGTTTGTCCATATACATGTATGTTCATTTCGGTGACTTGGTCACTGTTTAATGTTTCGGGAAAACATGTATTGTCTTCCAATTCTTGCTTATGATTACTTGAAAGTTAAATGTTATTCCTACTGGGCACCCCTTTTAGGGATGATGTGCTCACCCATTCCCACTTTCAGTTTCAGAGACATATCAGAGTTGCGCAACGAAAGCTTCAAGTGGTTATTTCGTTAGTTGGTTATCGTCTACTATGTTTATTATGTTGCATATTATATTTGTAAACCAAATGACTATTATATATGTATCATTTGAGAGGAGTTCTTGCATATATATATATTTCTGAGTGGGGCTACTTTTGAGCTAAGTTTTGTAGTAGATTTCTTAATTGAATGTTTAAGTAAATGATTTAGATATTAGTGTCTTTTACTTAGTTAACCTCTTGGATTAGTCAACTGTTAGTTTAGGAGACGCTACAGGAACTTATGATGGAGATAGTGTTTTATGAATATGCCTGAGCCAATCGTCCAATACGGATGCAGTTAACCTGCTCACGATGATTGTTTTTGTATATGGAGCGGGGGATCACCGATCTTTCTATTTTAATACTTCGTTGAATCCGTGCATAGAGTTTCATATTTTTACCTTTATATCCATGAGGTATATTTGTTCTCTGACTTACTATAGTGTCTTGGAGGTTTTGAGCACACCCTTCATGGTTATGTTGAAAATGGCCTGTCGTGTAAGGTTAATCAGAAAATTGGTGTGCAAGTTGGATGGACGTAGACGAAAGAACTTACTCTGGCATCTATGTATTTTTTTGGTTCTATAAACACTGTATCTCTCACTTGCCATAAGAAAATCCAAACAAGTCAATATTTCCACAAACCAACAAACCATATTTATTTCATACATTCATTTTACTGTCACCCAATTTATTATACACGAGGATTTTACAGTTTACCCAGTTTATTTTAGCACTGGAAATTACCCAGTTTATATTATTAGGTACTGGGAGTATATGTTTCATGCCATACTTGGACATCATGTTTGAAAAAATATTATGTTATCACTAATCGTGTTAAGTATGTGGCGTGTGTAACTATAGTGTCATCCTAACAGAGCATTCGAAACAGCTCTAGTCACTTGGAAAAGATCAGTTGGATGCTTTATAATGAAAATCAACCGAGGTTCCATGGGTGAGGTTTTCTCCCTTTAAGTTTTCTTGGTTTTCATTTATGCTGATATTTGCTGAAGATAACTTAAATTTTATAATGTTAAATTTCTTTGTGTTCAAATCGAAATCCATCACTCAATTGCTGGTTGGTTAAACACTCACGCTGTCCACTCTTGTCACAACTTACTATGTACAATTTGATACACAAATCTTATTAATTATCAAATGCAGTAGTTCTGAAAGTGGTAAATGAATCGAGAATGGGCAGGTGTATATGGCTATGTTGTCATGTTCATATTTTCTTTTACCTTATACTTAGATTTGTATGTTGGTAAAATCGTACATGTAGTATGCATCAACATGTTATATTTAAGGTTGTTATCTATATCGTATATGCCTATTGTACTCAGAGTGAATTACTACTGTGAGTTAAGGGCAGATGTGACTCTAGTTTGATGCGTACTGGACACTATTTTGAAGAAAATATGATAAACCCATTACATTTATGAGCTTGAATTGATGGAAACGATATGCAACATTTTTGCTTATCAAGTTATGAAACCTGATTATTCTAAGGATGACACATTTCATCTAGAGAATTCATTTTTAGTCTGAACTACCTAGTTGATGAATTGTATGTTGAACATAGGAGGTCTATTTATTTTTTAATATGTTCAACGTAAATGAAATAGTTAATGAAACCTATCCTTCATTGTTTTGTTTTTGGTTTGTGTAGTTAGATTGTGAAACCCCCGTGTCTTTGGACTTCAGGCTACAAGAAATAAGATACAAATAAATATGAAATGCATCAGCTAACTTTGATCTATTTGTACGAATGGTTAGGTTGTAGCGACAATGATGTGGTTTATGTAATTTTGTGGTCCGGTGGCAGAATTAGCGATCGGTCAGCGGTCGGTGGGAAAAGCTACAGCAGTTCAAGAATCTAGCACTTAGGAAAAATGCCAGGGAAAAAAAGATAAAATGTATATTAGTGTTTCAAATTTCAGTGTTTTTTTTTCTTTTTTTTTCCAAACGATGTCTCGTTTAAGGTGTACTAATGATTTACTGATGTTGCATCATTTTTAGGGGCGGATCAAGTAAACATAATGATAGACGCATTTATGTGCCTGATTTGTCCTCAATGTTCCGTATTGTGAGTACTCGATTTTGTCCTTATTATAGTTTTTTGTGTGTTTGTAAGTATTTTTTGGAAATGAATATTGTTGGAAAATTTGGCTAGAAAAGTTGTTCGAAGCACCCCAGGAGGACGATTGCTATACGAACCCCTACTTTTGCTAAGGAGCACCCTGGGCTATGTACATCCCAATTTCATTCTCTGCACCCACCTGCTAAGGGAACCCCTACTCTGGATAGGGGCACCCTATTCTTCTTCCACGTTTAACCAGATTTTGACGGAAAAAATTCTTTTGAACTGCAAAAATTAGGGTTGAGATTCTGACGATGTTCTACAGAGACTAAATGGCTGAAACTTCGTGGGTAGTTGTGATTTTTCATAACAATCCTGGTATGGGCTTTTGGGTCGATCAGAATTGGCTGAATCGTGTCATGGAGCAAAAATAGGGGAGTACGTGCAAAGGGGGAAGGTGTTCACGCGTCTGCTGTTGTTGGGGGAGTTTGGAATGTGCTGGGAGAATGCTAGAGGCGTGTAAGAGTTAAACAAGGAGAGTTTGCAGCTGTAAAACGCGTAAGAAGCTAAAACATGAAAGAAAATATCCGAAAATATTTTCTTTCACTGCCGATAATTTGTGAATTTATGGAGGAGATTCGATGCATCTTTCGGGTATAAATAGAGTCCCTTGGGTCATATAACGGGGAACAAAGAGTTTGGGAAGGATTTGGAACATCACAGAGGCGAAATACGATCACCAGAGAAACCTGCTGCTGCTGCTGCCATTGAAGAACACAAAGAACATAAGACCTCAAGAAGCAGTCTTATTTTGCTATAGTATTTGCGACTGTTCAGTGACAGTCTTAGAGCTACAGTAACAGTGACACATCCTTTGTATCGTTCTTTGGTTTGTAACAAATATAATTGTTTCAAACCCGGTTTTGAATTATTTCTCCCTTTTCATCATTTGTAAACCATTTTTGAGTGTGTTTCCAATATGATGAGAGGCTAAATTCTCGCTTAACCAAGAAAATGGATGAAGCTATTTACACATGAATAATGGGTAACTATTTCATTTTCTCTAATTTTTAATCATAATTCACTCAATCACTGCTTTTGCAGAGTTTTTAAATGTTTACATAATTTTCTTAATTACTTGTGATTCAATTTGATAGATTATACTTTGTTTAATAAATTGATAATCTATGCTTGATGAATACAATTAATATTTGAGAATATGTTTGATTATTTGTGAATTAAGAAATAAGGGACTTAAAAGATAATTAGAGTTTTGGATTATTTGGCATAATTTATTCATGTATGATAGTGGAATCAGTGTCTTGGTTATTCCTAATAATCTTGAGTTAAGTTTTGTTTGTTTTTAAATATCTTGAATCTAAAATCTTTTGCTTTCACAAGTCTCAACGAACTTTTTACTGCAACTCAATTGAAAATCACATCAATTTTTGGCGCCGACGCCGGGGATTTGTCTTTAGGCTAGAGTTTTTAGATTTATTTTTTTTTAGGTTTTTTATTTGTTTGTTCTACTTTACGTTTTTGAGTTTTTGTCTTTTTACTACAGATTCTGGAATTTGGAGCGAAAGAAAAATTTGCCAAAGCTGTTGGTGAATACTTAAAGATTTGGAGTAAAAGTAAAGAGAAATGAGCGAAAGAAAAGAAGAATAAAAATTAATTAAAAAAAGAGAGAGAGAGAAAGACATTTTTTTTGTTTTCTTAGATTTTTTTTTAGATTATCTTTTTCTTTTGCATTATATTTTTGGACTGTGGACTGTGGACTTTGGAACTTTATTTTTTCTAACCCTACGGAAGGTTAGTTTAAATATAAACTGTTTGCAAAGAAGGACGACGATTACGATATATCCTCGGCCCCTCGGGTTCGTACATGACATAGGAGTCGTGGCCCGAGTCGACTTCAGCGGTTCTTCGCCCGTCCGGTACGGGAGGTAAGGTTTTCGAAACACCCGCGAATCCCCTGTCAGCGAGTTTACTGTATTCATTCGTTTACATATACGCTGAGGAATTGAAAACGACTGCTTTAATTTCCTAGTAAAGGGCAAGGACTGGCCATACAAGATAAGGGTTCGGATTTCATCACCGTTCTCTTCTTGCCCGCCTTAGGAAAACGAAACCAAAAGCGAACCTAAGCCTAAAATTTTGACTAGAACGAGACCTATAGGGTAACGAGCTTAATAGGAAATTCGTTCGAAAAATATTGGTTACTCTTTTGAGCATACTTTGAAGTTCATGATGGTTTCTGTGAGTTGAATACGCTGCCTTGTAACGCCGGTGAGGCCTTGGGTATCAAAGCTCCACGCAGCTTCCCTCGTCTCTATTCAACTTATTTTAACTCGGATTGATTCCAGGGAGGATTTCTCAGATTGTAACGAGTTCCTTTTAGAAAGAATAGAAGCTAGTCTCGAAAAAATCTAAGTGGAGCCATCATGCTTTTGTTTGCTAGAAATCTTTAGGTTTGCTTTGGTGGAGTCAGCCTGCTTTGTGCTTGCTTAGAACCTCCCTTCCTTTAGGATTATTTTATTTGTTTTTCTAGTGTATGCCCGAGGTCATTAGAGCACGGGCTTGTAAAAGAGATAATCTAGATGGATTGATCAGTGAAAAACCTAGTAGTTCTTCTTGTGGAAGCGGGGAGCTCGAAGACTCTTCTTGTGGAAGCCAGGCATACTGGCTCAACACATCCTTCCTCTTAGTGTTGAGACGAGTAAATTCCTCAACATTCACCACTGTGTTTCCAGGAATTCTGCCTCAACACATCCTTCCTCTTAGTGTTGAGACGTGTAAATTCCTCAACACTCACCACTATGTTTCCAGGCATGCTGCCTCAACACATCCTTCTTCTTAGTGTTGAGACGTATAAATTCCTCAACAATCACTACTGTGTTGCTAGGCATGCTTCCTCAACACATCCTTCCTCTTAGTTTTGAGACGTGTAAATTCCTCAACACTCACCACTGTGTTGCCAGGCATGCTGCCTCAACACATCCTTTCTATTAGTGTTGATACGTGCAAATTCCTCAACAATCACTACTGTGTTGCCAGGCATGCTGCCCCGACACACCCTCCTCTTGGTGTTGAGACGTGTAAATTCCTCAACACTCACTATTGTGTTGGTAGGCATGCTTCCTCAACAAATTCTTCCTCTTAGTGTTGAGACGTGTAAATTCCTCAACGCTCACTACTTTATTGCCAGGCATGCTTCCTCAACACATCCTTTCTCTTAGTGTTGAGACGTGCAAATTCCTCAACAATCACTACTGTGTTTCCAGGCATGCTTCCTCAACACACCCTCCTCTTGGTGTTGAAACGTGCCAATTCCTCAACACTCTCTACTGTGTTGCCAGGCATGCTGCCTCAACACATCATTTCTCTTAGTGTTGAGACGTGTAAACTCCTCAGCACTCACTACTGTGTCGCCAGGCATGCTGCCTCAACACATCCTTCCTCTTAGTGTTGAGACGTGTAAATTACTCAACACTCACCACCGTGTTGCCAGGCATGCCACCTCAACATATCTTTCCTCTTAGTGTTGAGACGTGTAAATTTCTCAACACACACATCTGTGTTTCTAGGAATGCTTCCTCAACACATTCTTCCTTTTAGTGTTGAGACGTGCAAATTCCTCAACACTCACTACTGTGTTTCCAGGCATGCTGCCTCAACACATCCTTTCTATTAGTGTTGAGACGTGTAAATTCCTCAACACTCACCACTGTGTTGCCAGGAATTCTGCCTCAACACATCCTTCCTCTTAGTGTTGAGATGTGTAAATTCCTCAATACTCACTACTATGTTGCTAGGCATGCTTCATCAACACATTATTCCTCTTAGTGTTGAGACGTGTATATTTCTCAACACTCACTAATGTGTTGCTAGGCATGCTGCCTCAGCACACCTTTCCTATTCGTGTTGAGACGTGTAAATTCCTCAACACTCACTACTGTTTTGCCAGGCATGCTGCCTCAACACATCCTTCCTCTTAGTGTTGAGACGTGAAAATTCCTCAACACTCACTACTGTGTAGCCAGGCATGCTACCTCAACACACCCTCCTCTTGTTGTTAAGACGTGCAAACTCCTCAACACCACTATTGTATTGCCAGGCATGCTGCCTCAACACACCCTCCTCTTGGTGTTGAGACGTGCAAATTCCTCAACATCACTATTGTATTTCCAGGCATGCTGCCTCAACACACCCTCCTCTTGGTGTTGAGACGTACAAATTCCTCAACACTCACTACTGTGTTGCCAGGCATGCTGTCTCAACACATCCTTTCTCTTAGTGTTGAGACGTGTAAATTCCTCAACACTCATCACTGTGTTTCCAGGCATGCTACCTCAACACATCCTTCATATTAGTTTTGAGACGTGTAAATTCCTCAACACTCACTACTGTGTTGCTAGGCATGCTTCCTCAACACATTCTTCCTCTTAGTGTTGAGACGTGTAAATTCCTCAACACTCACTACTGCGTTGCTAGGAAGGCTTCCTCAACACATCCTTCCTCTTAGTGTTGAGACGTGTGAATTCCTCAACATTCACTATTGTGTTGCTAGGAATGCTTCCTCAACACATTCTTCCTCTTAGTGTTGAGACGTGTAAATTACTCAACATTCATTATTCTGTTGCCAGGCATGCTGCCTCAACATACCTTTCCTATTTTTGTTGAGATGTGTAAATTCCTCAATAGTCACTACTGTGTTGCAAGGCATACTACCTTAACACATCCATCCTCTTAGTGTTGAGTCGTGTAAAATCCTCAACACTCACCACTCTGTTGTCAGGCATACTGCCTCAACACATCCTCCTTTTAGTGTTGAGACATACAAATTCCCCAACACTCACAACTGTGTTGTCATGCATATTGCCTCAATACATTATAGTACTGACGGCTCCACCACCTCAACACTCATCTTTGTATTCAAGGATCGCTACCAACACTACATGGCATCAACACCCTGTGGCCAATCCAGAAGTATGCCAACACAAGGATCATAGACTACTCATGCCTCCTGCCAAGGTTAGTCGAATTTTCCTGGAAATCTCTTAATATCTTCCCTTTCGATTTTTATCCTCATATGTCACCATCTCATGCTTACCCTGCAACAATGCCATTATTACGTGCTAAGCAGGGGACTTAATGTTGATGATGGTTTTTAGTTCAGGGTTAAAATTGTAAAACTCACATTTAATGTGTCGTCACTCCGCAAAAAAACGGATCCATGTAAAGTGATGAGTGTTCAACCTCTCCACTAGCATATTTATTTAGAAACTCAATATGTTCACATGAAATTTATCCATACTGGTGCATGTAGCAACAATCCCAGTCTAATCAATTGATCCTCCATGGATTAGTAGGTGCAAAGTCCTACCCAAAATCATAAAGCAAAGAATAAAGGATCCGCGGAGTAAGAACAACAATGAGAGGAAGCGTGGACATGCCATAGGCCAGCCGGAACCACTTGGACACTCCCCATGCTACCCAACCGGCCCTTACTCCTTTATCAACCAATCGGGTCGCTTTAAACCTTCCACACTCCCATGAGTTATGGCTGGGTCCATACTTGCCGGCCCTATTCCCCATCGACCAATCAGGTCGCATTAAACCTACCACGTGCACCAGAAGTATGGCAACACTCGTACTTGTCAGGCCCCCTCTTTTTATTGACCAATCAGGTTGCTCTAAACCTGCCATAATATTAAAAGAGATGGAATTGCGTCAAGTGGCCACCATGGCAAATTGACTTTCAAAGATTGTACAAACAATTGGGAACGTTTGGTAAACAGTTTTAGTATGAGATACAATACAAAAGTTTTGTATGGATGTCTAGCATAAAATACTAAAAATTCAAATCAATCGGAGTAACGAGCTAAGAGATACAACATAAAAGGCGAGCTAGGCATGGCTGAAAACTGACAGAATCCCTCCTGAATTCTTCCTGAGTTTTACTGTCGGGATGTTTTCACCTCCTAAACGATCTCAAAACCTAAATATTCCCATGCATGGAGGTAGGAAATTCTTTTCTGATCAGAAAGGAGGGGAGGACCGTCAAAATCCGAGTTCGTACGATTTTAGTGAGGGTCCCACATCTGAATTTTCTGATTACGAAATTTCATGAGTTAACACAAATTTATGTGAATCATCTCAGCCATCCAACTTTTCTAGCCAACTTAAATGGTTTACATTGAATTTGGGACAATCATCTCAGCCATCCACGACCACATACCGCATGTCGCATGCCTTATGCGCTAATTAGGGTTTCGACATGCCAAACCCTAATTTAGGCAAAGTTGTTACGCCAACAATCTTCCACAGAACATTGGTATTAATGTGGCCATTGAAACTGATGTTTCCACACCAAGTTTGAGTCTAATACCAACGTGCCAAAAATTTAGTGGTCATGGCTACGCCAGGCGCCACTTGCACCATCGTGTTGCTAGCTTGCACAAACCATGCCAGCCACCCCACCGTGCCACTGGCATGCACAAACCTTGCCAGCCATGCCGCAATGCCGCTGGCATGCACTAAAGATGCCATTGCGCCATTATTAGGCGCCAACAGAAGGTAGCCATAATCAACGACTACCCTTACTCATGAGATGCAATATCATCCATCCAGGTTTGCAACCGAACTGACAGACTTGTGGCCACTTTTAGGTGACCAGCCATCTAAGTCTAGTGACCACGACTATGCAAGGCATCACTTGCACCACCGTGCCACTGGCGTGCACGAACTATGCCAGCCATGCCGCAATGCCACTGGCATGCGCTAAAAGCGCCACTGTACCATTTTCAGGCGCCAACAGAAGATAGCCATAATCAGCGGCTATCCTTCCTCATGAGATGCAATCTCAGCCATCCAAGTTCGCCACCGACATGGCATGCTTGTGGAAAGTTTTAGGCGACCAGTCGCCTAAATCTAGTGGCCATGGCTACGCCAGGCGCCACTTGCACCACCGTGCCACTAGCATGCACGAGCCATGCCAGCCATGCCGCATTGCCGCTGGCATACACCAAAACGCCATTGTTCCATTATCAGGCGCCAACAGAAGGTAGCCATAATCAACGACTACCCTTCCTCATGAGATGCAATCTTACCCATCCAAGTTCGCCACCGAACTGGCAGGAAACTTTTATGCGACCAGTCAAGACGAACCTAATAGCATCACATGCTATTTTCCTGCGGAAAGTCTCTTGATTTTAACTTGCCACACGTAGCAAAGTGCTACATGTTTTCTACGAAAACACTCGAGACATCAAACATGTCACAAACTGGGAGATACTCATCAGGATATTGGTCTGGCGGTTTACAGCGTGCGGCGTGCAATACGCCCATTACAAGAAAGTGTCATAAAGCGGGGCGGTTAGTAATGGAAAAAAGTAATGGTGTAAATGGATCTACCTCCTTCATTTTGGAAGCATAATTCCCGACGCTACATGTTACTCTTCCACCACTTAATCGTCTCCACTTCTCACGAGACCAGGGTACATTTTGTTACGACTTGTATAAATAGGTTTCACCTATTTACCACCAGACAACAAGTTTGGGTCGGAGAACAACACGGTATCCAGAAATCACCTGGTAGCTTTCCATTATGCTAGCCAGTTCTACTTTCTGATACAAGTCATAAACAACCACACCTTCAGAATCAACGATTCTGGTCTCAACGCTCTCTTCGCTTCCCCCTAAGGCCAACCCTTCTCCTTCACTTTGTGACCGAAGCAAGCCTGGAACAAACATTTCTTGGTTTAGGCCAGGATTGTACAGATTGATCTCTCGAATCAAAAGTACTCCCGCGCAGTGCATTGTTTAGGGTCTAGACTCGTTTCTCATCCACACACATGAAATTTACCAAAATCGGCAGAAACCGTTTTCACCCACGAACAGGAGCAAATTGAGTTTTTGTCAAGTGTATATCTATAATAACACCTACTTGCAGAATGTCCAATTTTTCGACAGATCTGACACTCCATCTGTGACCAGTCAATAGTACCACCACTAGAAACAACAGAATAACCTCTAGAACCATAACTAGAAGAGCCTTTGTGTAGGTATTATTCTTGAAATTAATTAGAAGTATTATTTTTTTGATTCTTGTTGTGATTATATTTCTTACTTCCATTCCCTCCCTCAGAATTTATATTGCGGCCATACATAGCTGTGGCATTTTGATTATCAAATATTCCTTGAACTTCAGCCTCTTGATATTTAAGCCATTGTTGATGATTAATCAAACGTGCTTTAATCTCAGCAAAAGTAAATGGCACTTCTCGTGTTTGAGCAGAAATAACAAGATTATTGTAATCACGACCAAGACCATTCAACACATGCATAATGATATCAGAATTACTTACACGTTCATTAATTGTTGCGAGATTATCAGTGATAGTCTTGATTTCATGAAGATAGTCTTCGACAGATCTGTTACCACCCTTTATAGATTGAAGATGATTCTGTAGCATGGATCTACTCACAACACACTGAGTAGTAAATGTAGTTTTCAGAAATGACCAGATCTCTTGAGCAGTAGCTAAACCAAGAACAACAACGGAGATGGATTGTGTAAATGTAGCTTTAAAACAACTAGAAACAAACCGATCTACTTCCCCCAAATACAACCATTCTGGATCCGTAGATTGAACACCATCAATCATCAAGAAACGAGAAGGTTCTTGGATAATACCATCAACATAATCAAATAAATCGACAAAGATTAACACAGATTCAAATTGATCTTTCCATAGCAAGAAGTTGGTACTATCAAGTTTCAGAGAGATAAAATTCTTAATCTTAGTAAAAGGAAGGCGAAAATTATATCTATCTTGAGTTTATTCATCATTAACAGCGGAAAAGACTGAATTACGAGTAACTGGAGGCATTGTTGAATTAAGAATTGTAAAAAGTGAAATCTTGTGATGAAATAATCTTCAGAAAATGATCAACCAAAGAAGGATTGATCAGCAGGAGATGTAAATCTTGAAAATAAGCTTCAAGAAAACAGATCTGAGTAGATGAAATGGATCGAAAATGCTACACCAGAAACGTAGTTATGAAATTATTCGATCAAAGATCAAATCTGCAATGTGAGATGATGAAAGATTCAAAAGGTTATTAGATTGTTGTTGATGAATAGTTGAAAAATCACAAAATTGGTTAAAAAGACCAAAATCAATAATTCTGGGTGAAAAAGACATCTAGGTTTTGATAATGTTTAAATGGACAAAAATGTTAAAATAGTCAGGATGTAAACACTTTCATCCTACCCATTTTTAAATATTTTTTCTTATTTTTAATTTATATCAGGATGCATCCAGTTTCATCCTCGCTATTTTATAAGTTTAAGCCAGGATGAATCCAGTTTTATCCTTGCTATCTTTTTTTTGTCTATTTCACCCGTAATAATTTTTACTCGTCCATTAGAACCATGTTTTAAAAATATTTGGACAAATGAACCATTTTCCGTCGAAGAATTTGCTGTTTTAGAAAAGATCTAACCTAATCGATACCATGTGAGATAATCCGAGTAAAGGTAATTAAAGGTAATGAATTATTAGAATAGTTTCAGATAGAGGGAGAGTCTTTACGGACAGTACTTATAGTACTAACCAAGGACTATACACGTGTAAGACCAATACAAGAATCTTACATACCACACATTATACAGATACAGACGTAACTACACCCATAAACAGGATAAGGGCAGACACTGTAATGCACTAGAAAGGCAAACAATTTAAATTTCATCTGTGAGTTTAAACGAGATTTAGTAAGAAGAAAGACTATATGATTGGAATGAATACTCTTATTCTTCTTGTTAACTAAAATATGAAATCGATTTTGCTGTCATTCAATCTTTTAGGTAAATTTTGTTAAGATTGGAGGTTAATTTTTTTCTATTAAGAATGAAAACGAACGGAAATTGATCGATTAAGATCGATCTAATGGATAATTTCAAGAACTATAAATAATTTGGTTGTTTGATTTTATTAGATGGAAATCTGTAGTTAATTTTTTCTTATCACGTAAAATTGTATCCTAATTTGATAAGATCGTGAAAATGAAAATTTTGATTTTAAATTCCATGCACAAACTTTATGACGGACATAAGGCTGTTTTTTCATCCTAGATGGCCTCCCTTTGGTCGGCCAATTATCGCCGATCTTAATTTTTGAGGAAGTGGTCATATTTTAAGGCAACCACTCAAGAAGCACCATATACTAATGGTCAAAAGGAAAATAATAGTGTTGTTTGTAACTACATATACCGCAAGTATCTGGTTAGTTAATAGTGTCTGGTTTTTAGAGCATCTCCAACTAGTTGTCTGGTTTATAATCCATCTCCAACCATGAACTAAATATCTAGTTACTTAATTAATAATATTTAGGATGTTTACATCTTTTAGGAAAACCTCTAAAATCAGAGGATGGAGTAGAGGATGCGAGAATAACTACGTAACATATCATCCTTACATTTATCTTTGAAGTTCTCAGTGGAGATGTTTTTTTCTTAAAACACAAAAAATTCCCTATGCGGCCTAAAACATAGGGACTCTCCAACGTCTCGTTGGAGATGCTCTTAGTGACTAGTATGTTTACATCCTCTATAAGAATCTCCAAAACTAGAGGATGATATTAAGGATGTCTGTATAGCTACATTACACATCACTTTTACATTTAATCCTCACATTCTCGTTGGAGAAATTTTGTTAAAAAATAAAAAAATCCTATGTGGCCTAATATTAGAAAATTGAGGATGTTTCATTGGAAATGCTCTTAAAACCATGAAAAACATGTAATCAATCATCAATACTTCTTTATACAAAGGAGAATGATTGTGCCAATGTGGCGTCCTTACATTCATCCTCTTGAATGGTACAAAAATAGAGCGCCACATCAACCACTAAAAATGCCTAGCTGTCATGTCATATCAGTCTTTGACTAAGCGACACGTTTTTTGGTTTTGCTTAAAATTGTTCTTTTGAAAGAGACTGTTATACGAATACCAAAAGATGCATCCGTCGCCAAACCAAAGTGTTGTACCAAAGTGTTATTATGTCCTAAACTGAAACATGCGTCTGTTTCTATTTTTCGCTAACCATTATATATCCAAGGTATCCACACAAAGCGTCTTATTAATACGTCATACAAAAGGATGCGTCCCTTTACTCCAGTATTTATAACGGAAAATGGGTCATTTATCCAAATATTTTTAAAATATGATTCAAATAGACGAGTAAAAATTATTATGAGTGAAATGGACATCAAAAAATAGCAAGGATGAAACTGGATTCATCCTGACTTAAACTTAAAAAATAGCAAGGATGAAACTGGATGCATCCTGATGTAAATTGAAAATAAGAAAAAGTATTTGAAAATGGGTAGGATGAAATTGTTTACATCCTGGCTATTTTTACATTTTTGTCCATTTAAACAGTATCAAAATCTAAATGTCATTTTCACTCAGGAATTGTTGAATTTGGTCTTTTTAACCAATTTTGTGTATTTATAAAAGATACTCCCTCCGTCCCCCTATTAAGTGACTTATTTACTTTTAGATTTTGTCCCATTGTTAAGTGACCTATATCACTAAACAAGGAGATATTTCTTAAATTATCTTTTTAATTGATTATAAGAAATATATGAAATATGCATAATTTGATAGGCATATTTATATTCGTTACGTAGGTGTTTTAAAATGCTTTTCAATGGTATAAAGTTTGTGAACATCAATGGTGTAGTTTGAGAGATAAATCATTTCAAAATTTCACTAATTATTATCTGTAAGGATATAATTGTAAAATATGCTTAAAAATATGCTTTTCCATTGCTTGCCTTATTGTGCAAATTTGAACTATGTCACTTAACAGTGGGACAGAGGGAGTATAAGGCTAGCTCCAACCATATCAATGCCCAGTGATGTTTCTACAAACTACAGACGCCATCTATGTGTTTTTGGAGAAAAAAAAATCCTTGCGAAAGCGCATATCTCAACATCATTTGGTTATACCACACACAAGGATTATCAATAAGGACACCATCTTCCATCGACTAACAAGTATGTGTTTCTGGAGAAAGAAAAGTCTCTATGAAATATCTCAACATCATTTGGTTATACCACACACAAGGATTATCACCGCGGACACCATCTTCCGTTCCTTCATTCGTACGTGGAACTGTTGGAACAATTGCCGATTTCAAACCTGCAAAACAAAAGTTAAACACAAAAACAAGAGAACGACTGAGTCACGACCAGGTCGCTCTCTTTAAGACGTTTCGTGGCTCTGCCTTGAGTTTTGTGCAAGAAGTTCGTTCTTCGTCACAACGCCCCCAGGATAAAACATCCGAGATAAAAACTCTCTTCAATCCCTCACGCACATAATGAGAGATTGATCACTTTCACTCTTTCTTATCTTGCTCAGAAAAAACTAGTCTCTTGATTCTCAAAAAAAAAAAAACAATAGTGGTATTGAAAACTTGTTTTCCTTCTGCTTCCAAAACTGATTTTTATAGCCCAAGCAATGGATACGAATTAATGCAAAATAAATCTAAATTAATTGCAAACATTATAAATTTCGTAACAGTATAAAACAGGAAAATTAATCGTATCATAATTAGCAAAATTATTAACGTAATTAAGGGCAATAAAACTGGGTTGAAAATTCTTTACAAAATCAGCAAAAATAACTTTCCAAATTCAAGAGACCTCCCAAGGCCCCGCTCCCGGAATAATTAAATATATATATTTATATATATATACCCAATCAGTAGGGGGAGGGATTTGATCCTGAGACATCACCCTCAAGGCCCAAAATGCTTAGCCACTGGACCAAGCTCGAATTGTTGATAAAATATACAAAAGAATTTTTTTAAAACATATATCCCAACATGAACTAATCTTCATCCATGGTAATAATTAAGTAGTTGTTCATCTGTTTTTTTTTCTTCTCTTTTGATTGGGTGGTTGATGATCTTAGATAGCACTAGTACAAACCTTCACATAGGCCACGTTTTTTGGTTTACAACCCAGCCACGTTTCGGGTTATTTGTGTGGCTACTTGTCATCAGTATAACTATAGCCACGTTTTGTGTTACCATGTAGCCATAGTTCACCATTTGGTCATGGGTTTAATCCTAAACCCATCAACTGTAGCCATAGGGTATCGTTTGGTCATAGTTTTCAGTCTAATCCCATCACATGTAGCCATAAATGCCTATATGGCCACATTAAATAATTATGTATGTGTCGAAAGTGTAGGATGGAAATATCCACACCTATTAATCCGTGGAGGAAAGAGGATTTATTTAGTCACATTGGTTTGTTTATGTGTCCATAATATATGCTAGAATAGAGTTTGTTTAAGGTTTCAAAGAATATTCTGAAGGAATCTTACATGTAAATGGATCGTTCATACCAAGTTTACGACTTATAGTAGTCCACTCCCGGCTAGGTTTCGATCTCGGAGCCAGTGTATGGATATAATATGCCAGAACAGGGTTTATTTAAGGTTTCGTGGAATATTCCGAAGGAATCTTACCTGTAAATGGATGGATTCATCGTTCTTACGAAGTTTCCGAATTATAATAGTCCACTCACGACCAGGTTTCAGTCTCGGAGCCAGGGTATGCATACAATATGCCAGAATAGGGTTTGTTTAAGGTTTCAGAGAATATTCTGAAGGGATCTTACCTGTAAATGGAGGGATTCATCGTTCTAACCAAGTTTCTGACTTATAGTAGTCCATTCACGACCAGGTTTCGATCTTAGAGCAAGGGTGTGCATATAATATGCCAGAAAAGGGTTAGCTTAAGGTTCCGTAGAATATTTCGATGGAATCTTACATATGAATGGTTGGATTCATCGTTCTTACAAAGTTTCCGACTTAAGCTTGTACGTCATAATACCACATTTGAAGTTCGAATCGACACTAAGCTTCATATTGATCGATTTCGATGATGCATCCTGATAAGTTTGAAGTCATAACCCTCATGGAGCTTCTTGGTTCATAGTTTGTATGTCGTCATACCACATTTGAAGTTTGAATCGACACTGAGCTTCATATTTATCGACTTCGATGATATATCATGCTAAGTTTGAATTCAGAACTCTCCTGGATCTTCTTGTTTCATAGTTTGTATGTCGTCATACAACATTTAAAGTTTGAATCGACATTGAGCTTCATATTTATCGATTTCGATGATGTATCATGCTAAGTTTGAAGTTAGAACCCTCCATAGCTTCTTGGTTCGTAGTTTGCATGGCGTTATACCACATTTGAAATTCGAATCGACACCAAGCTTCATATTGATCGATTTCGATGATGTATCATGCTAAGTTTGAAGTCAGAACCCTCCTGGAGCTTCATGGTTCGTAGTTTGTATGTCTTCATATCACATTTGAAGTTTGAATCGACACTGAACTTCATATTGATAGATTTCGGTGATGTATCCTGCTAACTTTGAAATCAGAACCCACCAAAGCTTTTGGTTCATAGTTTGTGCATTGTTGTACCACATTTGAAGTTCATGACCTGTATGACTAGTCAAAATTGCTTCATGACCTATGTGACTAGTCGAAATTCAAACCGGAAGCATAAAGAGAAAGCACAAAAACACAAAGAGAAAGCACAAAAAAAAACACACTTTCTTATTTTTATGCTTCATTCCCATATATTTTTCGGATTTTTTTTTCATCTCGAAAGTTGGTAATAAGATCAAATACACGAGTTTGAACTAGCACAAAGAAAAATACACGAGCTTCTCAATCCGTATGACAGTCTTAAATCAAATCTTGTCCATCCAAAGAGTTTCACAATCCGCATGACAGTCTTAAATCAACTCTTATCGCCGTTCAAATTCTTTTACATATAACCAAAAAAAAAAATATTCTCCCATTTTCCGTCTCTCACTTTTCCCTCATCTCTTCCGCCTCTCAAACAAAGAAAACCCTAACTCTACCAAAATTTTTTTTCCAGAGAAACAAATCGGCTTCATCTTTATTATTTTATCATCTTACGATTTGAAGAACCCTAATCTCTCTTCTTTTGTTTTTGATGCATAACCCTGAATTTTGTTTGACATAATGGGAGTTCAGATAAATAGGAACATGGGTTTTCCATGACTGAGTTCAGAGAAGCACAATAAGGTGATAGTAATTTGATTTATATTTTCAATCTACGTTGTTTAATTGGATTTAGGGTTTTATTGATTTTTTTATGAAACGATTTTAGGGTTTAAGTGGTGGGATATGATGTTTTCTGTTATTGTTTGTGAAGATATGAAGTCTTCTTCTCATAAGATCAGACAGTTAATTCTTCTTTTTCAACTGGTTTTTCTGCTCCTCCTCTTTATTTCGTTTCGATTACTTTTATCTTTACACCTCATTTTGTTTGTAATGGTTCGATTTTGTTTCAATTTTTTGGGGGTTTTCATCATAATGAATCCCTAGGTTTTATAATTGGGTTTTTCATAATATAGATGTTTGATTTGGTGTTTTGATTTAGTATTTGAACGATAGTGTAACAGGTTTAGTTTTGTTGTTGTGATTCGATTGAACATGGTTGGTTCTTGATTTAACAGGTCAATTATTATTAAGAGATTGGGTTTGTTTGAATTCGTATTACATGAGAAGAATCAAGAGATGGGGTTTGTTTGAATTCTTATTACATGAGATTTTGTGTAAGGGTTTGAATGAATTGAGTCCTTACGTAAGGGTTTGAGATATTGATGCCATGGGTTTGTGGTTGTCGGGTTATGAATCTGAGAAGATGCGATATATGATATACACACAGCTACAAGGAAGAAATGATTGAGTTGAATCCAAGTTGCAGGTGGCTTGAGCAGCTGATGGCCTTGAAAAGTTGGTTTGCAGGTAGGTTCTAGCGGTGCTGAAGAATGAATTTGGCTAAAGCTGATACTGTTGTTTGGTTGCAGTGAAACTGCAGGTGTGTTGCAGTGAGCTTGATGGATATTGCAAGGGGCCAGATGTTTCTACTGAGATCTTGTCATAATTTCAGGCTAGGCTTGTAAGCTAAGCTTGAGCTGGTGATTGCAAAGAAAAGGGTTGCTATATGCATTTTTGATGATGTTGCCGAGCAGTGTCAAGAAGCTGCTCTCAAGTAGCACCATATAATAAGGTTCAATTCTGAATGTTGAGATTTCTTTTTATTCAAATCTATTTAATTTAATTTTGCTGACACGGATATTATGATACTTATCTTCCTATTGGAGGCTTGCAATGATGAGAATCCAGATTTTCGCCAGGTTCATTCTTTACTGAGTCCTGTTGCAGTTTCTATCTCTTATTTATATATGGATCTCATATAATATGAAATACTATCTTCAGGCTGCTGTATATGGAGTTGGTATTTGCATAGAGATTGGTGGAGCAGCGTTCAAACCTCTAGTAGGAGGTAACTTACTTTTACTGCGCATTCTATGAACTATTGGCTGTGGGTTCTTGATATGAACAACAATAATTGTTGGTATAAAGATATATAAAAGCGTACCGACTTGTATTCATAATTTTCATTACAAAGGAACTTTCCAGGATAAATGTTGTGATTAGGCATCCAAATACGCTATCTATGGACAATGTTATGGCGTATGACAATGTTGTTTCAGCTGTTGGGAAAATATGCCGGTACCATCGAGACAGTATTGATTCATCTCAGGTATTAGTTGCACTTGAGGCTCATATTCTTGGTTATTCGCCTTCATAACATGACTTTTCAAGCTCATATTCCTATATGCACTTCTCAGTGAAAAGGAATTTGAGTTCCTTCTTCTAGCATGATGATTCTTAATTAAGATTATGGAAGAGTCTGGTCCTTTTCGTATGATATCATTCTTCTTTGCTATGTCTTTATAATCAATTTTTAGAGTTGTTGATGCCTGATTGTTCTTTTTTTCCAAAAACTTAAATCAGCTATTTTGTTCGACTCATAACTTGAGTTTTATTTACCTAGACCAGTTATCTTTGTTATACAGAATTGGTCAGGAATTCAGAAACATAACATATGCATGTTCTGTTGTTTGGAAGGTTGTCCATGCCTGGCTAAGTTGCTTGCCAATCAAGGGTGATCTCCATCATGGTGTCATACTGTCAGTCACACTAAGATAATATTAAGCTTTGGTTCGAACAAAACTAAGTGTAACTTTATATCTTTATTTATCCTCTTACATGATAATCACCTAACTTAGATTTTACCCTCTTACATGATAATCACCTAACTTAAATTAATTGTGCATATACATGCCAACACAACTTACTCTTTATCTCTCATCGTTAATTTTGAAATAAAAAATTAGAGCGCATATAACTTCATATGATATAATTTTCTTTCAATTTGTTCAGCTAGAAAACAAGTAATTTGAATTCTGCAGGTTTAAAGAAGATCAACAAGGACAAGGATGAATCCCTGGTTCAAGCTGAAACTGTCAATTGTCAGTTGCAGATCACTTGCTTGCTCCTTTGAGTGATCAAGTCTGAAGTGTGCTGTCTATACAAAACATCCGCAAGGTGCAGGTGGAAGGTCAACTACCTGAATGCTTATCTAGGTTATTGACTGGATTTTATTTTTAATTTATCATTGTACAAATCTGGTCTTATTTTGTTACACCCTAATAAAGGAGAAAATTTCAAGAGCTCAAGTGTTGGAATACTGTCACATTTTAATGGTTTACATTTTAATGAATGCTTGTATATTTTAAGATTCGATAACTGTTGAGATCTTAGACTGGTTCAATTCTAATTGTAGTCTTGATTAATTTTTTATGGATGGTTATTTAGGTGAATTTTGCTACAAATGATAAAAGAGGGGGCCAATAGGTCCGTGAAGATAAATTGGGCGATAAAAATTGCAATTTTTTCGAGTGACTAAAAGCTAATATTTGCCACGTTGAATACGTTTTGTGTCATTTATAAAAGTTATCGCCATGGTTTGTGATATCCTATGTGTCCAAAAGGTGAACAATAGCTACATTGAAAACACTTGATGTGTCCAAAAGTTGAACAGTAGCTACATTCAAAACACTTGATGTGTCTTTCGAAAAAATTTAGCCACTGTGCTACAAATTTTTAGTAGCCATAACTTATTAATTGGCCATGTAAAATGTTTATCATGTGTCCAAAAATATGGATGGCCATGGTACCATAGATTAAACGTGACTAAAAATCATGTATTATCCATGTTAAATTATTTTCCGTGTGTCCAAATGATAGATATGGCCATGGTTGAGAAAAATTAGTGTGACTGCAACTCATGAATTGGCCATGATAAAATGAATTGTGCGTGTCCAATTGATGACAAAGGCCACGGCTATAACAAAATTCACGTGACTTTAAGGTAAAATTTAGCCATATATAATTAAATTGTGTGTCTATAAGGATCCTATGGCCATGGTGATAGTGAAAATGCTTAACTACAAAAAAAATATTGAGTACCATATAGACACGGTTTTAGAGTTATGGCCATGGTAAATCATATTTTATAGCCACTCAAAGTTTATGTAGCCATAGGGATACCTTTTTGTCTCGGCACCTGATGCCACATTTTTGGAGTGAAAAAAATCCATGACCAAAAGCCTATGGACACGGTGATTAAGTGTGGCCAATGTGAAGATTTGTACTAGTGTAGCGTTAGCATATATATTGAGATTTAAAACGAAAACAACAACATAACCTGTTTGAAAGAGGGAAAAAAAGGCATTACCGAATGAGCATCACTTATCAAACACCATGCAACAACTCCCTCTTCACGGTGATCAAAGAAATATTGAGGATTTCGTCAAGGAAATTCCAAATTCCAGCACTGCCAAAAAAGGTTAAATCTTTTCCCTTTTTCTTCTTTATCTTTAGTTTTTGAAGATATATAATGCTTGGAACAAGGGGTAAGTAAAAAAGTATTTAGTGTTTAACAAGTTGTTGTTTTTATGAATAGGATGTTTTTGATGATTTGGTTGGAGGTTATAATGATCGATGCTGATGATCGTGTAAAATCTGGTTGGCTTTGGCTTTCACTATTAAACTTCACACGTAGATATCCTAAGTGTAGCTGTTGACATATTCACCTAGTGTACAAACTGTAATTTCCTATTCTTTAGCTTTTAGTTGTATTCTCTCTATTCTTCAGCACAATCTATTTCTTTGTTGCTTCTGTTATGTAAACATATCTTGACCTCCTTGTAATCATATATATATATATATATATATATATATATATACATATCAATGAAGAAAATCTCAATACAGTTGTATGAGATACAAAACCCAAAACCAGATTTCTTCATGGTAATCTAGAGCTAGGTTAATATTTTTTTTCTTCATTTTTCTGCAACTGATCAATCATGGCACTTGATGATGAAACCCAAACCCCTCCTTCTTCAAATACTTCTTCACCCAGGAAGGATTCCAACACATCAAAGAAGGATTCATTTTTATCTCCATCATCTCCCTATTATGTGCATCCGGCTGACAACCCCACAACTGTTATCTTCACACCCCTCCTAACCAGTGAAAACTATTGCATGGAAAGAGGAGTAGCAAAAGCCCTAAGTGCTAAGGCTAAACTCGGCTATATAGATGGCTCAATCACAAAACCAAAAGATCCAACTGACCTCCTCTAATGGACTCGTGCAGACGACCTAGTTGGTAGCTGGGTTGCAAATTCTGTGGACCCGGTAATCCGATCTAGTGTCATGGCTATTCCTTCTGCAAGGGCTCAATGGTTGGAAATCAAACATCGGTTCTCTCATAAGAATGCGCCTAATTTATTTTCCCTGAAACAGTTCATCTCTTCTCTGAAGCAGGAAAACCTAAGTGTAGTCGTCTATTTCACTCACTTGAAAACTCTCTGGGATCAGCTAGATTCCTTCCGACCTTTGGTACCATGCATATGCGGTGCTGGGAAGGACTTTGTTGATCATCACAATCAATATCGGTCTATGTAATTCCTTCAAGGATTGCACGATAGATTTTCATCACTTCGCAGTCAATGTTTGTTGATGGAACTGATGCCGTCTGCTGCTAAGCTCTACAGTCTTGTACACCAGGAGGAAGAGCAACAAGGTAAAAACTCCTCCTCTATTCCTCAGGTTGATTCCGCTACGTTGAATGTTTTTCGCAGCGATTCGTATAGATCTCAGCAGCCTTCTTACCACAACCCTGGCAATGGGAATAACAACAACAAACGCCTCCGTCCCTTCTGTGATCACTGCTCTAAACATGGTCACACTCGTCAGACCTGCTGGAAGTTGAATGGATATCCAAGTAATCCACCAAAGCCGAGAAACCGAGCACACTCTTATGCTGCTGCTGTTGCTCCTGCAATGTACGCTGTTGAACCTATTCCAGCAGCTCCAACAATGTCCCCTGCACAATATGCTCGCCTTATGACATTGCTTGATCCTGACAATGTTGGAGCCAACATAGCGTCATATTCCAACTGCGCAGGTATGATTCTCTCATGTACTTACCTTACTTGGATTATCGACAGTGGTGCTACACACCACATATGTTCTAGTTTGTCCTGTTTTACGTCTTACACATCTGTCATGAACCTTATAATGGTTCAGCTGCCTGATGGCTCTAACATCTCAGTAACATATACTGGGATTGTTAAACTCTCTCAAACTATTACGTTGCTCAATGTATTTTACATTCCAAGTTTCAAATTCAACTTGATTTCAGTCAGTCATCTTACAAGCTCAGCAAACTGTTGTATTACCTTCTCACATGAGTCTTGTGTCTTCCAGGACCTTCACACGAGAATGGAGATTGGATGGAGTAAGCGAATTGCTGGCCTCTACCATTTTACTTTTCAGCCATCTGTTTCTTCTCTAGCTGCAAATAAGCCATTCGAAAAATGGCATTGTCGTCTAGGCCATCCACATGTGGATTGTTTTAATTTTTTAGCTCGCAATTTTGCTTAAATTAGTTCTTCGTTTAAGCACTTGTGTGATGTATGCCCCCGGGCAAAACAATCTCGTCTGAAATTTAATAAAAGCGTTTCTTTATCTAAACATCCATTTCAATTGGTTCATGTCGACATTTGGGGACCCTTTTCTACTACATCTCTAACTAACGCCAAGTATTTTCTTACAATAGTAGATGACTATTCTCGTTGTACTTGGGTTTTTTTGATGCAGGTCAAATCCAAAATTTTAAAGTTTCTCAAATATTTCTTTGCTTTTGTTGTCAAACAATTTGGACGCAAAATCACCAGAATCTCCTCTGGTATCAATACATTACTCATTCCACAACTTCAGACCTTTAGGTCTAACAATGCCTCAGAGTTCAAATCCAATGCTCTTCAATCTTGGTTCCATGAACATGGAATCTTACATCAAACAAGTTGTGTCTATACTCCATAACAGAATGGAATCATTGAAAGAAAGCATCGCCATTTACTCAATGCGGCGCGTGCCTTAAGATTTCAAGCAAATCTACCTATTCAATTATGGGGAGAATGCATACTAGCTGCAACTTACCTCATCAATAAGATGCCTACACCAGTTTTATCCCATAAATCTCCGCATGAAGTTCTTTTTCATGCTCCTACTGATTACTCTTCTCTACGAGTATTCGGTTGTCTCTGTTTCAGTCGAAATCCTCGACCAATTCACAAATTCGATCAACGTGCCAAGCCATGCATTTTTATTGGATATCCTTCCGGCCAAAAAGGATACACAATTTATGATCTCGAATCCAAATCCACATATGTTTCTCGTGATGTGGTATTTCATTATAATTTTTTCCCTTTTAATGACTTATCTACTTCTCTTCTTAAGTCAGTCCCCCTATCAGACAATCAATCTGACTATACCAACTATGATTCAATACTTTATTCTCCACAGTTAAGCTGTGATACTTCTCACCCTGATCCATCTTTTCCTTGTCCAATGCATCATTCTGGACAATCACATCCTGCCAGAACTGTTGATATTTCCGCTGCCCCACTCCCTGAAATTCATAGTGATTCACAGGGTACCTTGTCTCCAAGACAATCACCAAACACTATACTCAATTCTCCATCTCGATCTGTCATACCACGGTCTCCATCATCAGTCCCTCCCCTTGAATATACAAGCCCTGAGATAAACTCAAACTCACAGGGTGTCTTATATCCACCTATTGCTATTGCATCTCCGCAAAAATCTTCAGTTGCTCCACAAAATTCTGCATCTCAATGTGTCATTCGACAGTCTCCTTCTTGCCTGGAATATGCACTCCCTGCTACGACATCTCCTTGCATAGAATCTGCACACCCTGCACGACATTCTCGTCCCATTTGAGATCGTCATCCACCTGCATATTTACAGGATTATCATTGTTCTTCTGTTACTGCAAGTAATCCCACCTCTCATAGCACGCCCGCTTCTCGTTATCCGATGACCAAATATTTGTCTTATGATAATTTCAGTCCATCTCATAGGGCTTTCTTAGCTTCTGTCATCCTCATTGCAGAACCCAAGTCATTTTCTCAGGAAAGTAAATGTCCCAAATGGCGTGCTTCCATGTCCAAAGAAATTATGGATTTGGAAGCCAACGACACTTGGATTCAAGTCGATTTACCGCCTGGAAAAACAGCCATTGGCGGTAAATGGATCTTCAAAATCAAATTCAATGATGATGGCACCATTGAGCGTTATAAATCTCGTCTTGTAGCAAAAGGATATACACAACAAGAAGGTGTTGATTACTACGATACTTTTGCTCCGGTAGCTAAATTGGTTAGTGTTCGTGTTTTACTTTCTATTGCATCTATCAAAGGATGGTCTCTTCATCAATTAGACGTAAACATTGCGTTTCTTCAAGGAGATCTGGATGAAGAGATTTACATGAAGATTCCACTTGGTCTAGCACGCAAAGGTGAGTCTAAGGTTTTTACACTTAAAAAATCTCTCTATGGCCTTAAACAAGCCTCTCGTCAGTGGTTTGTAAATCTTTCTTCAGTTTTACTTTCTGAAGGCTTTAAAAAGTCAATATGTGACAATTCACTTTTCACATATCATAAGGGAACAACATCAGTTTTTGTTCTCGTATATGTTGATGACATCATTATCACTGGTACAAATGATGCTTTCATTAACTCCTTCAAATTACGTCTTGCATATCATTTTTCCATTAAAGACCTTGGTCGCCTAAAATATTTTTTGGGCATTGAAGTTTCTAGATCTTCGAAAGGAATTTTCTTATGTCAATGAAAATATATTCTTGACATTCTACAAGACTCTGGCCTTACAGGGGCTCGTGTTTCCACTTTTCCAATGGATACACACATCAAATTGCTTCCTACTGACGGTGTGAAATTACCTGATCCAAGTCCTTTTCGTCGCCTCATTGGTCGTCTTTTATATATCACTGTCACTCGCCCTGACATCACTTACTCAGTCAATTATTTGAGTCAATTTCTCAACATCCAAGATCAGTTCACATGGATGCTGCTCATCGTATCTTGCGATATCTTAAAGGAACAATTGGACATGAAATTTTTATATCTTCCTCCAGTGTTCCTTCTCTCCATGGTTACACTGATTTTGATTGGGCTGGTTGTCCAATCACGAGACGTTCTACCACTGGATATTTTGTTACATTAGGTAACAGTCTCATTTCATGGAAATCCAAGAAACAGCCCATTGTGGCTCGTTCTTCTGCTGAGGCTGAATATCGGGCCTTGGCCAATCTAACTGCTGAACTTCAATGGTTGGTTTATCTTTTCAAGAACATGCATTTTTCATGTCCTCTCCCTATCACTGTTTCATGTGATAGTCAAGCAGCAATTCACATTGCTCAAAATCCAGTATTTCATGAACGTACTAAACACATAGAAATTGATTGTTATTTTGTTCGTGAGAAGTTACTAAGTGGATTGATTTTGCCAAAACATCTACCATCTTCTGCTCAGTTGGATGATGTTTTCACTAAACCTCTTGGAGCTCCACAATTTGGTCGTCTTGTTAGCAAGTTAGGCGTTCGTTCAGGCTCTACCGCTCCAACTTGAGGGGGTATTAAACTTCACACATACATATCCTAAGTGTAGCTGTTGACATATTCACCTATTGTACAATCTGTAATTTCCTATTCTTTAGCTTTTAGTTGTATTCTCTCTATTCTTCAGCATAACCTATTCCTTTGCTGCTTCTGTTATGTAAACATATCTTGACCTCCTTGTAATCATATATATATACATATCAATGAAGAAAATCTCAATACAGTTGTATGAGATACAAAACCCAAAACCATATTTCTTCATTCATCGTAACAATGCTTTCATGGAGAGTAACTGCGTGATGGTCTCGTGATGATCATCATTGTTGGCAGTAACAAGAGATGGTCTTACTGAAGAGATCGGAGAGGTAAAAAAGAAAGTTAATTAATCTCTCTTTTAGTTTTTTGTTTGAGAGATTGACAAAATAGATCAATCTGTGTAAACTTTTGACTGAATATATATAAGAAGAATTCCTATAAGGTTTGGAGTAAATGTAATTATCCCTCCATAGCTCCACCGCAATATATATGGAAAAATTGAGTGATGATAACACCGTTCGTAGGAAGAAATTAATTGGGTTTCATTTATTTTCATTTTTTGATGCGAAAAAGGGATCGAGATTAGAGACATCCCATCTATGTAGAGATACCATCTTAAGAATACAACTGAGTATCCGAACTCGAAATTTTTTAAGCCAGTTGATGCAGATAACTTCGCAGTTTGGAACAGAATATCAGAATCCAAGTGTAGTTCTTCCAGGTGCGGTTCTAGCCTTATTAGGCCTTCAGGCTGTGACAAATAACTGCTCCGAACTATGAATCCTGCTGATTTCCTCTCAGATATTGCTCGTTAGTATTACAAATCTAATTGTGTGAATCAAATTAACTTGCTGAACTAGCCCGTGCGATTGCTAGAGAGGTCAAGAGAAGGCTATAATTGTGTGAATCAAATTAATAAACTAGCCCGCGCAATTGCGCGTGTTTACTGAACTTGTTCTGAATAATTTGGGAAGATGAATGAAACAATGAGAAACAAGTAATTCTGTGCGTTTCCCATAAGAACATTAAAAATTATACTTGCACATGGAGTGCACACTTTACTATAATATAGTGTCATTGTACAATTCCATATTAAAACATACAGATTGCTTTGTCAATCGAGACGAAATATGCTAGGCCAATATGTAGAATGGACCATTTCAACAAACAATGGAAATTGCAACCGTGCAAACAAGCTCACAGGAACAAACGCACATAAAGCTATAGGGATGGGAACCCATGCGAATCTGGACCCCAGCACTATAAAAAGTGCTGCACCGAAGGCTATCATGGTTGTAGCTATGGAAAAGAAAAGAGTTCCAAGGCCAATGATCAACTTTTTAGGCAATGAAGTCAGGAAATCTTCTTCTGCATATCGTGAAGTTAAAATGGCTAAGAACATAAGAATTGATGTGACAGAGGAAAACAGAGCCAGGGAATCTGTTACAGCAAAAACCATGAATGAACTCTCATATAAGAAAACTGGTGTGCCTGCTTTGTTTTCGGTATTATCATCGTTGCTTAGGTTTCCACCAGGTACAGTAAATGCTGCGGCAAAAACAACGGTTGCAATAAGGGTAGCAATCAACATGCATGAGTGAGACGTATCCTTCATCCACTGCTCACCCTCCTTCCTTAACTCATTATGTTCTTGTGTGAATATAGATTGAGCTGATTTCCCATCTTTGTTCCTGACATGCCTATTTCTTTCATCTACAAGATTTTGCACCCCCTGAGTGAAAGACCATTAGTCAGTATGAACCTAGCTAGTTACACAGTCTTAAGAATGACCCGCTATTTTTTAGCTAGGCAGGCTGGATTTGGGAACTGGCAGATCCACAATAATGTGTCCTAGACCTTAAAACACCAAACTGATCCCGGGTTAGACTCGGGATCTGAAATAATTGGGCAACTCTGGAACAATATTCTAGGAATACTGACAGCCATATTTATATAGGTCTAAACAAGATGTCGATAAAAAGAAATAAAGCTTAGCAAAATTTTATCGATGTATTTTGACCTGATCAGCACTGTTTGAACTAAGTATAAATTTGGTCATTTGTCCAAATATTTTTAAAACATGGTTCAAATGGACGAGTAAAAATTATTATAGGTGAAATGGACACCAAAAAAATAGCAAGAATGAAACTGGATTCATCTTGACTTAAATTCAAAAAATAGTAAGGATGAAACTGGATGCATCCAGACGTAAATTAAAAATAAGAAAAAGTAATTAAAAATAGGTAGGTTGAAACTCTTTACATCCTGGCTATTTTTACGTTTTAGTCCATTTAAACAGTATCAAAATCTAACTGTTCTTTTCACCCAGGAATTATTGATTTTGTTCTTTTTAACCAATTAACTACGACCACAATTTATACAATTAACTACGCAAGATTCAAATTATGAATTTTCTTTCTGACAAAAGTTACATACCTTAAACCACTGCATCTCTCTCTGCATCTGAAGAGCCGCTCCAGATACTGAAGTAAGTTGAGGCGAAGGCGCTAATTTTGCGGCATAATGCAAGATACTGTTACCGCTTAAATCTCTGTTTGAAACAAGTTGGTTCTTATATTCCTTACTAGTCTTACATATGAGCTTTAGAATTTTTTCATTTCGTTCTTCAATCGCAATTTGTATTAATCTTTTGCTGTTCATATTTACCCAAGCTAAGTCAGGGAAGTGTGAAAGGCATTCCTCCACAAGTTCATTTGTCCCAACTGTATAGCCGTCTGCAAGACTTTGGAATTCTTAAAAAAGTCTGATACTTCAGTTTTAGTTTTAGTAATACGAAGGTGACAGATGAGACCTTTAACTAAAGCAGCAGCTTGCTCGTGCATCAGCTTCAGTTTGTATATTCTTTCCATACTAGGAACTGAAAAAATGAATCTTATATATATAAATATTAGAATTAAGTATAAATTTGCAAATCATTTGCTGGTTTCATGTTCGATTATAATGAATGATGCAGGTGTTTGCCAGGAGTAGTAAACCTATACAACTTACTCAGGAATGTGCCTTTTGCAAGAAAAGTGAAGACTTCATGTGTTTATGAATAATACCAAAATAAACTTATAAGAAAGCTAGAGTTAACATTGTTATCATACCGTGAGGAGCTAAGTCTGTGATGAATCTGGAAACAAACTTGGTAATGATTCCTCCATCTCTCGTAGGAACATCCTGCGACTGTACCGATGGATTCTCCACATCTCCCATAGTGTCATGGTAACGACCCAGAGTAGTTGTGTCTATTTGGATCACTGTTATAAACATGCACCGGCTGGTGTTATAGTCGTGTATACATATGCCCATTGCTTATGTTTTGCTACGTCACCTAAACGATTGGCTATTAACAAAGAATTAATGGACTAAAACAGGTGGAGTGAGACTAACATGAGTAGATGCAGTGTTCCCTCAACTTAAGTTTATTCTCATTTCGAAATGCAAACGGCCTTTCAGCAATCACTTCTAATGGCCACATCCTGCTGTTTTTTGTTTTCTGTAGCACCAAATCGGGATACCGTTGGAAGAGGTACGATGCAATATCTACACATATCCACAAAGAATATAGGTCAGAAATAAATCATGTAAACTCCTTGCAAAACGTATAGACGTTGAAGAAAAATCATTACGTACCATAGTAATGAGCATCAAGTATATTGCATATCAGTGAAGCACCATCAGGGCCAGAAAAGGGACTTGGGTCCTTGTTTTCAGTAACGGTGCATAGATACTCAATAGTATCCTTTTGTCCAGGTGAAACAAACAATGCAGCAGTTAGAAGTGGTACTTTTTGGTATTTATCACGTATCTGTGTCACATTACGGTTCTTATCCACTATAGCCTTAGCAACATTCTTGTTTCCTTCTCTTGCTGCAATGTGAAGTACAGTGTTACCATAAACGTTATCCTTTAATTCAAGAGCATCCGGTGGCATAATCTTCAGGATTTCTTCAACAAACGTCCATTGTTTATTTTTTGCAGCTACAAGTAGTGCGGTATCTGACGCAGTTGTTATCACCGATTTTAGTAATTCCGGCTGCTTCGTCAATAACACTTTAGCCTTTTCCCATTTACCTTCCCTGGAGAAGTTATAGAGTGGCAAGCATCCAGGAAGATAGAAATTTCTCTTGGCTACAAAAACAAAAACGACAATATAATATTGTATTGCACATTTTAAAATGAAATGATATATATTTGGACTAATCAATACTGTCAAGAAAATTATCCTATTCCAAGTTTAATGATAATCATTTGCCAATATTTGGCTACTTATAACCACTTTAATGAACTAGAACACATGGTCCAGTCAGCCAGCATATTTGAGATATGAGGTTGGGATTTGGATATCAAAACCTCCATTTAGGAAATTGTTGATATCTTCAAATTTTGAATATTCAAAAAAATAAAAATAAGAATAACATGATCAACTTACTAAAATTAAGCTGAACTGTGGGAGAATCCACCGATGGAATCCCAGTGAAGTCACTAAGGCGCGGTTGTTGTGGTTGAAGTTCAACATTAGACATCGCTGGTTCTAACAGGCAAGGATCCGTTTCCTCTTCAATAGTAATTTCTTCTTCAATTTCCTCAAAAGTACTTTGGTTGTCACCATATATATCTTGATGACCAGGTTCCTGCTCATTTTCCCGAGGTGTACCTATGCAATCTGGCTGTGGCAGTGGTGGTACGGCATCAACTGATTTCTGTGGACTATTAACTTCAACCTTAAGTCGAGTATCATCATTACCATCGTTATCAACAATTCTAGCATTTATTTCAAGTGTTTGTATAAGTTTGGTTATACTAGAAGTTAACTCCCCTATCTGACGTTGATATTGTGCCTGGTACATCTCTAACTGATGCTGAGTTTGCTGTATTTGATATTCCATGAGTCTGCAAAGTCTCGATTCAAACAATTCTTTGTCACCTACAAATTCTTGCTCTTTAGACATGGTTTAGCGCAAACTTCGTACTGATTTGAATATGTTAAAATAAAATTGTATCACAACATGGATATAGTCGAACAGGAACTTCGACTACAATTATTGATAGACTGTGAAAGATGACCAGAGATTGAGAAATTAAGGAGGAAAATAAGTGCAAGGAGAAATGAAAGTGGGGGTGATTGCGACATTTACCTTCTCCTCTTCGTTGTTAATTGTTGTCGTCGTTGAAAGATACAAACCTCAATAAGAAACAAGAATAAACCTACCACAACTTGGCAGATAAACTTTATTACGTAACCACTCTTTGTATATTATGGCAGGTTTGTTTCTAGGAAAATTTCTTGTTTGGTCCTAAGCCCATAAGGTTATTTATAGCAGGGTCCAACTAGATTTTACTCTTATTTTAAGGTCCAAAGTTATTTGAAAACATGGAAATGACTAATATACCCCACTGTTTAAGTACGTGTGAAATAACATACTTCTACCAAATCAGGATTTTATTTATCTGGAGGTCCAAATTTAATTAAAACATATAAATGACCATAGATTTGAGTACATAACTGCTACACTGTTTACAAATTTGAGTACATATTTGCTACACTACTTAGGAATCTGAGTACTCCTCAATTCACTTTACTTTATTGCAGCACCAGCACCTCTGCAGTCAACCATTCACCACTGCCTTCAGCTCCATCTTCTCAGTAATCTTCTATCTTGCTGCATCACAATCTTCTTAGCTTAAACCACAACTGCAACAGCTACATCAACACCATTGTCAGCTGCAACACAGACTTGTTCTTCTTCCCTGTTTAAACAACACTACCATCTTCATAAACCCATTGAGACGAACATCTCATCCACTGATTTTGTTCACAGTAATCACCACCTACAATTCCTCCTCTATCTCATTTGTATCTTCAGTTTACATCAGCAACCAAACCTTCTATGTTCCTCCAAATCCATTTGCAGCACACCTTCTTTCAAACACACATCACAACCAATTTGTAACTTCATCAAGACCACCACCATTTTCACAAGCTTGCAAATCTGAACCAACAACAAATCCTGTTCCTATCATTCAAAATCTGTCATTTCTTGCAATAAGTTCTGAACTACAGCTCCAGATCATCTCCATATCCAATTCCAGTACTGAATCAAACGTAAGAAAGAGCATCTATTTCAGCATTTCATATACGTACTGAATCAAACATAACAAGGAGCACTTCCTATCAGTATGCGATATATGTACTGAAGATTCATGAACTACAAATCAACAGTATGACAACAACATGTGACAAATCTATGAAAAATAAGAGAATCGAAAGAAATATTACAGTATTTCACATAAGTACTTAAGGGTAAGACTAAAAAAGGAGCAAAAACACAGCAAATAGCACTTCCTATCAGTATTATACATACATACTCATGGATCGAACCAAAAAAATTGGAAAAACTTCAAATAAAACAAAATTAGAAGAGTTTTGTATCAGTACGCCATATATGTACTGTCAATTCATACACGGAAAACAACTGTAACAGACCTAAAAACCATAAAAGCGTCAATCAAATCGATTTGATTATCAGAATACAATCAAAAAAACAAATCAAAAGAAGAAAAACCAAACAAAATAATCAAACAAGATGATTAGAAAGCATACCTGGAAACAGAAAACAAATATTCTCCTCGTAAATCATAACGATGCACCATCTTGTTGTTCTTCTTCTTCTTCTTAAAAGTAGACTAGGTTTCTGTCAGTACGGGATATACGTATTGTTGGTTCATACACAACAATCAGCTGCATGTCAAAAATAATTAACGAATCCGTGAAAAAACAGTATTGAAACACTTCTATTTCAATATTCCATATATGTACTTCTGAATCAAATAAAAAAAGGTCTTCAAAACTAGGTTTCTGTCAGTACTGCAGATACGTACTGTTGGTTCATACACAAAAATAAACCGAAACACATCTAAAACCAACAAAATGAAACTGATATGATCAGATCTGGTGAAGAAATTGACAAAATACATGATTATCCATATAGATCTGAACTATTTTTTAATAAAATAAAATAAACAACCAAACAAGGAGATCAAAACATAATCAAACATCCATTAAACTCTGAATATAACCGAATCAAAGAAGATATTTCAGTATTACATATACGTACTCATGGATCGAACCCAAAAATCAATTAAAAAACGTGGTGCAACACAAACACACTCAGAGATCATACCAAATCGACGAAAGTAAACTCTTCCAGTTTACTATCAACATCAGATCTAATACCTAAACATTAGATTTTGCTATAAACATGAAAATTTCTCTAATCCGAGAAGAAAAAAACCTAAACTAAAATAAGCTTTTGAAGAAGAAATGAAAAATGAAAACCTAAACTATACCAACACTAAGGAAGTGAACCTACCGATTAATCTTAGTTTGAGTTCACGAATTGATCAACACCTCAGAAGATCTTCATAGTCGGAGCTCTTCACCGAACCACAGATGAGAAAATGAAGAAGAAGAAGAAGAAGAATAGATCGAGAAAATGAAGAAGAAATGGATTTGGTTACTGCTTTTATATACTTGAGGGTGTTTTCGGTATTTAAAAATACGTCCCCATATGTTCCACATGTGTGCAGGACCAGGACTTAAAAAATTGGGTCCATTTTTCTGTTTTCTTTTTATTATGGACCTCCGATTACTGGGCTTTAGTGGGTGGACTTGCCACTAACTATCATATCATTGCAGGCTGGATTCGGGATACTTAATTTGCCAAAACATAAATTTTAAATGTGGATGTGATTTTTAATGAATTTCTTGGTTAGCAGTCCGGCTCTTCGAAAGAACATATTCCTTTTTTTGCATACGCCAAACTCATTTTTAATATGATTCAAGCAGTGACTTTATGATGGAAACAAAACCTTTGTGTCAATTTATTAAAAATATTTTTTTAAAGAAAGTGATTTTTTTTTTTTGTCTTGGAATAATGTGGATGAAGCTTTTAGATATATGAAACCATACCTATTGACTCTGTTAGTCTCTATGAAACCACTGCAGGTTCATCTGTAAGTATATACCCGTATACTATCTTCATATGCATCCTTCTCTTAATTTGTTTGCTCAAACCACATACCTCATGATATGATGTTTAAGTTGCTGAAATCACATCCGACATGCTTTGGGATTAATCCGAATCATTACGCGATCATCTGTTGTCCATACATAATCGCAATTGATCGAATTGCAAGATCTGTTTCCCATCGATTATATGTAAGTCCCTGAAATATATATACTTTTTCTGTTTTGTTTTCATCTTTGTTTGTTTTTTGATTCCTTTGTTTGGTATTACATTCTTTGAATCAAACTATATAAGTTAGCACTGAGCAGGGCCATAGCAAAGTTTTTAGAGGCCCTAGGCGAACTTACTAAAACGGGGGCCTAAATAAGAAAAGTAAATTTTGTTTTTTGTGATTTGGTATAAAATGTACTACATATTCTCAAAAGAAATGAATTACAAAAAAGTTACAACGCAAAGAAAATATTTTATCTCACGAAAAAAACTAATT
The DNA here is from genome assembly GCF_003573695.1 of Papaver somniferum. Taxonomy (NCBI): domain Eukaryota; kingdom Viridiplantae; phylum Streptophyta; class Magnoliopsida; order Ranunculales; family Papaveraceae; genus Papaver; species Papaver somniferum. Next base: position 165,968,060 of record NC_039365.1, read on the forward strand.
ATAAGACCGCTCCAATAATAATATCGAAAGGAAACCAAAAAATCTTATTGATTTCTCTTACTGGACCTTTTTTTACCGAAACATCTCTTAAACACTGGTTAATATTGTTGCCGCAATTTTTGGATCATAAATATTCAATGGACCATATTCTTCTGGTTAAACTTCATCTTGCCGATCTCATTTGTAATCGATGATGATAATTTTTTTCCCCTTGGCTCTTTATCTTGCCCAATCTCATTTGTATTTGGTGGTGATACCTCCATCCCTCTTGGTTCTTCATTTTCTCTGATATGTATTCTCATCATTGTCCAACAAATCATAATTTGTTTCCATCTCATTAACCAAATTTTCCCATTCTTTGTCATAGTCATTCGGTGTTTCTTCATGGCCGTCATCCTTTGAAACCAAATATTTCTCCATTGCTCCTCGCATAGAACTCATAACATTTTCGGCTCTTGGTTTCGTCTGTCTTCTAGAAGCACCAGCTGCACCATTCGTGCATTTTATCTAAGACCCATAATTGGAATTGATATTTGATCACTTCAAAAAATTTAAACTATAGAACCTATACACAAATTTGCATCCCAAATTCGTGTGACCATGTCAGTTAACTAAAATTTGGCAATCACCATTTTGGCAAGTAACAACACAACATACACTAACTTGAAAGAGTAAAGACTTAAAAAACTTGAAAGAGTAAAGAATTAAAATTTTTGAAACAGCAAGTGAACTTAAGGCTAAAGGGTTAAACCAAAATAACTAAATAAGAGCAGGAATTGAAAAGAACAAATGTTAAATTAATTGTTGTACTTTGGAAAAAAAAAAAGAACAGTTTGAACTGAATCAGCACCGGACAATACACAAAACAGAAAACAAAATCCTTATTTTTCTCAAAGGGCTCGAAAATATACATAATTTGGGGCCCCAACATCGCCTAGCTGGCCTATAGCCAGCGACGGCCCTGGCACTGAGTACTTTGTTTGGTATTAATTGTTCTCTTTATATGGTACGATAATAATCTTGTTTTTGTCGAACAGAATGACAAGGCATCCAGGTTTCAATTTGAAAACAAAGCTGTTCTAAGTGTCCTACCTTTGTATTTGCTGCTCCAGCTGGTTATCTGTGGTCAACTCTTTTACCTTAACTCTTTTTTTTGTTCACAGAAGGTTAAAATTTCAATCATAGTTTGGGTTTTTTTTTTTTTTTGGCATACTGAGTAAGAAAAAAGTAGGTCATAGCATAGTAATTATGTGTAGCCTTTTATCTTCCCATTTTTCATGATGTCAAAAATGCCCTTATCATTTATATTTTCTACATATTTTTTTTAAATAATTTTTTTTTTCTATTTATAAAACATAAGTTCGGCTAACAAGTTATCAGCCGAACTATGTTTTTTTAAAACATACATAGGTTCGGCCAGTAACTTGTCAGCCGAATTTTGATATTTTTCGTATATGAAAAATACTCAAAGGTTGATCGGCTAATAACTTGTCAGCCGAACTTAGACTTTGTGAAACATATCTAGGTTCAGCTGACAAGTTACCAGCCGAACTTAACATTGTAACCGCCGAACTAAGATTCGAGTTAAAATCAGGAGATCTGAACTTGGTATTGTTCTTCATAAACTGAGGTCGGCTAATATTTTCGTGTTTGATTATTAGCTGAACTGCTCATCAGCACTTTCAAAATGAAGAACAATAAGAAGTTCGGCTAATAATATGTTTCCATTTCCAGCCAAACTTCATTCTGTAATCGACATAAAACCATGATTTTTCGATTTAAACATAATCTATCAATCGGACACAAGAAAATATGACTTGGGTTTATGGGAGATTCTTTGTGTTGTAAATTTTCTTGCAGTGAAAGAAGAAAGAAAGGAAGATTTTAAAAAAAAAAAATTATAGAAAATTATTGTATTTAAAATTTTAATTAGTTAATTAATCAAGGATATCTAAATAAATTAACCACGTATGTAATAGACATCCCTTATCACCCCACACTAATTACGATCATCACTATGTACATGTTTTGGAAGTGTCTCGTGTATATACCGAACTAATCAACCAATAGTCTAAGGAAAGGTGGTGTGTACGTATATGGGTTAAAAAATGGACCAAGAGTTTATACCTCGGCCCTCTAAATCTGCCTTTACCCAACTAACTCCAATCCTTTGATTCCGTCTGACTCTATCTAGCCAGCCGCTAACTTAACTTGAAGTACGATGCTGGCTCACGGTTCTTAAGGTTTATTTTGGTGAGTGAATTTAGAGGCTGGAAACTTGACTTTGGGGACACAAGTTCAACCGAGGGTTAATGTTTCTTGATGCTGGCTCGTGATTCTTGAAGTTTCAACCCAATAAGATATAGCTTTTTGATCGAGATTGAAAGACCAATTTTAATGCGGATTAAGGCTATCGAAAGAACTATGTAGCTTAAACAAAAAACAGATTCCTAATCAGCCTAAAATTATTTTTTTTTTATTTATTTTTCTTTTGAGCCCAGAGCGCCTAAAACTAATTCGAAGACCAATTTAGTACAACCTGGTAGGGGTGAGCATGGGCTGGTTTTCACCTCATCCGCATCCAATCCAATGCACTACGGATTTTAAATTTAGCATCTCCATCCAATCCAACATCCAACGGATGCACATCCAATGGATGCACGGATTGGATACGGATAATCTAATAGATTTGTTTTAGTTAAAATTTATGACAAAGAAATAAACTCAACATAAGTAATAACTTCTTATAAAACCTACATATCCTATATATATATATATATATACAAATATATAAGTGCTACGGACAACATCCCAAATAAACATATTAAAAATCATAATTTATCTATAGTATTTTCTAAAACTATATAAATCCCCTTAATTTAACGGATATGGATGCCCAACGAATTTTTAAGGTTGCATCCGTACTCAATTCGTCATCCGTTGGATTTCTAAAATTCCATCCGCGTCCAACCCATTAACAAACGGTCCGGACATCCATCCGCAAAAATACGGTTGATCCCGGTTAAATCCACGGATTACGGGCCAAATACTCACCCCTACAACCTGGTCATATTACGTTCAAAAAAGTTTCTAAGTTATCCTAATGAGCCTAAAACTGTTTTTTTTTAGCCCAAAGAGCCTAAGACTAATTCGAAGACCAATTTAGAACTCTAACCTGGTCATATTACGTTCAAAAAAGTTTCTAAGTAAAATTATATATACTAGATGTGCGACCGTGCGCTGCACGGGCTCAGATTGGTTGCCTACCATTTTTTTTTAAAATCAATATCACATTGAATTTCATTTTTAATTTTTCTTTTCATCGTAAGAATGTCTAATGTTGTTTTCTCATATCTCAGCAAGAAATTATTCAATGTGATTGTCGTTTTAACAACCTTGTTTCGTGAAGGGGGTTTATTGTAGAAATTTTATATCTTCTTACCCATCTTTATCAGTTCCCATACAATGTTATCAATTATTTCTTTATCAGTTAATAGTTATGTTACTTCATTTTTTCCGGATAATTCAAGATATCTTGACATTCCATTGCGAGAAACCAGCTTTTCGATCAAATTTTACAAGTCTTGATTGCTTATCCAAATTATCTAAATTTGTGTTATCCGTTGATCGAAGTTTACAATGACACAAACTGGAAGATTGAAGGGTGTTTTGAATAATTTAGTATTCTACGATATTTAAAAAAGATAATTATTTGATAATAAATTTATCTATAAGTTAATATGATATTGATTAATATATAAATTAATAATTATTACCAGTTAACTATAACATATCGCTTAGTTAACAAATTTTGATGGTCTCAACATCATTAGTTTATAGAGTTTAACCTGTATTCTTCTATGCAACGGATTGCTTATTGCGTAAATTGCCTTTTATAATAGGTAATTAATAAAAAATTTAAACCAAATTAGATTTTTTCAATGCTACGTACACAACATCGTTTTCTTTTAATCATATTTTCGATTTGGTGTGCAAGGGGCTTCGCCCCGCCCCTTGGCTACATATTTTTGATTTGGTGCAGCGGGAAAAATGCATTAAATTAGTGGAGAAAGGATATGAAATCTATTTTTTTCACAGATGTGAGTTTTTTCCTCTTTATATATTAATAATTTGGAAAAAAGAGTCCAAATATATTAGGTACTCGACTTTTAAATTGAGTTTGGATTTCCATAAAATTCTATATCAACGGCGAGTTAAGTTTTACTTTTCCATTAAATTAAGTTCATATTTTTTAAAATCAAAATTTAGTATGGAAAAAATTTCGTCATAGGTGATTTGACGGAGATATTGTCCACTTTAGACAGTGTTACTAACGTACAATTAAGTATTTGGTTAAATATGGTGTAAGGAAATTAATTAGATTAAACTCTCACAGAAGTGTTGTCTAGCTTACTTTTTATTGACATCGTTACTAACAAACGATTAAATACTTAATGTAAACAAAGTGTAACCCAATTTTTAATATTTCGATCAATAGAGTTATGCCAAGTGTTCTTACTATAGTTTCTACATAAGAAAACGCCTATTTTAACTAATAAAAATTGAGGATTTCATCACCGTTTAATGTGAGAATTTATTTTGCCAAGTCCTTTAAGAAGGAAGACGTCCATCTAAATCTAAATACATAAAAGTGACCGGAAGTAACCACACACAAGAAATTCTTTTTAAAAATTCAACATGTAAAATATGCCATCGTGGCTGAAATTCAGCTTAATTTGCTTTTCCAACAATAAATAAAACTATTAGTTCGTGGTTAATAAATTACAAAAAAAAGTTTAGCCTCTCGTAATTACGATTTCAGAAGTTACATTCCTTGTGGAACTTGGATGGCAAGGCGAGAAAAAAAACCATGGTCTAAATGGGATATACTGGCTTTTACTTCTTAACGTGGGAATATATGCAGTGGATTATGTGTTCGAGGTACGTGCTAAGAGATCCTTCCCTAATTTTTTATCTATTTTTGCCATATCATGGTACGCTCATCTAAGTGTACTCTGTTTACAGCCAACGATGGTCAAAAAACTATATTTGTACCACTATCAGCCTGCTTGCTACCAATTTGTGACTGCGGCAGTTTGTCATGCTAGCTGGTGGGGCTTTCTGAAATTCTGACGAGTTCTTTAACTTTTTGTATCTGTATCTATTAAAAAATAAAAAAAATCTTTTTTGCAAGGCCAAACACTATGGTAGCCATTTTACTTGGCTGTAGCCACGTTACCGCGAAGACCAACTCTTACAGGCCGTCCCGTAGTTATGATGTGGCGAAATCTTTTGTCTCGGCTAAGTGATGTCCGACGGAAGGTCAATTTTTGCAGTATATTGAACTCGGTTTCCATCAATTTTTCCGTATTCCATTTGTAACATATCTGCTAAATTATAGAGATTTTTCCAGTTTATACACTAGAACTGCGAAATATCCGATCTAAAAACAGTTGACAAAAGCTCAGTTTCCGTATTCATAGGCCAATATATGCACCCCTGCCATAGTTGTTGCAATGTTGCTGTCTTTTGAGTTTGCTGTATTGAAATTTGAAACTATAGGCAAGCAAAATGGCCAACCATAGAGCTTAGCCTAATTGGTTTACTTTAGTGGTGGTGGATGTTTTTTTTTTTTTTTTCTCTTCATTTAGACGTCTGTGCTAATATTGGCGATAACTTTAACAGGAAGCATCTCTTTGGCAACCTATTTGACTTGTACTTTTTCGGTAAATTCTTAATCCGCTTTGTTTCTGACGTTTGTTCACAAAATCATGTAAATGTAAACTATTGAGAGGTAAGAATTTATATAATATATCTAATTTCATATCTCTAACAGGAAAGGTTATTCAGGAGGAGTCTGGAGACTTTGCACTGTGGGTTTGGTATATTCTGACAGGGTTTATGGGTAACGTTATGTCATGGTTCATTCTCCCAGAGAACACAATCTCTGTTGGAGCCTCTGGTGCTGTATACGGCCTCTTTGCTATTAGTCTTTTTGTCAAGGTATGTCCTCGATACTTTTGGAATCAGTACAAGATCACTGGAAGATTCAAATTAGATAATTGTCTTAATTAAATGCTTACTTGCAGATGCATTTTGTATGGACGGATATGGTTGTACTGCTCATCCTTGCCTACGACTTTCAGTCAAGGGTAAGCTATATATGTCTCTTTTTACAAATACATAAGATTAATGAGGAATGTCATTTATCGTAGTCGATAGTAATCCAGTAGTGCATTTGGTGGACTAGGTGAGAATTGAACTACAGTATTCAGTGGAATTGTTGGAGATCAATCAACGTTATCGACGGCCTACCGGTCACATTGCTCATGTGTCAGGTGCTGTCACAGGTGTAAGTTTGGGATGCCTCCGTGCCATGGTGCCTATGCTCGTTCTGAACCTTGCGATCAAGGTATATTATATTTCAATCCCCCAATCAAGATTGGCTACAGATGGACACTTAAACTGATGGCAACACAAACTACATGTGTTCTAAAGGATAGGAGATCAAATTCATACTGTTGTTGCTGCTACTTGTACTAGTTATGTGGGAATGTTATTCTTTCTGACTGAACTACTTTTTTAATTGATGTTGCGAATGTGAAATCTTGCTATTTTGAGAACACCGCATTGCGAATACTATCTTATTTAGCAGGACCAATTCTAGTTTGCTTGTCACAGAAACTGGATTTTCCGGTTATATGCTTGGTTTCCCACCTGCTTCTCTCCTTTGAGCAGCGATTTTCTTTCTTGATTGTAGATTATTTTTCTCTTCTCTTTTTGTTGGCTAACAACGAGTACGATTTCATAGCTATATCCGGGATCCGAACTAGAACAGCTAACCTGATTCCTTTTGCACATCAAGAATTAGAATTCCCGTATGCTGGTAAGTTATTCTAGAATGGCTACATATTGGAACAGCTAGATTAAAGAGAAAAAACGTGGAGAAATTGGGGGATACTTTTCATTGCAGTCGGCATTGTTTTTCAATATCAACTACAACAATCGGCCGACTACAACAAAAAAGTATTCCCCAATTTATGAGGGTATTCACAAATATGGGTTCCAAAAAAAAATAATGTAATAACTATTTAACCAAGGTTCGACAATTGAAGTTACAAATGCTAAAAGTTCCAGGGTCAGTATTCTTCTTTTCTCTGATTTCCTTTTTCTCGAATCTAGTAACGAGCTGTGTGGTGTCAATGGGCGGAGCAACGAGGTACTGCTTGTGAGTGGGGGGCTTATATTTCAACATCTCAACAATATGCTTCATGCCACATTAGTGAATAAGATAGAAGACCAACTGGATATCGCTAATTTTCCAATACCTGATTCTCATACGCTTGATCTCTTACTTGTAGCTGTACGTGCACAGTCAATGCTATATAGAAATAGAACCCATAAATCTTTGCATATGACTGCAAATCTAGTACTCCCATATGAATTAGCATGAACCTCGTCGTTGACATTATATTGCTAACTGTTCAAGTTAGTGATGGAGGAACCTTATGTGGGAGAGTAGAGTATACCTCAGAAGAAACTTGGAACGCAGATACGATGTTGAATTGTCACTATTTATCTTGATGATTATGAATTACATATTTACATGTAAGACAATGGGACAATGAGGCATAGTTTATTGCAAAAGCCCAACAACAACTGAGTTTGGTGGAGACGAGTTGTCAAGCCATGCGAAGGAACCAAAATAAAACAAAACTTGTGACACTCATTCCTCTATGAGCCAATTAGGTGCAATCCTAAAACATAACTTCAAGGGTTTCGTGACGAACTAAGTCTAGTTCACGAGATGTAAAAGCATATACTAATCCGTTTCTTCCTGAATCACACCGAATAAGTTGGAGCTAACCAAAGTTGATACATGTAAATGTTACAAAACATTAAGCAAGACACCTCTATGCGTGTGGCGATGCACTAGGAGAATGCGTGTGGCGATGCAAAGATGCAAGCTTTGGATGATATCGGTGATGATAGCATTCTAATCGTGGAGGAAGAGGTGTTGATGGGTAGAAAGTGAGAAAGAGGAACTAGCCCTAATCACAGAAAGTACTCCTAAGGAGCTTATGGGTGGTAATGGTGGGATTATCATATCTCAATAAGTGTGTCCTCTTTCCCTTTTATAATGACTGTCTTATGAATAAGTGCTCATAAGATTAGCATATTACTAAACTACCATTTTTCTTTCCTAAGAGGTTTTTTTCTTGGGTTAAAGCCCATCCAATTTGACACGGCCTTGGATAGACTAGAACTATCCAATTCCTATGGGTTAGGCCTACTCCCCAAGTTCCTTCTTCTTAAGAGGAACCCTTAGTAGGCTAAGGGGACACTTTTTTTAGGATTAGTTATTTTCATGTATTAACATTAGTCATCTGACTGTTTGACTGGTCAAAGACCATGTCAACAGTCACACGTTCGACCTATGTAGTTTCAGTAAGTGCGTAGGGACGGTTTCATCTCCACGACCCTTGAGATACAGCAGTTACTGATTGATTCAATAACCGCCCTTCCTTTCAACACTATAAATAAAGCAGACCTCGCCTCCTTTTTTCTCAACTGTCCTTGTCGAATTTTCTCACTCTTCTTCCTTCATGGATGATCATCCGCCTCCACGGTTCTATTCACTAGAGGAGATAAGGACTAATCCTGAACTTAAAGATCGTCTTCGTCCTCCAGCCACAGCTGATGATACTATACTCTTTCCCGCTGATGATGTTTGGGTATCTCGTATGTTTAACCCTGACACTCTTCCTCTGGCGTCATCCGAGAACTGGCTTATTTGTCCTTAAGCGAAATATCCTCATTTGTCCTCTTCGGAAGACATGCCATGCCTGGATATTCATAGAGGAGATTATACTTTTCCTTCTGTCCAACTTCGTTCGTCCGCCGAATCTCATCCTGCCTGGGATCCATGGATAACTTACATCCTCTCTAGTCCGGATCACAGGGATACAATCCAAGCTTTGGGCATACAAACGGCTCTTCAGGCGTCGAGGTTTAGGCATGTCTGTAGGGACCATATGAGCCTTCTCCGTCTGTGCACGCGTTGGGGAATTGATCCTCATACTTTCTTATTCTCTTAGGGCGAAGCGACTCCTGTCCTTGAAGATGTAGTCGCCCTCACTGATCTACCCGTTCACGGTGAGGTAAGTTTTGATGATTGATGTACTTTTTCTGTATTAAAAAAGAAAGATAAGGAGCTTCGCGACCACCTGATTGTTGCCAAGACCAGTTCCAAGTCTTTCAAGATGCCTGGAGAAGTTAAAACTGAGGCTTCGGATGATGAGTCAAAGGGTAAGAGAAAAGGTAAAGAGGTTGCGATTGAGAAATCCAAACCCCTAGTCAATCCTTCGCCTTCTTCTAAAACTCATGTCTTCGGCCATCAAGGCTCATCCCCGCACACCCCTTGTCGAGGAGTCTGACGATGTGGAAGTGACAAAGACTAATCAAAAATCAAAATCCAATCAACGTCGCGCTCCTTATTCCTATTGGGTTAAGTATTGGGCCCCTTTGCTTACAGGCGACCGAGCTGGTGCCCTCCTCGTGAAGGAGAGTCTGATCACGTGGAGTTGGAAGCTTTTTTACTTTTATAGTTATGTCATGATGAATTTGAACAAAGTCCCCGAAATACCATCAAGAACGAGCTAATCCCTATGGTTGTGTTGATGTCTCGCGGCGTGCCGTTTCCCCTTGCTCCAATGTTTCTAGGCGGATTATATCATCATCTCGACTTATTTGCGCAAGACATTCGCCGGGTGGACGGGGCTCATGAAGTAGAGACTTTTCTTCCTGCTAACTTTCTCCATGTGTGGACATGGGAGCGCTTTTCTTTGTATAGGCCCCCGTTATTGCGCTTTCTCATCAAGAGTAGGTCACCAAGAAAGATGGATCTAGGGTGTTAGTGACGAAGTCCGAGTCTCATCCCCGGATGACTTTGTACCACAAGAGGGGTTTTCCTGTGAAGAATCCACTCAAGGATGTCATGGACAAGTGTCTCGAGTTCTCCCCTGTTTCTTATCAGGATGCTCGCACCGGTTCGCTTCATTACAGTTTCTCCATCAAATCCCAACGGAGGTTGAGATCTGAAGACACCCCTTAATCTGAAGAATTTGATATTATCGTTTCTGCTCTTCCCGATCGTCTTCCAGGGTTTCATGGTGGAAAGTTTTACTGTGAAACGTATAACTCCGTTCGCGTGGCTCGTCAACTTGATTTTGATCAAGGAGTGCCTTATAATCCTCCTCTTCCTTCCTTCTCCGATGATGAGCGTGATATCCGGAAAAGCTTCAACCATTTTGTCTTCAAGGCCGGCCATAAGATGAGTGATAGGCAATATCATTTTGATTTCTTCCAATCTTTGTTGCAGCGACTACTTGGAGTCACTAACGAGTGGCGTGTGTATCGTGATGGTATAAATCGAAATGTTCTAAACCTTCTACTCGAGGATGGAATTGCCCCGGTGGCACTTTCCAGGGATGATCTTAGAGAATTACATGCCTCTGGCAGGGTGAAGTTAAATGATGAGGTTGATAAGAAGTATAAGCTTACTTCCACCAACAAGGGGCGTCCCCTTCAACCGCTTGTTACTAGCTGAGATCCGCCTTCGGATGATGAATATCCTAAAAGGGTGGCGGATAAGAAGGATGATCCACTTCCTCCCTTGTCCAGCCCTAAGAAGAGGAGACATCCATCCGTGACGAAGTCATAAGAGATTCCTCCTTTCACTTCTCCTCCCTCCAAGATATTTTCTCCTTGTATTACCCTTTTGATGTTTCACATTTTCTTTTCTTTAATTTATTTCATTTTGGTTCATGCTTTGTTCTTCTAGAGCTTCCTCCCTATTGGCTGCAAACCTATGGGTCATTTTATCGAAGAATACATCAATCTGCCTTACCACGAATAGAGGGCGGACCGGTTGGCCAAAAAGATAAAGCGAAATGCCGGCGTACCATTCATTATGCGACTTCCGTCTACTCGATCCACGAACATTTCCTCTATATTTTCTCTGCAGGCTCCAAAGAAGGGGTCCCCGTCTTCTATGTCTTTTATTGAACGTGTCGAGCGCCAAATAGGCCGATCGGTGAGCAGGAGCGGTCCTGAAGTGATCTCTCATAGTATGACTTTATGCCCTACTTGTCATTTAATTGTGAAGACTGTTCCTGATCCTAATCATCCTCTACGCACTCCCTCTGATATGCTTGATGCATCGAGTCCGGGTCAGATCGTTCTGTTCATGACTATATGCTGGATGATGATGCGGCTAGGGGTGATGTTGGAGATGATGTCGGAGATGGCGCTGAGGGTTCCAGTTCTTCTTCTTCTAAGTCTCGTAAATCTCTTATGCCATTATGTTTTAAGCTTGATACTGGCATGTGTCAGTCAAAACATTTTGTTGTGATTTATTTAATGCCTTTTGAGCTATATATACACCTCCATTTCTCATGTTTAATAGGCACATATCTTTCATTTCTTCCTTTTCTCCTTTTGTTATAATTAGGTCATCCGGAGCCTAGCGTTACGAGCTCTTCTTCTTCCTCGCGTCAATCAATCCATTCTCCTGCTAATCTTCCTTCCCCTTCGGTATATGCCCGTTTACCATTTATTTTATTCTCCGTCTATAGGATATCTATTAATTGTTATGTATTTTTTCTTTCCAGGTCATGGCAAAATGTGATAAAGCAGATGATTCAAATATCCCTGCTAAGGGTAGTGAGTCTGGTAGCGCTAGCGGGAGGCAGTCAAAATCCTCCAAGAAAGTCCCCAAGGTTTCGCGTAGCATTGATGCCGACGCAGAGCTTATGGATGCTCCGGAGAACCCTAAGTTTCAGTATCCCCGAGCTTTCTCAGTCAAAGACGCTGGTGCCGGTAGCCGCTTTGTGCTAGTGCATGGTTTCTGGGTTTCTTCCACCAAGACTGCTAACTATCGGCGCATAGTGGAGAAATTTGGCCATATATATGTTCATGAAGGAATGCATCCTGGCGTTTTAGATGTGACTAACGAAGACTTGCTTGACATAGCGGACAGTCTTTCTCATGCGGAGGATTCTCCTATTGATCCGGAGTCGCTGAAAAAGTGGGATAGTCTCATCCAGACTTATCTTATGTTACAATTTCCTATCCAGTGGTCAAAGGATTTGCTAGATGGTGTCAAGGCAAACCACACCGCTCGCCATGTGCTTCCACAGGAGATTGATGAGCTGGATCGAGAATACAGGCGTCTGCTCAATGTTGTTAATGTGAAGAAGGAAGTGTATGATAAGCTGATAGCGGATATTGCTCAAGCCAGTCAGGACTTGATGGTCGCCCGGACTGCTGCTGAGGAAGTGAACTCGGGTCTTGTCCAGAAGAGGGTGGAGCTGGCTATTTTGGAAGTTTGATTTTCTGTTTTATGAGTGAATTTTTGAACAATGACTTCTTTCCTGTTGCTCTTGATTTGGTTTGGACACGTGTTTTGACAGTTGGTTTTATTTATTACTGTGATGGGATGGTAATTAATATTGTGTTTCATTATGTTTATAATAAGGGTCTGGATGTGTTTACTGCAGGTCGTTGCTCATTACGGATGGCTCGCCAACTACATGGTTATGTTCTGTCACTGGCTCCAGTATCATCGTTAGTTATTCACTATGAAAAGGAATTTGAGATGGCTCGCTTGTTACTGGTAAAATCCGAAGTGGAGATGCTTCGAGAGATCAGGACGAGAAATAGGGCAACTACCCGCGCGCAGTTTGATGAACAATTCGAGAAATATTCACTCACTCGTAAAATACAAGCATCTGATCGGATAACTTCATAAGTGCAAAGCGTGTTGGATGATACAATTCTTGCTCGGAACAAGGCCGAGCGACTATTTCAAGAATCAATTCTTATGATGACTGATATCGATCGTGTTAAAGCTTGTGAGGATCATGAGGAGATACTTAATACGGCGCTAAAGACTCGTGTTTCTGATGATGTTATGGCTCAATTTTATCAAGTGCGTAGAGAGGTGCAAGAGGCTTATGCTACTTCTACTACTCAATATAGTGAAGCGCTTTTAATGATGAGGGATCTAGATCACGATATCACATATTGTCGTTCTCTCATAACCAGTCGTTCTTAGTTTTTTTTTTTTTTTTTTTTGAATTCTTAGTTTTTTTTTTTTTTTTTTTTTTTGAAATCCGTGGAACATTACTGTGTTAGGTAATCCTTCTCTATAAATTTTATCATTCTACTGGTTTTGTTCATTTATACTTTTGTCTCGAGGCTAATCGTGTTAAGCTAGTATTAGAAATAAAGTATCTTAATCGTCTCTTAGACGTGATATGTATTTCGCGGGATAGGTTGAGCATTGAGAACTCTTGTTGGCATGAGCGAGTAATTATTGCTGATAATCATGTAATGAGTATCCGGAGTGCAGGTGGTCTTCCTCCTGAATCGATGCTTGAACTTCGTGGTTTTTGTCGTGAGCAGCGTTTGACTGCTCATTTTCAATTTGATGAGGCGGATCAATCTGTAAGAGCCGTGGAGGCAGCGCTTTCTGAAGTCCATGAATTGCTTCGTGCATTGCCTTAATATTTTTTTTTTTTTTTTTTTTTTTCTGGCTATATATTCGACTCATAAGCACTAGTTAGTTCATGGGAATGATGGGTTCGATTAGTGGACTAGCTTCGTTTCTGAAGAAGCAAAGGTTGGAGATGCTTGAAGCCATTGTAAGCGGGTACATTCGTCATGAGGAAACTTTTGCCTTAAGTTAGATTCAGTATTTTCATTTAATGGATCTACACATAGACCAGTTGAGTGCTTATCGGATTGATCCTTCAGTAGATAAGGCTGAGGCTTCTTATGCAGCGGCTAGAGCGTTCTCCGTCGCTTGTTATCAGATGGAATGTGATGAGGATAGGCTAGCTATTGTTCGTAGTCGATTGAAGCGTGCTCGTTTGGCATTAGATTTCTGTATATCTAGGTATCATTGAAATGCTTTTACCTTTGTATGTAAATATTATGACTTGGTAAACTTTTCCGGATATTATTGTTATTTTGTGTTAACTTGAAATTAACCGTATAGAGTTGTATGTCGTTTGAAAGATTCACCGGGATATTTTTTTTTTTTAATTATTTTTGCATATGCATGTTAATCGAGCCATGCTCCTGGCCTTACCTAGTGTATTTCGTTAAGTTTAAGTGAAGAGTTTATCTGATTTCACAACTATTGGTGCACTTTATCTGTGGTCATGGACCCAGCTATGCTCTTGGCTTATTTGTTGTATTTCGTTAAGTCATACACGCAACCTAACCGACTTTGCGGCTATTGGTGCACTTAATCTATGGCCATGCACGGAACCCAGCCATGCTCTTGGCTTATCTGGCACTACAAGAAGATCTAGCTATTGTTATACCATATATTGCCACACCTTCAATATAGGTGTTGTAAAAGCAAATTTCTAGTCACAATACTTTTCAGCTGCAGCTAAAAGCAATAATTTCCTGCTGCAAAATGAAACTTTTGACACACAACTGTAGCAACAATATGAAAAGCATATGGCAAAAAAATATAATTTCTCGCTGCAGCAATAAAGATTGGATGCTGCAATAGATTTCTTGCTACATAGGTTATCGCGACACTAGTAGGGGTTTACGCCATAACCATTGGGTGCTGCAATATATTAAGTTCCTTGTAGTGTGGTGTATTTCGTTAAGTCATACACGGAACCTAGCTGACTTTGTGGCTATTGGTGCACTTCATCTATGGCCATGCACGGAACCCAGCCATGCTTCTGGCTTATCTTGGTGTGTTTCGTTAAGTCATACACAAAACCTAGACGACTTTGCGGCTATTGGTGCACTTCATCTATGGACATGCACGGAACCCAGACATGCTCCTGGATTATCTGGTGTATTTCATTAAGTCATACATGGAACCTAGCCGACTTCGCGGTTATTGGTGCACTTCATTTATGGCCATGCACAGAACCCGGCCATGTTCCTGGATTATCTGGTATATTTCGTTAAGTCATACACGGAACCTAGCCGACATCGCGGTTATTGGTGCACTTCATTTATGGTCATGCACGGTTACCAGCCATTCTCATGGATTATTTAGTATATTTTAACCGATCTCGTCTTAGTGTATCGTTTAGTCATGGGAAATCAATTTAATATATAAGGAAATCATTTATTATTCAAGCCATCCGGCGTACATTTGAGGTATTATGCATAATAAGTTTTCAACCATTTATCATTAATAGGAGTGTTGATTCGTTATCCATTCATCCGCTTGAGGTAGTAATATCCGCTCTCTACAGCTTTGTCGATCATGTAAGGTCCTTGCCAGTTAGCGGTGAACTTTCCAGCCTTTGCATTCCGCTGGACGTGTGAGGCGATTTATAGAACTACATCATTTTCTGAGAAGGTCCGTTCTCTTAACTTTTGGTTATAATACCTCGATGTCCGTTGTCTATACTTGTCCGCGAATCGTTCATCCTTTTCCCTTCGTTCTTCGAGAGTATCAAGGTGAGCAAATCGGCTAACTTCGTCTGGGATGGTTAGGCTAGCCATTGCTACTCGCGCTGATGGGATTGAAATTTTCGACTATAAATTAGCGTCCTCAGCATACATTAGGGAATATGGTTATGCTCATGTTGAACTCCTCTTGGAAATGCGATAATCCCAGAGTGTAAGTGATAACTGCTCGTGCCAACTCCGATAATGATCATATACTAATCGAATTAATATCCTCAGCAGTGTCTTGTTAGTCGTTTCTGTCTGTCCATTCCCTTGCGGGTAATAGACAGTCGAAGTGTGGAATTTAATTCCATATTTATCCAACAACTCTTTGACGTCTTTATTGACAAAGGAAGTCGCATTGTCCGATCGGATGATCATTGGCGCGCCGAATCCGCATATGATGTGTTCTTTAATAAATGCTGCGATGGTGGCTCCAGAGTTGTTAGAGCATTGGTCGGTAGAACCCACCAAGCGTTGGTATGTCAAGTTTGGTTGTCATATTTTAATGAATCAAAACTCATGTTAAGATTCGCCTGATTATGTATTAGAGACAACTTCGTATAGGTTAGCTTGAAAGTATTAGGATATCAGACATTACAAGTATTGCGAAGTCTTGAAGATGTGAAGAAGCAAGGAGTTACAACGACAACAATCATCCTTCCGCTTTAGGTTAGTGATATTTGACTTGAACTGTTTCATTCCCTAACGTATCTTTCAAGTCGTGCATATTGAAAACAAAACTGTGAAGCATATTTACTCTAGATAGACATAGTATTAAGGAATACAATACGAGGTTTATTGCTTAAACATTAAACTTTGTGATAAGACATCGCCATAATCATTTGAATGCTATTGTGATTATGTATTGGTATGAGGTGAGGATTTCATCCTAGGGAACAATGTTTTACATGTGTTCTAAGGAAGTAAGTTCATAAACTTGTTTGTGAACCAAAAAGTAAATTGCCAGGCGTTATTGGTTTTGTTATTCATTACATATCTTATGAACAACCAATATGTGTGATTGAGTATAACCGTTCACGACTTGTTTGCGTTCTTGGTAGAACTATTCACAAAGGCCCGACTTATGTATTGGTATGACTTTTATTAGTGAAACCGATCTTAAGTAATCACCTGAGATGGTATGATCGGGTTTTTGTTTTGTCTGACCAAATTTGGGAAAGTGGAACCGATCCTAGAAAAAGGTGCAGTACATCACAAAGGGGAAAAGATCCTTGTATGAGGTGCAGCAAGGTTTATAGCAGAAAGGGGAATCGATCCTATGAACATGTGCAACACGTTTTTAGGCAAAGGGGAACCGATCCTATGGACATGTGCAACACATATAAGTTAGATACCATATATATGTGGGGACCGATCCTAGTACCTAGTCAACCGAATTTTGGAAAGCTAGTATGACTATGCACAGTACTCACGTGGAGGTAGCACCAAAACTTGTTTTGGTAAAACCGTTAAACCCATTATTGTGATTGAATGGTATTTGATCAATCGCATAGTTCTTGAAAGTCAGATGAACCAATTCTAAACTTGTTTGGAAGTGTGGCAAATCGTTTTCAATGTTGTAAGTGTGAAAGAAAACTTACAAAATAAGGATGTCGACATACTTTGAACACGTGTTGTGAATGTTTATTTCTTTAATTGTTCAAAGTTATTCCTTAATAGCTAAGGGAAGAGAATCCCAGGATCGAAACATAAATAAGTTAAGAATCTTTTAATTATGGTATTTAACTTTATTTTTGGAAAATAAGAATTAGTAATGTGCATTTACTTTAGAGATTTTCTGAGAGATTTCGATCATTATTTTTGGACAGAACAATTCCAGGAATTATGGAAACCGAATTTGTACTTTAATGAATATCTTGAGAATATTTTAGGTTTTGGAAATTTCTTGGTGTCCAAACTTCCTTGACTATAAATACTTGAAATTTTCATTTCTAGCAAACTAATCCTTCGTAACAACAAGTGTAGATGGTGGATTTTCAACAAAGGTCAAAATCGTAAAATCATGATACTACATGTTTCTGACACGGCTTTCAGGCATGTGACGATTCATATTTTATGAGCCATGATGAATATGTTTCTCGAAAAGCCTCCATTAGCTGAGCGTTCGATGCCTCGCATTTCATCATGCCCTCTATGTAGAATAACATAATTGGGCGGTTCTCCGTATGACTGAGAATTCAACGCCTTCAGGACGTTGGTGACACTGATTGTTCCCTGACTATGTAGAGAGACCATCTATAGACTCAGGTGGTTCTCCGTAAGATTGAGAGCATTAACGCCTTTAGGTTGCCGGCAACACACTACTCTCTGAATATGCACCTTTCAAAATGTGCATGACAATTTAACTGGCTAATACCCTTTCTGCAATATATTAATTCTACCATGACATTCGTCAATGAATTCCTAGAAGATAATTTATTTTATCTCATTGCTCCGATTTCATGATCGAATCCACGGCTTCATCTCATGAAATGGCATTAAACAACTATCTTATCTCATTACTCCGATTTCATGATCAAACCCACGGCTGATCTCATGGAATGGTAATATATAATCTTACTACTATGATTCCATGGTCACATCCATGATCCCATGGAATGGTAATGCTTATTTTATTATTCCGAATTCATGGTCGAATCCACGGCTGATCCTATGAATTGATAATAAATAAATACTAACCTTTATTACTCGGTTTCATGAATTACTCTCCACTAAATTTCATAAATTAGTAATAAATACTCAACAACTGGACATCTGGACCATCACTGAGTCAGCCCCATAAAATGGTGCAAGTGTACTCGACAATAATGCACGACCAGGCACCTGAATGCACAAACGAGCATTCCAAAATATGGATAAATGAGGAATCCTACACAAAATAGAAGAAAACAATAATAATAATAAATAATAAGAGGCGCCCATGGGCCGGGCCCACCGGCTGGCCGACCGTGCTCTAGTTGTGGCCGGTCCAATGCCTCTGCCATTATATTTCCTTATTTTGTTATTTTCATGAACTCATGAAAACTCCTCCATTCCAGCAACTTTCCTTGTTTGAGCAAAACTCACGGTTTCTCCATATTTTCATGGTTTCATGAGAAATAATAATATAAAATAGGGAAAGGTGTTGCGGGACCGGGAAACTTAGTCGGTCGGCCATGCCCTAGCCGTGGCCGGTCCCACACCTTGCAATCCCTAGTCTTTCATAATTATCATTTCCCTAATCTCATGAAACTCCTCCATTTCAACAAAATTCATGGTTTCTCCATAGTTTCACGGTTTCATGAAAAAATAATAATATAAAATAGGGAAAGGTGTTGCGGGACTGGGCAACCTAACCGGCCGGACATGTCCTAAACGTGGCTGGTCCCACACATTACAATCCCTAGTCTTTTATAATTATTATTTTCCTCATCTCATGAAACTCCTCAATTTGAGCAAAATCATGATTTCTTCATATTTTCTCAAATATTGCTCAAATCATGAAAAAGCCAAAAACCAACATGGTCACACGACCGGCTAGCCTCTCAAGACAAAAACCAACTAAGGACCCTGGTGCATGCTCACTCGAGCACTTTCTCAGTTTGTCGAATTGAGCAATACTTGCTCAGTCCATCAATATTCAGTAATTTTTAAAATGAGCAATACTTGCTCAGTTTCTCAAATATTGATCCAACTATAAATGTTTAGTAATTCATCATCGAATTTACAATTTTTGTCCCAATGTCAACATCATTCAAAGAACTACGCATGTTCAATCCATGAATCATTAAGCATTCATCACTCATGCTCAATTCAACAAAATCTAGACTCACTGTCTAATCAGTCAACAACTGACTAATTAATACACGTCTTTCATGCATACTCCACGATTTGTGAGACATCAATCACGTCACATTGGGGGATATCAATTAGGGTTTTGGTCTGGAAGCCAACAGCACGTGGATTCATCCACAATGAGATATGTGAGTAAGTCGTGCAAATGGTTAAAGGAGTTAGAAAAGTAGTGGGTGGATGGTTAACCGAGTCTCCACACGACCTGGAATTGATTTCACCACGATCTCCTACTTCCCCACTCTTTCACTCAAGAAACCGTCACACTTACAGGTATCAAGGTCTTTACGCAATATAAATAAGTTTCTGAATCCATGATTGAAGGACATGATCACCATCAATCAGTAATTTTCTACACGGAATTTCTCGAGTAACTACTCTCAAGAATTCATCAATCTATCAGAACTTATTCGAACTCATCAGTTCATCAAAATTTGCAGAAACCTTCAACACATCCACAATCCTTGATCATCATTGATCCCACACAATTCTCAGCTTCCCTCCTACAGATAAACCCATCTCCTTCTTTGCGACCTAATAAGGCAAGGGTACCCAAATATACCTCAAGATAAAACTTTTCCTACCTATAAGTCCTTTCTCCGAAAGTGATTGTCTATGGACTGAGTCGAGACAATACAAATAATCGGTTCACACTTCGTGTGATCGTCTATGGATACGAGATCGAGACAATACAACAACGAAGTATGTTTACTTGATATAAAGGTTCGGACTTAAACAAACACAATAGGATTGCTTATCAAGTAAATAGAAATTAACGTTTTTGTAATTTCTATTTACGAGGAAACCGCAAATGCAGAAAAACCCCGGGACCTGGTCCAGAATTGAATACTCTCAGGATTAAGCCGCTACACAAAATTACACCTAACTTCATATAGTTGAGACCAAGTACCTAACTTTATAGCATACCTAGTTCCGTCGGTATTCCAACGCCTCCGACTTGTGAATAAGTCACGTACTTGGGACAATCCCTTTGGTTCGTATTCCAAACAGTAAAGGAACAAGAAATCTGTTTGGTACAACTCTATTCAACCAAGTGATATGAGTCAGACAAAGTCTCTTCCGTTTATCTCAACATAAACTTCTCCGTCGGGTCTAGATCTATCTTATGTTCAATCACCTAAAGGTAATCGGTTAAGATTAAGCCAACAACACCCTTAATCTGAAGAATCGAGTTGATGCCGATCTACTCAATTAATCAATCCAATCTACCACAAGGATAAACCGATTATTAATTGGATCCTCTTTTCCCAAACAAGTATTGTGCACACCAAAAATTATAAAACCCAACTCAGATCTTCAGTATCTTCTTTGTCTTCAAATCTTCTTAAATCTTCAATAAACACCTGCATACAATCACTTGAGTCTCTTGTGATGAATCCTGCACAGAACAGAGTCTGTTAAAAATGGATTATCACAAGATCGTCTTTAGAACTAACAACAGTCTAAAGATCCATGTCGAAACTCTGAACTAGTTTGAGTGAATCTTATATAAGAAGAGAAGATTCTCAAGAATAAACAAACTAGGTGCAATCATATTTCAACCACCGTTAGTCAACCAAATCAATCGAAAACAAAGATAAACCGCAATTATCTAGTTTCCCACCAGCGGGTCGCGCTAGAGCTTCTCAATCCCAAAGAATACTTTAAAACGAGCGGGCGTAAGATATTTCACCTAATTATATTACTCTTCTATCTGATAGGCGGATACACCAGTAACAAATACAAAAGAGGAAGTTTGTTGTTACGAAAGATTAGTTTTCCATAAAGACAAAGTTCGTATATTTATAGACAAGGAGATATTCATAAATGCACATATTCGGTTTTCATAATTCCTGGAAATGCTCTGTCCAAAAATACAATCGAAATCTCTCGGAAAATCTAATTAGTAAATGCACATTACTAATTCCATAATTTCCCTACAAAGTTAAATTAATAACCTTAATTAAAAGATTCTTAACTTACTTATGTTTCGATCCTGAGATTCCCTTGCATTATTCTTTAAGGAATATCTTTGAACAATTATAGAAATAAACATTCACAGCACGTGTTCAAAGTTTTTCGACATCTTTACTTTGTAAGTTCTCTTTCACACTTACGACCTTGAAATCGATTTTTCACACTTCCAAACAAGTTTAGAATTGGTTCATCTGACTTTCAAGAACTATGTGATTGATCAAACCAACATTCAATCACAATCATGGGTTTACTGTTCTATCAAAACAAGTTTCAGTTCTACCTCCATGTGAGTACTACGCATAGTCACACTAGCTTCCAAAAGATTTGGTTGACTAGGTACTAGGATTGGTTCCCCACATATATATGGTATTAAACTCATATGTGTTGCACATGTCCATAGGACCGGTTCCCCTTTCTGCTATGAACCTTGTTTCACCCCATAAAAGGATCGGTTCCCTATTGCACTGCACCCCTTAGGTTCGGTTCCCTTTCCCTCACTAGGATCGGTTACCTACCCCCAACAAGGATCGGTTACCTTTCCCCGAGGAATATACAATCCGATCATACCTGGTGATTACTTAATATTGTTTTACTAATAAAAGTTATACCAATACAAAAGTCAGGACTTTGTGAATAGTTCTACCAAGAACACAACAAGTTGTGAGCGGTTATACTCTATCACACATATTGGTTGTTCATAAGATATGCAATGAATAACAAAACCAATAAATCCCGGCAATTTTCTTTTCGGTCCACAAACAAGTTTATGAACTTACTTCCTTAGAACACATATAAAAATTGTTCCCTAGGATGAAATCCTCACCTTATACCCATACATAATCACAATAATATTCAAAAGATTATGGCGATGTCTTATCTACAAAGTTTAATGGTTAAGCAATAAACCTCGTATTGTATTCCTTAATACTATGTCTATTTAGAGTTCAAATATGCTTCGCAGTTATGTTTTCAATATGCACGACTTGAAAGATACATTAGGTAATGAAACGGTTCAAGTCAAATATCACTAACCTCAAGTGGAAGGATGATTGTTGTCGTTGTCGATCCTTGCTTCTTCACATCTTCAAGACTTCTCAATACTTGTAATGTCTCATATCCTAATACTTTCAAGCTAACCTATACGAAGTTTAACTCTAGTACATAATCAAGTGACTCTTATCATGAGTTTTGATTCACTAAAATATAACAACCAAACTTGACATACCAACGCTTGGTGGGTTCAACCGAGCAATGCTCTAACAATCTCCCCCTTTATCAATTTTAGTGACAAAACTCTTACATCATATGGATAAACAAATTACAAGAATTCATTACACTCTGCTTGATTCCCGATTCAACAGCACAGTAAAACTGCTTACATTCAATCCTTGAAAATGTTGTTGTTGACATTATAATAACAAAGATATTACTCCCCCTAAGGAAGATAGGTAGATATTCAATCCACACGTCTTTGTTATACCAATCAATATGACATGTTACTCCACCTTAGTTTGTGCTTTCACTCTTTCGTTAGATATAACATTCAAGCACCAATGTTCTTTTCCTTAGCGATACCAATTAATATAAAATCAATGCCAGTATCACTTGTTTACTCCATATATTTCTCCCCTTTTTTGTCACAAAAATGATAAAGAAACGAAAAAATAAAGGACAACACGAAAAGAATCTTACAAATCTCATAATAGACTTGCAAACATGTAGAGTTAGGCACGAGGGTTCCACACATCACGTTCTGATAACCAATATCAAAATCGAAACTACAAGTAGTCTTATTTTGATATATTACCAAGGAAATAATTGCCCGAAACAGTTTTTCCATTTAGTTTAGCAAACCAAAAACAACTAATCACATTAATCCCTTTGCTAAACCGATTGTTCAAGTACAACCGCTTAATTCGATAAGACCAAAATAAAGATAAACTCCATTATTCTCATTAGGTTCTAATTATCCATAAACTTAGACCTTTCAATTTCAAACAAACCAAATACTAGGTTAGTTAACTAGCATTTATTTGTTTAGGCATTCGATTAGACTTGAATAACCGAAACCTCACTTTGATAGACAAACTAAGATCAGAATTAACTTAATTTCTTATCCGAAATCGAATTAAACTAAACAACTCATCCCGTACATATATTATTTCGTTAAGCCATAAATAATTCATACAAACCAATATAAACCAACTTGCAAAATTATTCACCTCAACCGGAAGCAATTGAATCAACATAGACATTAAAAGCACCGCAATTGCAATGTAATTTTGTAAGCCTAAACCATTGATACTATACCAAAGCAAAATACCAAAGGTTTTTCTTAACCAGAACCAATTGAATCACACACATCAATTGTACCGAAATTTTGTAAGCCTAAACCATTGAAACTATACAAAAGCAAGCTAACAATTGTTTTTCTTAACCGGAACCATTTGAATCACACACACACATCAATTGTACCGAAGTTTTGTAAGCCTAAACGATTGATACCACACAATAAAGAAAGATAACAATAGTTTTTCTTAACAGGAACCAATTGAAACACACATCCACACACACACATGGAATAAATATCAATTGAACCTAAATTTCGTTAAGCAAAAGCAAAATATATATATAATATAAACTCAGGCTTTTCTTAAACAGGAAAACAATTAACTAACAAGATTGTTACGTCAAATTTCGCATCCACTTCTCCAATATGATAGCATCTTCGTCCAGGAAGAATTGATATCGAAATATCTCCATGTTATCATCCTTATGCGTAAATAAAAGAATAACAACATACCTCAACCTTTACCAGAGAAAGGTTGAAAACCAGTTTTAACTATTGCAAGCAAAAGTTGAAAACCGTTGAAACATATACGCTTTTATGCTAAACCAAAACCGATTCAACATATTGTGACTTTTTCACATACTGTTTCCATTAGAACCCCTCATAATCCTTTGATAAAGCCTACCTACTAGTTCTAGAACTTAATCCCACTAAATCAAAAGGTCACCCAAACCATGAGGGTTCACAATATATGAGATCGAACATTAAGTTAATAAAACCGAAAACATACATCTCATAATCATACACATCAATAATATAAAAGCAATTAAGCACAGGCTATGTAAACCGAAAACTATCACAAGAAAAATTACTCAAATCAAATAATTTTATTCATAATAGTTTTATTCATAATAGACCAATTCAATCAATGAAATAAATCAAAAATTGATGTCTATTATACTAGATTAAGTATTACAACAAACAACTTAATCTTTAGTGGTGCTCTTGTTGTTCACCGAGGTCTCTTCAATATTCAAACTCTTAAAGCATGTCTCGAGAGACTTGTCCGCAACCACTTCTTGTTTTTCAAGATCTTCCATTAGAGCATTGAGCTCAGCGAGAAGGCCTCTTATACATTCGTACCTCTCTTTAACCCAATATTGATGTCGAATAGTCATAGCAAGATTGGTTTCCAGTTCGTCAAAACCTTGAATATATTGAGACATATTATCAGAACGCATCCACTTGGTATTGGCTGGATCTTGAAGGTTGTAAGCCAACAGACATGACTCGTCTTGTGATCCAACTGATCTATCAGAGTCATAATCAGACATAATTCCTTTCTTCTTTCTCTCTGTATTGATTCCTTGACAATCCTTAACCTTTTGAGCTTCATCCTTATTAGTCTTTGAGACACTACGAGTCACTGGAGGCATGATTGGTCATGATAGAACATAAAGGATTCCTCGGGGTTTCAAATACGGACAAGAAAAAGTTTCTCCTTTTAAAAGATACAACTTTCGGACCAAAAGACCTCTGGAAAATCCGAAAAATATAATACAATATCTTACGTTTCCTTAGTCCGTGAATACTAAGATGGAAGGTTTATTAAACACATCCGAAAATTCCAAAAATTCACCTATTTTCGAAAATCATGTTAAACATGAAAATTTTTTGACTTCCATGGATTCTCAGCAACCCATATACTTTCACAGAAAATTTTTTGATAATCAACTACACAACCAATTTTGCTGATGTTTTATTGTGCTTTTCTCATCAAAAACTATGAGCACGAACAGATGAGAAAGCACAATATTTGATACAACTAAGTTCTATCGGAGTAAGCTTACTCCAGCTTACAGTGAATATCAGAAACATAGTTCCTGTTTCTTTTAGGGAATTTCTGCCCAAAATATTTTCTCCCAAAACGATGATCTTTTCTAACTCTAGAGATATGATCATGTGGATAAAAAATACTAATGTGAGAATTCTCGGAGATAGATAAATCTCTCTTAATTCTTTCAATGAGATTTTCATAAGATTTTCTCATTCTAAGGACTTTCTTATTATTCACATTAGTGTGATCATCTGAAACAACTATCGGAAATTCCTGATTGCTTCTTTTGGCAGAGATTCGCTCTTTCCCTTCCTTCTGAACTCGTTCCTCATCAAAACCACAAATGTTTCGATATGGGTGTGGAGGAACCTTTTTCCAGAAGCAATTATCAACTCTTTCCTCTGACTCCTTTGAGTTGATTTTATTGGGATGTAGTATAATCTGTCTTTCTACTGAGGAATAATCTTTCAGTTTTTTAAGACAAGAAACTTCTTTCAAAAATTTTACCACCGTATATTGAAGAAGTATAATTTTACTGTCAAGTGACTGAAATTTGTATTCCTTAGAGTCAACACGGAATCGGTTCAAATTTTCCTCTTGACAAGATTTCGTTTGATCATCAGTATATCTAGAAGCTGGTTTCTCATCCTCTTCTGACTTGATGTAGTTTGGCAAACTAGCATCATCTTGATCTGTTTCAGATGTGATTAACCCGGTTTTATCACAAACTGGAAAATTTGAGCAAGGACTTTTAGTTTCCTCATCAGAATAAATCACAACAGAATCATTAGTCAGAATCATAGGACGTGTCTCTTTATCTGTAAGAGATTTACCAAGAGCTTCTAGTTTGACAGCGAGATCCATTTTATCTTTGGCTAGACAGTTCAGTTGAATGTCTTTTTTTTTGATCTCCTGCTTAAGAAGATTTGACTATGTCTTTAAAATAAACACATTAGAAGACATATATTGTATTGTCTTTAGGAGTTTTACCAACTCTTTATCAGCATCTTCTTTTTCTTTAGAAAAAGACATAGATGTTTTCGTTACTCCTGGATCATGATTCAATGAAGTATTAACATCTTCAACATTTGAGCATTCAAAGTCTTGCATAACGTTAACTGAATCAGACATAGATTCAATTCTTATAGGTTGGATCGCACCAAACACAGATTGTTAGATCCTTTCGTGTTTGCCTGCTCTGATACCAATTGAAAAGGCGAGGGTACCCAAATATACCTCAAGCTAAAAAATTTCCTACCTATAAGTCCTTTCTCCGAAAGTGATTGTCTATGGACCGAGTCGAGACAATACAACTAATCGGTTCACACTTCGTGTGATCGTCTATGGATACGAGATCGAGGCAATACAACAACAAAGTATGTTTACTTGATATAAAGGTTCTGACTTAACCAAACACAATAGGATTGCGTATCAAGTAAATAGAAATTAACGTTTGTGTAGTTTACTTTAATTATAGTAAAACAATTATAGTGCGTAAATTAAAAGTAAATGACACGGCAAGATTTTGTTAACGAGGAAACCGCAAATGCGGAAAAACCCAGGGACCTAGTCCAGAATTGAATACTCTCAGGATTAAGCCTCTAAACAAAATTACACCTAACTTCGTATAGTTGAGACCAAGTACCTAAATATATAGTATACCTAGTTCTGTCTGTATTCCCACGCCTCTGACTTGTGAATAAGTCACGTACTTGGATCAATCCCTTTGGTTCGTATTCCAAACAGTAAAGGAACAAGAAATATGTTTGGTATCAACTCTATCCAACCAAGTGATATGAGTCAGACAAAGGCTCTTCCATTTATCTCAACATAAACTCCTTCGTCGGGTCTAGATATATCTTATGTTCAATCACCCAAAGGTAATCGGTTAAGATTAAGCCAACAACACCTTTAATCCGAAGAATCGTGTTGATTTCGATCTACTCAATTAATCAATCCAATCTACCACAAGGATAAACCGATTATTAATCGGATCCTCTTTTCCCAAACAAGTATCGTGCACACCAAAGATTATAAAACCCAAGTCAGATCTTCAATATCTTTTTTGTCTTCAAATATTCTTAAATCTTCAATAAACACCTGCACAGAATCACTTGAATCTCTTGTGATCAATCACGCACAGAACGGAGTCTGTTAACAATAGATTATCACAAGATCGTCTTTAGAACTAACAACAGTCTAAACATCCCTGTCGAAACTCTGAACTAATTTTAGTGAATCTTATATCAGAAGAGAAGATTCTCAAGAATAAACAAACCAGGTGCAATCAGATTTCAACCACCGTTAGTCAATCAAATCAATTAAAAACAAAGATAAACCACAAATATCTAGTTTCCCGCCAACGGGTCGCGCTAGAGCTTCTCAATCCCAAAGAATACTTTAAAACTAGCGACCGTAAGAGATTTCACCTAATTAGATTACTCTCCTATCTGATA
This sequence comes from Papaver somniferum, assembly GCF_003573695.1. Taxonomy (NCBI): domain Eukaryota; kingdom Viridiplantae; phylum Streptophyta; class Magnoliopsida; order Ranunculales; family Papaveraceae; genus Papaver; species Papaver somniferum. The sequence continues at coordinate 165,995,973 of NC_039365.1, forward strand.
GGCGGCTACACCAGTAACAAAAACAAAAGAGGAAGTCTGTTGTTACGAAGGATTAGTTTGCTACAAAGGAAAACTTCGTGTATTTATAGACAAGGAAGTTTAGACGCCAAGGAATTTCCAAAACCGAAAATATTCTCAAGTTATTCATAAATGCACAGATTCGGTTTTCATAATTCCTAGAAATGCTCTGTCTAAAAATAGAATCGAAATTTCTCGGAAAATCTAATTAGTAAATTCACATTACTAATTCCATAATTTCCCTACAAAGTTAAATTAATAACCTTAATTAAATAATTCTTAACTTACTTATGTTTCGATCATGGGATTCTCTTCCATTAGTATTTAAGGAATATCTTTGAACAATTATATAAATAAACATTCACAGCACGTGTTCAAAGTTTGTCGACATGTTTACTTTGTAAGTTCTCTTTCACACTTATAACCTTGAAACCGATTTGCCACACTTCCAAAAAAGTTTAGAATTAATTCATCTGACTTTCAAGAACTATGTGATTGATCAAACTAATATTCAATCACAATCATGGGTTTACGGTTCTACCAAAACAAGTTTCGGTTCTACCTCCATATGAGTACTACGCATAGTCATACTAGCTTCCCAAAGATCCGGTTGACTAGGTACTAGGGTCAGTTCCCCACATATATATGGTATTAAACTCATATGTGTTGCACATGTCCATAGGATCGGTTCCCCGTTCTGTTATAAACCTTGTTGCACCCCATACAAGGATCGGTACCCTATTGCACTGCACCCCTTAGGTTCGGTTCCCTTTCCCTCACTAGGACCGGTTCCCTACCCCCAATAAGGATCGGTTCCCTTTCCCCAAGGCACATACAATTCGATCATACCAGGTGATTACTTAAGACGGGTTTTACTAATAAAAGTTATACCAAACAAAATTCAGGACTTTTTGAATAGTTCTACCAAGAACACAACAAGTTGTAAGCGGTTATACTATATCACACATATTGGTTGTTCATAAGATATGCAATGAATAAAAAACCCAATAACTCCCGGCAATTTCCTTTTCGGTCCACAAACAAGTTTATGACCTTACTTCCTTAGAACACATGTAAAAATTGTTCCCTAGGATAAAATCGTCACCTTATACCCATACATAATCACAATAGCATTCAAAAGATTATGGCGATGTTTTATCTACAAAGTTTAATGGTTAAGCAATAAACCTCGTATTGTATCCCTTAATACTATGTATATCTATAGTTCAAATATGCTTCGCAGTTATGTTTTCAATATGCACGACTTGAAAGATACGTTAGGGAATGAAACAGTTCAAGTAAAATATCACTAATCTCAAGTGGAAGGATGATTGTTGCCGTTGTAGCTCCTTGCTTCTTCACATCTTCAAGACTTCGCAATACTTGTAATGTCTCATATTCTAATACTTTCAAGCTAACCTATATGAATTTTAACTCTAGTACATAATCAAGCGACTCTTATCATGAGTTTTGATTCATTAAAATATGACAACCAAACTTGACATACCAACGCTTGGTGGGTTCAACCGAGCAATGCTCTAACACGACCGAATTGACCCTGGAACGTCCATTGACTTGTTTTAAGCCGGAGTCCTATAGATTGATCTCTCGAATCTAAGCACTCCCTTTACAGTGCATCTGTGTGAGGTTGAACAGTTTGCTCGGTTCAGGAGTCTCGACAACACGCTCGTCTCTTCACTTCCTTAAAAAACCAGCGAATCGTTTTTCCCCATCTATAACAAGCTTCTTCTTTGTTGTTTTGTTACTGGTGTAGCCTCCTATTCGGAGAGGAGAGTAACCTAATTAGGTGAAATCTCTTACGGACGCTCAGTATAAAGTCTTATTTTGGATTGAGAAGCTCTAGCGTGTACCGTTGGTGGGAAACTAGATAATTGCGGTTTATCTTTTGCTTTCATTGATTTGATTGACTAAGGGTGGTTGAACTTTAATTGCACCTGGTTTGTTTATGCTTGAGAATCTTCTCTTCTGATATAAGATTCACTCAAACTAGTTCAGGGATCTTTAGACTGTTGTTAGTTCTAAAGACGATCTTGTGATAATCCATTGTTAACAGACTTCGTTATGTCCGTGACTGATCACAAGATATTCAAGTGATTGTGTGCAGGTTATTATTAAGATCTAAGAAGATTTGAATACGAAGAAGATATTGAATATTTAGGATTCGTGGGTTCATAATCTTTGGTGTGCACAATACTTGTTTCGGTAAAAGAGGATCCAATTAATAATCGGTTTATCCTTGTGATAGATTGGATTGATTAATTGAGTAGATCCGCATCAATACAATTCTTTGGATTAATAGAGTTGTTAGCTTAATTTTAAACGATTATTTCGCTAATTGAACACAAGACAGATCTAAGGACCTGACGAAGGAGTTTATGTTAAGATAAACAAAAGATCCTTTGTCTGACTCGTATCACTTGGTTGAAGAGAGTTCATACCAAACAGATTTGTTGTTCCTTTATTGTTTGGAATACGAACCAAAGGAATTGTTCCAAGTATGTGACTTATTTATAAGTTGGAGGCGTGGGAATACAGACGGAACTAGGTGAACTATAGGTTTAGTTGCTTGGTCTCAACTATACGAAGTTAGGCGTAATTTTGTGTAGCTTCATAATCCTGAGAGTATTCAATTCTAGACAAGGTCCCGGGGTTTTTCTGCATTTTCGCTTTCCTCGTTAACAAATTATTTCTGTGTCATTTACTTTATATTTCCGCATAATAATTGTGTTATTATAATTAAAGTAAACTACACAAACGTTAATTCCTATTTACTTGATAAGTGAATTCTATTGTGTTTGGTTAAGTCTGAACCTTTTTATCAAGTAACATACTTCGTTGTTGTATTGTCTCGATCTCGTATCCATAGAAGATCACACGAAGTGTGAACCCATCAGTTGTATTCTCTCGACTCAGTTCATAGACAGTCACTTTCGTAGAAAGGACTTATAGGTAGGAAAAGTTTTAGATTGAGGTATATTTGGGTACCCTCGCCTTTTCAATTGGTATCAGAGAAGGAAAACACGAAAAGATCTAACAATTTGTGTTTGGTGCGATCCAACCTATAAGAAAATGAATCCAAAGGGTGGTTCAGTTAACGTATGCCAAGATAATGAGAATAATATCTCAAGGAAACCAATGGAAATTGGTCTCAAAAGTTTTTCGTAAATTAAAGAAAAAATGTTTGACTATTGACTTGGTTGGGAGTCAGGTTCATGATCAGAAAAGAATGAGTTCCAAACTGAAGAAAAATATTTTGGATTATACTCCAATTCCTAGTGAAAAATCTTCTGAAAAGAGACTCGATTCACTAGTCTGCCCAAGTTCTGATTTCGAAAGATGTTGGAAAGATTTTTCAAACATGTTGAAAAATATTCAGAAAAGGGAAAGATCATTGACAATCTATATGATGTCACAGAACTTATTGTTCAACTAAATGTAAGAATATGTGAAGGAAAGCGAGAAACACTCGGTCTTCAAAATAATCTGGCAGATTATATGGAACAAAAACTGGCCTTGTGCAAGGAAGTTCATCATCAGACTACAAAGTGTGAAATTCTTACTCATTCCCTGGAGCATTCAAAGATATGGAATAAGGTCCTTATTGAGAAACTTCTTACTGTTACATGTCAAGAGGTATATCTAAACAAATGATTAAAAAAGGACTTCCAACAAGGAATGAATACCTTAAGAGGACATATAGAATGTTTTGAACAGGAGACATTAGCATACAGCGATATATGTCTTACTTTTAAAAAAAAATTGAATATGATTATTTCGCTGATGATGATTCCATTGGATTGAGCTAATGATTTCATTGGATTGAAGCGACGACTTTAGACACAAAACATCTATAAAACCAAAAGAAATCATTTAAAATATCAAATGACTTTTGAAACAAACAAAATTATACATTTTGAAATGTAAGATGAAAGATGAAATTTCATTGGACATCGAACATCAATGACTTTTAAAAACAATACAAGCTTCTAAATTGATGAAAGAAGATACCTACGGCCATACACACTTTCGTATGAGGGAGAAGACTTAGGCAATGGGCTAGTTAGTGCACCCACACGTTTCACACACGCGCGGTGCTTCGCACCGAAGCACGCACGCCGCCGTCCTTCCGGTCGGGCTGGCCGGGCTCGGGTGCGGGTGCGGGTCAACCAAGACTTATTTTTTGGAAAAATTTCTTTTGATTTATTTCCTAAATATTTTTGAAAATCAAATTAAATTATTTCTTAAATGTGGGGGGCGTGTGACCCGGGAGAATTTATTCTCTTAATGAAAAAAAAATTCTAACGGATTTATTTGCATGGATGTCGACATTTCTTACCGTTTTTTTGACTGTTTGATGACAGAATTATGTCGACATCTTGATAATATTACTTCGCATGCAGAATTATTTCGCACATCAATGTGCATTGATTCCACCTCCTTTGTTCTCCTATAAAAAAAAACTCTTCCTCTTCATTTCTTTTCGTGTCCAGAAGAGCTACTATCCTCTTCTTTTCGTCTCTCTCCCTCTGTGTGGTCTTTTATTTCATTCTGTGCAATTGTTTTTGGTTTCGTAAGAGTTGGAAAGTATTGTAGTGCTAACAGTACTTACAACAGGCAGTTTTATCCTGGATACAACTTGACCACAGGGTATAGGCATCACTCATTCTTGAGGCATACCGATCAACTATTTTGTTAAGAACAGCGTGTTGAACACGTGACTCTGTCTTCAATTTTCGTTCATTTGAGTGTTTCTTTTAGCTTTCCGGAAATTTATGTTATAACATTTTTCTTTGAGTTTTATTGTTACAGCTGAAATAATCTTAACACAATGATTGTTTTTCCTCTGTCTGTAACAATGGGTAATAACGATGTTGAGAGGACTGCAAAATTTTCTGGGAAAGAATTTAAGAGGTGGCAGTCAAAAATGTTATTTTTCCTGAGTTATCATGAACCGGATTCTTATGTTCTGAAACCTTTTGATGAATCACTGAATGATTCTGGTCGTGAGTCTGTTTTAAATGAATGGAAGAGGGAAAACTACATAGATAAAAATCATATTCTGAATTGTTTAGAGGATGATTTGTATGACTTTTACAATGCAAGATAACTTTCTGCTTTTGATTTATGGGCTGCGTTGGAGGAAAAATACCAAGCTGAAATTGCCGGAAGTAAGAAATTCTTGGTAGCCAGGCTTTATGGGCATAAAATGGTGAATGACAAATCTGTGGTTGATCAATTCCTTGAACTCCAGCAAATTATGAATGAAATTCTTGCGGAAGGCATGGTGATTGATGAAACTTTTCAAGTGTCTACTGTTATCAAGAAATTGCGTACTTCTTGGTCCGACTACAAGAAGAAACTGAGACATAAAACTGCTGAATTTACTATGGTTTATTTGGGTAAGAAGATTCAAGTTGAAGAATTGTTGTGCTCCAAGGACAAAAATGTATCTTCTGCAAGGGACATGTCTAACAAAGTTCATTTGACTGAACACAAAGGTTCCAATGCTGAAAAGAACCGAAACAACTCCAAGAAACCTCCAGGCAAGAAAGGTATGTTTCAGAAACCTAAATCTAACATTAATGAAATTAAGGGTGATTGCTATGCTTGCGGAAATCCTGGCCATATGGCAGTTCACTGTAGAAACTGTAAGGACCTTAAAAAGAAAAATAATGCTAATTTGGTTGAAAACAACAAAGATGAATTTTCTGGCACGGTGTCTGAAGTAAATTTGGTAACAAATGTGAGAGACTGGTGGATATATTCTGGGGCTACCAAACATGTCTGTGGGAACAAAGATATGTTCACCTCCTACAATAAGGTAGGTAAAGGAGAGAAACTCTATATGGGTAACTCATCTGTAGCTGCGGTTGTAGAAAAAGGCAAAGTTGAGCTCAAGCTCACTTCTGGCAAGACTCTCACTTTGAATGAAGTTCTTCATGTTCCGGATATCTGCAAAAATCTTGTTTCTTGTGCTGTTTTAGATGATAAGGGTTTTAAAATTGTAATAGAATCTGGGAAGCGTGTTGTAACTAAGGGTAAGGATTATGTGGGCAGGTTATAAGACTGAGGGTCTGTATAAGCTTAATGTAAACTATGCTGTAATGAATAATAATGATTCTTCCTCTTATGTTTTTGAGTCTTTGAATGTTTGGCATGGTAGACTTGGACATGTAAATTATAAGTCAATGCTTAAACTAGCTAATGTAGGCTGCATACCCAAATCTAGTTTGGAAAAGGAACACAAATGTGAAATATGCGTAGAATCAATGTATGCTAGAAAACCTTTTAGAAAAAATGTTCATAGAAATTCTAAACCCTTAGAGTTAATTCACTCAGACCTAGTTGACATGAAATCAGTTCAAACTAGAGGTGGTAAGAAAAAGTTTATTACTTTTATAGACGACTGTACTAGGTATTGTCATATATATTTGCTTAGAGGTAAGGATGATGTGTTAGAATCCTTTAAGAGGTATAAACTAGAAGTTGAAAACCAATTAAATACTACCATTAAAACCATTAGGTATGACCGTGGTGGTGAGTACATAACTCCTATAGGAGATTTCTGTGTAGAACATGGCATAATACACGAGATTACCCCTCCTTATTCACCTCAGTCGAATGGTGTAGCTGAACGTAAGAACCGTACCCTTAAGGAGATGATGAATGCCATGTTAATTAGTTCAGGATTACCTTCGAAATTGTGGGGGGGAGCTGTCCTCTGAGCCTGTTATATCCTGAACAGAGTACCTTTTAAAGGATCAGATAAAACTCCATATGAATTGTGGAAAGGTAGATAACCTTATTTAGCATACTTCAAAGTGTGGGGGTATTTGTCTAAGGTTCATATCCCTAAACCCAAGATAGGACCCAAACTGTTGACTGTGTCTTCATAGGGTATCATGAGCATACACTTGCATATAGATTTATGGTTGTGAGTTCTAATATTTCTGAAATTGGTGTGAATACTATTATGGAGTCTAGGGATGTCATGTTTTTTGAAAATGTTTTTCCATTAAAATATGACTGTCGTAAGAGAGGTGTTGATCCCCTAGATGTCCCTTCAACCAGTCAAACTTTACCTTTAGAGGAAGATGAAGTAGAAATTGATCCTAGGAGAAGTAAAAGGGCTAGAACCAAAACTTCCTTTGGACCTGACTTCGTAACACTAGCAGAGTCTGATCCTCAGAATTATAGAGAAGTCATGACTTCTTCTGAAGTTCCGTGGTGGAAAGAGTCTTCTATTAGTAAAATGGAATCCATCAAAGAAAATGATACATGGGAGATAGTAGATTTACCTCCAGGGTGTAAGGCCATATGATGTAAATGGATCTTCAGGAGGAAACGTAACATAGATGGAACTATTCAAAAATACAAGGCTAGGTTAGTAGTCAAAGGCTACAAACAAAAGGAAGGTGTAGATTTCTTTGATACTTACTCACCCGTTACGAGAATTACTTCCATTAGGATGTTAATTGCTATAGCTGCGGTTCATAACCTAGAGATACATCAAATGGATGTAAAAACATCTTTTCTACATGGTGAATTAGATTAAGAAATTTACATGGAACAACCTGAGGGCTTTGTGGTGAAAGGTTGTGAAAACAAAGTTTGTGAACTGAAAAAATATTTGTATGGATTGAAACAAGCACCTAAACAATGGCATGAAAAATTTGATCATGTAATGTTTTCTAGTGGTTTTAAAATCAATGAATCAGACAAGTGTGTCTATACTAAACTTGTGAATGATACCTGTGTGATTGTATGCTTGTATGTTGATGATATGCTTATACTTGGTACAAACATGGATGTAATTAATTCCACTAAGAGCATGTTGAATGAGAACTTTGACATGAAAGACTTAGGCCCCGTAGATGTAATCTTAGGGATGAAAATTAGAAGAAATTCTAACGGTTATAGTCTTAGTCAATCTCATTATGTTGAATCTGTGCTTAGAAAATTCAATCATTTTGATTGTAAACCTGCTTATACTCCGTATGATCCTTGTTGTAAACTCAAAAAGAATAGGGGTAATGGAGTATCACAACTTGAATACTCACGAGTTATAGGAAGTCTGATGTATTTGATGAACTGTACTAGGCCATACATTGCTTATGATGTGAGTAGATTAAGTAGGTATACTTGTAATCCAGGGAAGGAACATTGGGATGCACTTTTTACAGTGTTGAGGTATTTGAAATACACTTTTACCTTTTCTTTGAATTATGAAAGGTATCCTGCCGTCCTTGAGGGATTTTTTGATGCAAACTGGATATCAGACTTATAGGAGTCCAAGTCTATGAGTGGATATGTCTTCACTCTAGCAGGTGGGGTTGTTTCTTGGAAGAGTTCCAAACAGACCTGCATAGCTCGATCCACTATGGAATCTGAGTTTATTGCATTAGATAAAGCAGGAGAGGAAGCCGCTTGGCTAAGATGCTTTTTAGAAGACATTCCTCTCTGGCATAGGCTTGTGCCAGCTATATCTATACATTGTGATAATCAAGCTTCCATAGCTAAAGCTAAAAACAACTACTATAATGGGAAGTCTATACATATAAAGAGAATACACGATACCCTAAAAAAACTAATCTCAAAAGGCGTTATTTACATTGATTGGGTTAAGTCCAATGAGAATATCGTGGACTCTTTGACGAAAGGATTTTCCAAGGAGATAGTTAGTGATGCATCTAAGGGGATGGGGATTAGGCTCATTAAATAAACTTTCCATGAAGGATACTCAACCTTGTTGACTGGAGATCCCAAGATCAAGGTTTTGAATGAGACAACTAATTTGTGGCGGGTTAAGGTAAACACTATCAGAGAATTTCATTCTCTGCCCTTTCCATATGGTGTAGACGTGATAGTGTGACTGCATGTGAGGATGACTTTCTATTAAGTCTTAATGAGTTCTATAGTTTCAATTTAAGATTGAAGTGGGGTGTAGAAGTAAACACTATTGATGGAACTCACCTATCTGAATGTGGAAGTGGGTCGCTTCCTATGAGAATATAGCTGATTCTCTAGAGCATTCTGAGAAACGGGATTTGTCCAGGGCCAAAAAGGACACAACGGCACGAACTCGACAACACCTAGAGAGATATCACGAGTGGTTATTATCGCGGATTACACCAAACGATGGCAGTTCAAGACATCGCGTTCACTGTCCATCAAGTAGTTCCGGCAATTTCTCACTAAGAAAAGGTTCAAGACCTCATGGACACCTCTTGCCTAAGTGATATTTCTCGCTTTCCGTTTTCTGATTTTTGTATCAGTATTTCATTCATGTGGTGGATTGTTGGAGAAAATGAGATTATGTATATTTGGTTTTTTGGTCTTGGTGGGATTGAAACTTAGGACCTATTGGTCACTAAGGACACTAGCTCATTTTCACTATTAGTGAATGAACCTTTAGTCCCACATAGGAGAAACTAAAGATGATACCTCTCCATAAGTATTGAATTTTTTGATCTTAGAGTGGCCCTTGGGTCATACACACTTTTGTGTGAGGGAGAGGACTTAGGAAATCGTCTAGCTGGTGCAACCACACGTTTCACAAACGCGCGGTGCTTCGCACCGAAGCACGCACGCCGCCGTCCTTCCGGCCGGGCTCGGGATCTGGCTCCAGTCCGGGTCCACCAAGACTTATTTTTTGGAAAAAATTCTTTTGATTTATTTCCTAAACATTTTTGAAAATCAAATTAAATTCTTTCTTAAGTGTGTGTGTGTGTGTGTGTGTGTGGGGGGGGGGGGGGGGGTGTGACCCGGGCGAATTTATTCTCTTAATGGAAATTTTTTTCTAACGGATTTATTTGCATGGATGTCGACATTTCTTACCGTTTTTTTGACTGTTTGATGACAGAATTATGTCGACATCTTGATAACATTACTTCGCATGCATAATTATTTAGCACATTAATGTGCATTGATTTCACCTCCTCTATTCGCCTATAAAAAGAACTCCTCTTTTTCATTTCTTTTCGTGTCCAGAAGAGCTACTATCCTCTTCTTTTCGTCTCTCTCCCTCTGTGTGGTCCTTTATTTCATTTTATGCAATTGATGTTGGGTTCGTAAGAGTGGGCAAGTACTGTAGTGCTAACAGTACTTGCAACAGACAGTTTTATCCTGGATACAACTTGACCATAGGGTGTAGGCATCATTCATTCTTGAGGCGTACCGGTCAACTATTGTATTAAGGACGGCGTGTTGAACATATGACTCTGTCTTCAATTTGCGTTCATTTGAGTGTTTGTTTTATGTTTCCAGAAATTTATGTTATAACATTTTTCTTTGAGTTTTGTTGTTACAGCTGCAACAGTTATCTGTTCTGGGTTAAAGCAATATTAATTTCTGCCAACCTACTGCTATTGGCATTATCTTGTGCTTTTTCTTAGCAACTTGGCCTTATTTGAATGGATGAATGTTACAGCAAAGTTCTTAGATATATGGATTAACGTTTCTGTTCAGTTACCAACTATAAATGATATAGACAAACGTTTATCATCAAAATCATCCCTAAACCTAGCTTCAATCTAAACCCTTTACCTGAGAATGGTGAAACTCAAAAATGTTCTCGGAAGAGAACAACCATCAACCAGCACGTTCACCACACGTCATGGGGAACAAATTTGGGAGTATTGGAGTATTCTAGCTACGCTGCAGCATAGTTGGGAGTATTGGAGTATTCCAGCTAGGCTGCAGTGCCGCACTGCATAACGTAACCACGAGAGCTTCATCTCAGAAGATAACAACGAAAAAAGAAGTAACCTATTACAAGGGGCGGCATGGTTTATTAGAGGGGCGGCAGTGTGATAGTAATGTCCTTCTAGTTGGTTAGGGGATGTCCTATAAAGGGTGTAAATTAACTAGATTACCCTCCCCATTTTTTAACCTAAATCAAAGCTAAATTGAAAATGTGTTTTCTTTCTTCTTCTCTTCTCCTCCTCCCATCAATCGTAACCTTCATTAAAACTCAAAATTTCATCATCTTCGATTAATCGACGATTCGAAAATTAATCAAGTGTAGTGTAATGACTTATATGAGGTATGTTTTGAAAACCCAGTTACAATTTGGTTTATTTTGTTCGATTTAATTTTAATTTCTATCAAAAATTAGGGTTTTAGATGAAAATTGAAATTGAAATTTCTGGGTTTATGTGAGTTACGGTTGATTTTAACTCAATTACGAACCGTAACTGGATATTTTGATGTTGTTACGGTTGGTAATAGTTCAATTACCAACCGTATGTTCTTATATCTGAGAATTTTCTTCAGTTACGGTTGGTAACCATTTTAGTTTACGAACCGTAACTCAGTTATGGTTGGTATCGAGCATTTAGTTACCAACCGTAACTCAGTTACGGTTGGTATCGAGCATTTAGTTACCAACCGTAACTGATTTTACGATTGAGTTTTCTTCAAATTAACCAGTTACGGTTGGTAGTTTATCTTTTACGAACCGTAACTTCGATTTACGGTTGGTTATGAGCAAAATTCCAACCGTAATTAGCTCTGAAAATGTAAAAAAAAAATGAATTTTTTACGTATTTTAGATAACTTTGAGCAACAAAAAGCTAGTTGGGACTAATTTAGAAGTATACCCGATCATTTTCAGGTCCTGGTTCTTCATTTTGTTGGTTAATTTCTTCGATTGATTGAGATTGACCTTCTCCTCTAAACTTTTTTTTTAACTCTAAAAATCATATTTTGGTTTTGATTTTGAGTTAATATAAGTGAAATTAATCATTAACACTAAACTTGATTATCATCATTAAACTAGTTTATCAATTGTGAGGATTAATTTATCATTTCCAGTATTTTTTTATAAGGTACGCTTTCAATGATCATGTAATGTCCCATTTTGTCCTATTAAAATGTCGCCCCTCTAATAAACCATGCCGCCCCTATAACAGGTTACAAAAAGAAAACATTCGTAAGTGGTTTTTATTTGAGATTAGTGAAGGGATGATAATTATTAGGCAAGAGAAAAATTAATTTGTAAACTCACAGGCCTTTGACTACGGATGTGCCTGGCAGTTCACAAACTCGCGTTTCATCTAAGAAACACAACGTGCAACGTGTAACGTTCATGATGATACATTAATGGTCTTATGACTACGGATTTCATCAAGGAGATACAACGTGCAACGTGACTGATGATAGCAAATCATTTTTCAAAAGCCAGAACCCCCATTTTCCCTGGTTTCCATCACTATTTCTCAAACTCTGAAGAATTGTTGTTTCTGTCTTTTAAGATTGAATGAGTTTCATGGATTATTTCTAGATTCTCCCTCCCGAGATCATGTTAGAAATTTTAACTCGAGTACCAACTGGATCGGTTCTTGATTGCAAATCAGTATGCAAAACTTAAACCATCTTGTTTTTTATCATCCATCATTCTCTAAAATGCAGTTACATCGTCTGAATAATCATTCCACAACTGATTCTGGTAAGTTGGGTTTTCTTGCTTTTTCTGCTGAATGGAACTCTGGTGCTTTATCTAAGTGGTATAATGACAACATTTACTATGAATATAATGAAAATCATGAATCAACATCACCAATCAAGGGGATTAGAAGCATTAATTTCACCTTCCCGTTTAAGGATGGTAGCATTCTTCGTTCGTATAATGGTTTGATCTGTTTTTCTTGAGGCCCAGCAACAACTTATATTTGAACCCTATCACAAAAGAATATGTTATGCTTCCCCAAATCAAGACAGATTGTGATTCATATCATGACTGGACGAGTGGATGAGCACAAAATTGTAGGAATATTTGTGCATTTTTTTGCCGTATGTGGAAACCCACGTATACACTCTAGGCAGCGGAGGATGGAGCAACCTTGGAAAGTTGAATCATGAATTCAACATAAGTCCTAGTCAAATTGGCATCTTTGTTAATGGATCTCTGTATTGGATGGACAATGATACTGTTAACGTCTGCGGGTATCCAACTCAAAATCAATTGGCAATGAGTGGAACGGTCCTCCCATATTATATTTTAAGTTTAATTATACGGATTCTAACGATGTATGATTATTGTCCTTTCACACGTCCCCTCACGTGTAAGGCCAGTCACTGGGCCTCACACGTGGACCTACGTACGAGTTACCAGTCAATCGGTAACAAGTGTAAATATGTGAGTGACTAAATCGGGGGTTACACCTCGGCCAGTAAGGCCTACACCCCGGGTGTACAAGTGACAAAGTAGGTTAAACAATTCGGTCAGTAACTCGTCCTACGTCCGGGGTACGCAGGTCTGGGTCTGGGGCTTAGCTCTGATACCATGTTAAAGTCTGCGGGCATCTCATTCAAAACTAATTGCAAATGAGTGGAGCGGCCTTTCCATATTATATTTTAAGTTTAATTAAACGGATTCTAGCGATGTGGGACTATTGTCCTTTCACATATATATATACAAATATGATTGTGAGCTTCGACTTGGAAAAGTTAATGTGAAAATCTTTCACCCCGGCCACTCGATAATAATTCTTGGCTTAATAGAATAGGGGTATTGGATGGGTTTTTATTTTTTGGTGTTTGTGTAATTATGGAAGAAGCCATATATTATGACATATGGGTATTATCAAAGAAGAGTTATAATCATTGCATGAAAGAACGACAAGAACATCCATCATTTGCTTGGACTAAAAAGTTTATGTTGGCGGAGGCGAATTGATATCCCTTATAAAGAATGGCGGTATTTTTAACTCGTAGTGGTTATTATCTCGACGTTTACGACCCAAAAGCTTCAACCTGGAAAGCGTGTGTGGAATTTAAGGAAAATATTGGTTGAATATTCCCCCACAAGAACAACTTAGTGTCGTTTTAAGAATTGGGAGAAAATAATACGAAGGTAATGGAGTCGATTGAAATTGAGAAAACAGAAAGCTTTGCCATTATCCTTTGAAGCAGTTGTATATAGGAGGATCAGAACCTTGGTACATGCTTAGAAACTGGCATTCTTCATACTCCTATTGGCGAGTTAATATGGATTGCTTAGAAACTGGCATTCTTTCATGCTCAGAAGCAGTTGTATATAGGAGTATCATTCTTTATATTATTAATATGAGTTCTATTTTGAAATTGGATTTCGAACCTTTCTGCGAGGACTCCTATTGGCGAGTTATTGTAAATTATTGTTGGTCTGTCTTCATATCATCGATCCAACTTTATAGGAGTAACTGATTATAATATATCTATATGGATTGCTATGTTAATTGTTTGTAATTTTAGTTGCTTGTCATCACAATGTGCTTCTTTTCCTTCTCCTTGAGGGAACAGTGTTGTCAGCGAGGATTTGACATCTTCATCCAATTGGATGAGTTTGTACATAAATTATGAATAATTTTTCAGGGTTAGACCAAACAACCCTTGCAAAGCACACCCACGCCACAAAATTCATTATACCACCACGGGCAACAACCCTAAACGAAAACAAAAATAGATAAACAAGTTTTTGTTATTAATTAGGAATAAGAAGGATATGTTTATCAGTGTATCACCACCACCATGAATAGGTTTATGAAGGTTTCATTGATTATATGTCCCCGAGAGGACTGCGAGTGTGTTTGTTTTCTCCTGACTCACCTGACTCGTCTGAATCTGACTTATCTGGACCTGACTTAATATGTTTATTTTTTGAGTCAGATCTGACTCATCTAACTCAAAAATATGAGTTAGTGGTTTGTTCCCATAAGTCAGGGGTATTTTATTATCTTACTCAAACGGGTCCGAGTCAGGGATTATGTATGACTCAGATCGCGAGTCAGATCTGATTCAAAATAAAAAACAAACGGTCTGACATCTGACTCGGGTCGAGTCAGGGGGCGAATCAGATCCAGATCCCGAATTAGCAAAAAACAAAAACACTTTACAGCAGATGTTTCATTTCCCTATCTTATGAAATTTCTCCTCTTCCAAAAATGTTGTTCACGGCCTTCGATCTAGATGATTTGAATCTTCCCGATATGTTGTTCATGATAAGAAACACCGTTTGATGTTATGGTTTGCATGATCTTTTGATAACAAACACCGTTTGATGTTGTACAATTGAAGTCTTTCTACTTCTCGTTTGTTGTTTTTTATGAGGTTGGGATACAAATCTATTTTATGGGTTTGTTGGTTAATTTACTTAATTAATTTGCTTGATTTCTCAAAAATCTGTTTTGCTCACAGAACTAAACAGTTATGGTATCATCATTCAAGAACAGGAAGGTCGTTACATGAGTTGTTGTTTTTGATGGAGGATTGCATGGTGGAGTCTTAAACATGGGTGTGAATTTTGCATGGTAATGGATTAGTATGGATAGCTTGGTTTTATTTAAGATAATATATTGATTAGGACCTAGTTAGTGAGCTGACTACGATTTTTGATCGCTCTCCTCATATTCATTTTTCCTCTCACTTTAACAAAAGTCATTATGAATTATTCACACATTTAGTCCCTACTTCCACAGTTGTATCAATTTTCCATTTCCTTTACTATTGATTCAATTAGAATTCAAGTTGCATTATTAACCTGTATAAGTGAGTTTATCGGAGGATCCTATCTAGGAATGCGCTAAGAAGTCATGGCATCCCGGTGAATTTGTAAATGGAAAGTTTCTTAGGAGATTCTCAGCATTTCTCTGGTAGATGGCTCTTCCAGTTCAGTTGTTCATGTAAGAGCAAATTGGTAGGGTTGTTCGGTTCTAAAACTCAAGACGGCATTGAAACTTGTCAGACATTTTTATTGCGCGCACAAAAGTTTTACAACCAAACAGAGAAGCAGAAGCAGAAAAAAGCTTATTGAAAACACAAATTTACCTTATTCCATAGAACCCAACAGACTGCATCCGGAATTAAATCCCAGAAAACTCTGGCAGAAGGAGATAAATTTGTGTTGTGCCAATAATGAGCCAGATCATAGAGAGATCTAGGAAAGGACCGGTACCAATTGGTGGTAGGTAATAACTGTAACCAGACCTTATGCGCCACCTTACAATGTAACAATAAATGGTCTGCAGATTCATCACAGTTACCACATAGAATACAACCATCTACTTTAGAAAGTCATTTTCGTGCAAGCATATCAACAGTATTTAGTTTCCCATGTACAACACATCACACGAAGAAATTTACCTTAGGAGGAATGTTTGATTTCCAAATAAATGTATAAGGAAAATTATCAATACCTGCAGATTGATTCAGCTTAGAATACATCGATTTCACAGAAAAAACACCCTCAACATTCAATGTCCATCTTCTAGTGTCAGAGGTGGTATTTAGAATTGGAGGATTTGAGCCAAGAACACTCACATTATGATTCAATATTCTCTTGGAATCAAATTTCTAGCAATTATTTCCTGCAATATGATTTGCAATTGTTGAAAATTTATCTTCATCCAACTTATAGATATCAGGAAATAAGACTGCCAAAGAAGCTTCACCCACCCACTTATCATGTCAAAAAGAAGTATTTGAACCAGAATGAATAACCAAATCTGAATTAAGATTTATTAGGTGTCTAGTTTCAGCTATGGATTTCCAGCAAGGGATATTGTAAGGAGTATATACTTTATCTGGAACTAATAGGAAATATTAGAACCATATTTTTCTTGAACCAGTTTATACCACGAGTGGCTTTTCTCAACACCAAATCTCCAACACCACTTACTCAATAAGGCTTGATTCATTTTCTTCAAATCTAAGAGACCCAAACCATCTTTTTCTTTTGAAGTTAGAACAATACTCCAATTAACTAAGTGAGAGGTTTTTTGAACCAGTAGCATTATGTTCCCAAAAAAAAGTTTCTAATCTTCCTTTCAAGCTTATCAATCACAGAAGCAGGAGCTTTAAAAAGTGAGAAGTAGCATAAAGGAAGAAAAGAATGAATGCACCTTATAATAGTGAGTTTGCCACCTTTTGAAAAGAAACTTTGATTCCAAAAAGAAAGTCTAGAATCAAACTTTTTTATAACTTGATCCAATATAGACTTTGAATTTGACTTTGCACCCAAAGGCATGCCCAAATAGATAAAAATGATTGAATCAGTTGCACCTCCAAACTCTATAGCCCAAGTTTCCAAATCTGGAGTGTCTCCAATTGGTATTAATCTTGTTTTAGAAGTGTTAATCTTCAAGCCTGCAATGAACTCAAAACAATTTAACACAAAGAACAAGTTGATCAATTCCTCCTTATTGCAATCAAGAAAGAATGGTATCATTTGCATAGTACAAATGATTCACAGTAAGAACATTAGAAAAACCACTAAACAACTTGAGGTTAGATACCTGCCTCTCCTTTGAGCAGCGACTTTCTTGGTTGTTTTTACTTTGTAGATTATTTTTCTCTGTTCTTTTTGCTGGCTAACGACGAGTACAATTTCATAAATATATTCGGAACCCAAACTAGATTAGGTAACCTGATTCATTTCCCATAGGATTATTTGGTTTTTGGTATTCAGGTTTTGACCAAAACCTGGGTTTGGTCTAACATTTGTCCAGCCTTTGCGTTTGGTCTAAAGACCAACGTTGATCCGGATTGACTCGGTTACATGGTGACGTGTCTAAATATTGGCTTGGTTTATTTTTCTTACACCCCTTAAATTATTATGTAATCACTACTAGCGGCCCCAAGAAAACGATAACTACTTTTTTGCAGCCCGATGTCTTATCTTCTCCTTCTCTTTCTTCTTCTTTTCTTTTCCTGCTTCTTTCTTCTTCTCCTGTTCGATTTCGATTGATGAAATTCCGAGCTAATTTGAGTGAACTAACTAGTGAATCTTCGTAGATGAAAGTGGAGTTATTATCTGTGAATTACGAATGATAATTTGCTTCTGCGAATCATGAAAAATTAGAAAAATGGTAAGTTAAATTAGGATTTTCAATTGGTTGATGTTTAGATACGAAATTTATGTGGAATTGATCAATTTTTGATGGGTTTGTTTCTTAATTGAAGTATGGATGGTTATACAGGCTTTAATTTTAGATTCTTAAGCAAATCAATCAAAAATTAGGGTTCATACCAAATTATTGTTTGATTGAAATTTTGGGTTTATTGTGAGAGTCTCAGAGAACGATTAGGAGAAGAAATTCAAGCTTCTTATGTTAAATCAAAGATGGGTTTTTGTTGGATTGAACATTGAGACTACAATTGAAATATGGGTTTAGTGATGATGATGAGATCTAGAAGAGAAAAAACTGAAGCTCAAATTAATGGCGTTGGGTATGGCTGGTTCAAATTATGAACCTTGGTCTCAATTGAGAAAGGCCTGAATGTGTTGTTGGATTCATGGTCTTGGTTCTAATTGTGAGATCATAAGAAAGTGGTGCTGTGATTCGAACAAGAGGTGACTGACAGCGACTATTGAATGTGGAGATGGGTATGTTGGCTGGATTAGTCAGACATGGTGGCATCGATTGCTGGTGTTATGGGTTCTACATGGGATGGTTGTGAAAAAGGGATACTGAGAGTTTAACAGCTGAAGATGATAAGTGCCCCTCTTTGATTCGAGAGGGTTATGAGAGGTAATGATCTGTTTCAAGTGATTGCTCGAGTTGTTGTTGCAGTATTATCAGCAAAACAATATAGAGACGAACTGTACTCTGATCTTGACGATTTTCTGGAAAAGTGGACGGAGAAAGGATTAGTACCATCTGGATCATCAAGACTACACGTATCTGTTAATGGATTTGAGAGAACTGAAGCAGAAGACGAGGCACTTTTCTGGTTGATTCCAATTCTCTTCTAAAGAAGTTTCAGAACGATCTGTAGGCTGATTTTGAAAGCAAAGGTATTCCAATTGAGTTCGAATATTCACCAGATCGTTGATTTTTGGATACGAAATTGATCTGTATGTGCTTTGCTTGTGGAACTATTAGTTTCTTATTTTGGGTTCTTGAAAATCAATGATTCTTCTCTCTGTTTCCAGGGTTCTTATGTCGATAGAGAGAAAATATCTGTTGTTGGTTTGAGAATGAATTAGGGGTGTTTGTTAAAATATATAACAATTTAAGGGGTGTAAAAACAATAAGCTAAGTCAATAGTTAGCCACGACACCATATAACCGAGTCAACCGAGTCAACGCTAGTCAACGTTGGTCTTTAGACCAAACGCAAAGGCTGGACAATGTTAGACCAAACGCAGATTTTGATCAAAATCTGCGTTAATACCAAAAATCAAATAACCCTTTACCGTATGGTGGTAAGTTATTTTAGGATTAGTTATTTGTATATACAACTAGTTGTATGAAATGACAAGAGAAAAAAAAGACAGTAAAACTATATTTTGTAGTAGCAGGGTCAAATTCTGCTGATAAATATATCCAAAATCCTAGCTGATCCTAGCATTGTTCTTCGTTTTGTAGTTGCAAAGTCCATTTTGGCTGATAATTAAACCTAAAATTGTAGCCGAATTTCATTTTATGAAGAACAACACTAAGTTCTGTTATATTGTATTTTCTCGAATCAGCTGAACCTGATATTGTTCTTAGCAATTAAAAAGAAAGGCAAAATCGACCGGTAACTTATTAGCCTAACCTAGATATGTTTAATTTTACATGATAACCGAACACCTAAGTCTTTTTTAGAAAAACCTTGGTTGGATTTTCTTTTAATTACCCAAACTGGAGCGTGTCAGTTGACCACCTGAACTTACACAGCTTACGGGAGTGTGTCAGTTGACCACCTGAACTTACACAGTTTCTGAATCTCTGACCACCTGAATACCTCTACAGATTTGGATATGAGCCCACATCCACATGACATAGGATGATTTTACGCAGTTTCCCTTCGCAAAGGCCATGGAATATGCGGTTCTTTTTTCTAATGGAACCCAGAAAAAGTACAGAAGGGAAAGTCTATGGGTCCTAGTTAGCAATTCGGCGTATTATTCACGAATATTTACGTACTGATCGGGAACGAATAAATCGTCCGTCCGATTGAAACAGCGAACCAGGTACGCGTATATTCTCAGCTTTCCCGTTTATTCGCGGATTTTCCGTCCCGAACAAGAATTCGGGTGATTAAACCGGCCCATTTGCACACAGTCCAGTGAAGCCCAAACACTTAAGTTCCCTACAGAAAGTTTTTACAAGATGAGAACCCTGATTTTGGGCATACCAAAATCTTTCTAGGCATACAAAACAATAGTCCCATCTTGGGTGACCTTATAAGGGGTACCCTATGGGTAGTTCAATTACCTATATACCCTTAATACAAAAATCTAAAATCAGTTTTCTAAAAAATCAAAATCAGTTTCCCTTACCATCTCTTCTTCCTCCTCCTCCTCTAGCCGAACTCTTCCCCCTCCTGCGAAAAGAAAAATTCATCATCGTGATTAATTGTCGATCCGTAAAAATTTGATCGTCGATTAAACTCAACTACATAATGACTCGTACAAAGAAAAGCAGGGACTAGGCAAACCAAATCGTCTTCTAATCCATCAATTGAAGAAGAAGAACCAATTGAAGATGAAGGTGTAGAAACTAAAAATCAACCACCAATTGAACCAGAAATTGAACCAACTGCATCTCCAACTCCGGAAATGAGGATAAGAAAGCAAGTTTTACAAACCCGATCTCTTATTTGTTGTTTTTCATCGATTAAATGACAGTTACAGTGTTGGGTTCGGCTCAAAATTGAGTTGCGTTTTTAGCCGAACTGTTCTTCACAAAAGCTTCCTGTAAGTGTATATGAACAGTTCGGCATGAAATTTCATGAAATTTCAAGTCGAACCTAGTCACAGATAGAGATGCATAGGGGTTCGGCGTATTCGATAATCATAATATGTGCCGAACCTAGCACATTAACGAGGTTCGGCTATTACGATATTCTCAATATGTGCCGAACCAATAACAATATTTTAACCCAAAAAATAACAAATTGCTGTTCGGCTCATACGATTTTCGAAATATAAGCCGAACCGGTAATTATTTTTTTTCCAGCTATTCAGGATGTTGTTCGGCTTACTATGAAACTTTCATATAAGCCGAACTAGTGTCTAGCAAACAGTTCGGCACATGCAGTAAACAGATTCAGTAAGCCGAACCGTTCATCAATTGGTAGATTCGGCTCATAGATGTGAGCCGAACCTCAACCTGTTTCGCCGAACCATGATTCAAAAAACCTAACTTTTGATAATTGAGAGCTATAGAAGTGAGATTAAGTATAGGATATAAGTGTACCTGTGTATTAGAAGCATTGGGTTCCTCATCAATTTCTTCATCATCAGGATTTGGCTCATAAAAATCATCATCTTGAGTTTGTGTTTGAGTGGGTGTAAAATCATTCTCATAATCTAAGAAATCAGCCATTTCTGGATCATTGTTGTAGTTGATATGTATTTTCCTAGGTTTTCCTAGGTTGTAGTTCCAAGATAAAGTTGGTGAAGAGGCGATTTTCCGTCCCGAATAAGAATTTGGGTGATTAAGCCGGCCCATTTTCACACAGTCCAGCGAAGCCCAAACACTTAAGTTCCCAACAGAAAGTTTTTACAAGAGAAAGTTAGTGAAGAGGCTCGAACAGACGACCTCAAACTCCTCCGCTATCCGTCTGACCAGGGATACGAGTAAATTTCTTTGGCTGAGGAAAGTGAAGGTCTCAGGATCGGTGATTTATGAGTCAACACAGCTAAAAAGATCGGTTTCATCTTTTTTAACTTAATCTTTCATTTAACAATGATTTTTTTGTATCTAATCTGTCTTCTTTTAGCATGCATCACATTTTAGTAAGGATTTGAACTCATAGGATATCGTGGAATGATCCCATGAATAATCTTTTCATCTCAGTATATTTTTTAGATAACTTTTTCACTTAGTCATCTTTAAGTTTGCTGGATTTCCCTTCATCTTTTCTGTTATATGTTTCTCAATATTTCTTGAAGCTAATTTCCTCTCATGAGGAAGTAATTTTTTCGTGCATGTGCAGGTGTATCCAAGATAATCGTTTGTGGTATCCAGTGATGGAATTTTCATAATGGCCTTTTCTGAAATAAGAACAATGGTGTGGAAAGCATTGGTTCTAGTCATCCTCTTTGTGATGATTCATACTAGTAGAATAAAATCTTCAAATGTCCTCTTAGACATTAGTAGAAGCCGATACTTTAACCCCCATATCCATCAAAAATCTTCAACCAAGATCAAGCTTCCATAAAATTTAAAAACCTTCAATTCCCTCCTAAAGTCAATCATTCAAAAACTAGTCAAAACGGAAACCTTCCTTTTTTTGTGCCAATCAGTTACAAAAAAATATACCAGTTTCCTTGCTTAGATTCTACCAATTTTAGCAGCCATAATTGGTGGTATCCCAACAACTATTCAGCACAATTCCGCCAAGTCATAAATGAAGATAACTTTAAGGTTCAACAAAATAACAATATTTATATCCTCTCATTATTTTTAGGAGATATCCATTATGATAGTACAAATCTTCTTTTTTCTCTAAATATTTTCCCAGAACCTATATATACACATTGTCAAAGAAAAGGAAAAGCCAACACAATTTTCTGGTGCACAGCTTCTACCCTCAAAGACATAGAGACTAAAAGATACAAAAAATGGCTTCGAGTTCAAACATTCGTGCTAATAGAATCAATCTTATGTCTCGTCAACTAAGAAATACAACCTTAGAGATACCAAGGGAGAGAAGAGGTGATGTTGGATCTTCTTCACTTATTTCTGCAGCTGCGTAGGAATGGTCCTGTGTAATCTTAAGGAAACTTATCCACAAACATAAAATCCCTATGAGAATAATCAGAGAGGAGATTAACTCACTATGGAGAAAGTACAGAAACAAGGAGATTCGTATTATGGGTAATAACTGAAAAAGCGGGGGTCTAACAACACCACCCAATATTTCGCTTAACAATCTGTATGGACTAACTCCGAAATACTTTCTATAGAATCAACTAGACAGTCAGATTCAATCTCGGTAAAAGTATCTCAAGGAGTTAACATCATTCTCTTGTTTTGATTTACTCGAGCTAATAGAAATCAACGAGTCTTTAATCAAACACAAGGAACAACTTGGATGGTACTAAAGACCAATACAAGGATCAATCAATGATGGATTACTCTAATTGATGATCTAACGCACAACCTGTATTATTTCAATTATAAAGATAAAACAATATAATGCGGAAATTGTAATAACACAGACACCAGAAATATTGTTAACGAGGAAACCGCAAATGCAGAAAACCCCCGGGACCTAGTCCAGATTGAACACACACTGTATTAAGCCGCTACAGACACTAGCCTACTCCAAGCTAACTTCGGACTGGACTGTAGTTGAACCCCAATCAGTCTCCAACTGATCCAATGTATAGTTGTACTCCCTACGCCTCTGATCCCAGAAGGATATTGTTCACTTGATTCCCTTAGATGATCTCACCCACAACTAAGAGTTGCTACGACCCAAAATTGCATGACAATAAACAAATCTGTCTCCCACAGACAAGTCTATCAAAGGATCAATCTGTCTCCCACAGATTAACCCTAAAGGTTTTTTTCCGTCTTTTGATAATAATCAAGGTGAACAGGAACCAATTGATAATCCGGTCTTATATTCCCGAAGAACAGCCTAGATTTATCAATCACATCACAACAATCTTAATCATATGGTATCGAAACAAGATGTTGCGGAATCACAAACAATGAGAAGAAGATATTTGTGATTACTTTTTATATCTTTCCTATCGGAGATATCAATCTCAAGTAAATCAATCTGATTGTACTCGTACAACAGAAGATGCAAGATCAGATCACAAAACTACGATAAAAGTAGTATCGGTCTGGCTTCACTATCCCAATGAAGTCTTTAAATCTTTAACCTGGTTTTAGAAGAAGAAAACCAAAGGTTAAAGGAGAATCGATTCTAGTATGCAAACTAGTATCACGTGAGGTGTGGGGACTAGTTTTGCACAATACTAGATGTCTCCTTTATATAGTCTTTCAAATCAGGGCTTGCAATCAATGTTAGCTTAGTAACAAAGCATTCAATATTCACTGTTAGATGAAAACCTGATTTAGATTCAAGCTAATATTTCTCAACCGTTAGATCGAAAACTTAGCTTGTTATACACACTTGAAAATGCACGCTTCTAGGTTTGTTAACCGTACCCAAACGTATGCACTTGTTGGTTCAACAACAGTTAACCAAATGGTTAGCCATATGAGCATTTCATATCAACCATGTTCTTCTTCACCATAACTAGTTCAAATGACTTCAAATGAACTAGTTAGAGAGTTGTTCAATTGCAAGGAAATTTCATGTACTACACAAGATACAATTGAAGCAAAGATGATTCGATTCACTCGAATCGGTTCATGAACTTTTATAGCCACGGTTTGAAAACTGCATTCCTTAGTATTTTTAAGTTTAAGTTCAGAAATCATCTTCAGATATATAACCTTCTCAAGTTCGCAGACTAGGTTCGCGGACTTAAGTTACCGGGCAGATTTTACAAACTCCAGGAGAAAATCTCGGCAAAGACCTTCCGCCGGTTCGCGGACTGGGTTCGCGGACTGGTACTCAGGCAACTATTTTTTCAACTCCAGTAGAATTTCTCGTGATGAGAAGTTCCGAAGTTCACGGACTTAGAAACAAGTCATTCTTCCGGTTTCTCTTGATCAACAAAGTTCGCAAACTTTGGTTCAAGGGATAGGACTTATGCACATATGTGTTTCCACAACAATACTTATGTCCATCGTTAGTTATGTAATCTAAACTCTCATTCCAATCATTGAAACATTCTTAGAGGACGTTATATAGTTGTTACACCATTTCTCGTCAAAGCAATTTTCAAGATGATTGAAACATATCACGACTTTCGTTACATGGTAAAGATAAACTTGATCGAAGCGAAAAGCTTACCAACACATATTTCGAGATATAGATAGGAGAAGTATACTCGGCTCGAAATATCAAATGTGTATAATCCAAGTCTATATATATAGCATGCGACTTCTTGTCTCAAAGAGTAGGATATAGAGTAGATATACTTTTGAGTGACAGATAAGTTCAAGTCTTCACATACCTTTTTGTCGAGAAGTTCCACCGGTTCCTTGAGTAGTTCTTCTTCTTGTATGTTGAATCGCCATGAAGTCTTTGAGCTCAACTACACTTTCTATCCAAGTCCGAGATTTAGCTATAATAGACTAGAAATCAAGACTTACAGTTTTGATCACTAATATTGACAAACATGCTTGAGATAGCAACGCATGCGAGTTTGACCGAGCAATGCTCTAACAATCTCCCCCTTTGTCAATTTTAGTGACAAAACTATCAATCCATATGGAATACAAAAAAGATAAAGAAACTTTAGTAGCTCCTATTCCACATGTCTAATCTTCAACATTCCTCGAAATCTTCGTCACTTCCAAGTACTCCAATGATCCCAAAGGTTGTAAGTTTAGCATCACCGTTGTTGAAGATCCGAAGCTATAACAATGAGAAAGCATCGGTCTCGATCATTGTTATACAGTGTCATAGTATTATTACACAGTGTCAAAGTCCAATTGTATCACAACTTCAACAATAATACTATGGTGATATGTATCACTCCCCCTTAGTCAATACTCCATCTCACATGGAAACCACTCCCCCTTACACAATGATCTAAAAACCATATGTATTTGTAGTGTGAATTACATATTAATTCTCCCCATTTTTGTCAATAAAATTGGCAAAGGTACAAGAACGGGATCATAATGAAATTTCCGAAGGAGACATTTCATGACTAAAAGAAAAAATACATACCACCTAATTTATATGCAATCATAAAGCCGAAGCTAAATGCATTCATCAAGGAGTTTAAAGATACAAGATAACCCCTCCAAATTTCCACAGCCGCACACCCCTCAAGATATGACCATTAAGCACAAGTTCAAAATAACTCTCCTCCA
This sequence comes from Papaver somniferum, assembly GCF_003573695.1. Classification (NCBI taxonomy): domain Eukaryota; kingdom Viridiplantae; phylum Streptophyta; class Magnoliopsida; order Ranunculales; family Papaveraceae; genus Papaver; species Papaver somniferum. The sequence goes on from NC_039365.1 coordinate 166,021,897, forward strand.
TTTGATGTCATTCCCGAAAGAACAAAAAGAGCGACACTAATTTCAAAAGAAAATAAGGATTTTTATTGGACACCAAAATCCATGAGAATGATTTTCTATATCCAAAAACTCAATCAATTTAATCACAAATAAACCCATGATTAATTTAATCGGAATACGCAACCAAATTAAACACAAAAAGTGATCAATTCAATTGATTGTGATCAACATAAGATAACTTACGGAGCTACAACTAAGTTAACCATAAGATAATGATTAGCTTAACCGTTCAACTACTCAACACAGGAAAACCTTATGGAGTCACGAAAATACTCAACTAGATTAATTACAAGAGAACCCATAATTAATCTAATTGGAATACACAACCAAACTAATTACAAAAGTAATCAATTTAATTGTCATTTGTTTTGCTCAACATAAGAATACTTACAGAGCAATAACTAAATAACCAAACAAGATGATTAATTTAGTTCAATATGCCCGACATAACATATCTCACGGAACAAAAACTAAGCTAAGAAAATCAACTTGGTTATATAATGCTCAATTTAAGATACATTATAGAGCCTCATAGTAATATATAAAATATCGATCAGGGATGATCAATACTGTGGAATACACAAGGATTCATTCTATCTTCAATCACTATTTGCATAACGACATAATAGACATAATCCTTGAAAACAAAAGATTTTAACTTATCTTCCATCAAATAATTGACAATATAGGCTTAACTTTTGTATTTGTCAAATGTCCATCCATTCTTTTACCAGTACGTGAATACCGTACACGAACGACTTTACTTTTGACAAAGTATGGGACAAACATAGTTCACTGAAGTAAACACCAATCCCATAACCTATTTCAATATAACAAATCATAAAGATTAACATGCAAAAACATCATCCTCCAAATATTTTTAGAATTTAATACCAATAAACCTAAAAAGAACAAGAAGATGAAAATAATAGCTATGTGTAGTCACAATCATTGCTATTCAACGCACTAGTTATTCTTCCAACTAAATAAAAAAGAAGACATACTAGGCAACAATATCTTTGAGAAATTCCTTATCATTCCCGAACTCCTTGTCGTCAACAACCATTGGAATATAAGGTTCGTGGAGGAAGGAGTCAATACCAACAAACCGTCTTGGCTGATGATGTCGAACCAGGGCCTTCTGAATTTCCAAAGATCTTAAAACACAAATCTTTATTTCACTAATCTCCTTTCTTACTTCCTTAAATTCATCAAGAACATCGGAAAACTTCTGAGAGTTAGAAGGGACAGCCCTTGGCTTTCTTGTATTCCTCCTCTTTCTTTTCAAGGAAGGTGTTACTGGAGATTTCTCTTTTTCCTTTATTGATGGCTTAACAATCATATTGACATATTTTCCATCCAAAGACATGATGCTTAGATAAAAGTTATAAACAACTGGTTTTTGTGAGTGGAATTCACAATCTCATCAAGCAGTCTTAAGATATAAAGGATATCAGAGAGGAAAAAGGAATGTAGGGTTAAAAAGCGGGGGTCTAACAATACCACCCAATATTTCGCTTGGAAATCTGTATGGACTAACTCCTAAATACTTTCTAGAGAATCAACTAGACAGTCAGACTCAATCTAGGTAAAAGTATCTCAAGGAGTTAATATCTCTCTCTTGTTTAGATTTACTCGAGCAAATAGAAATCAGCGAGTCTTTAATCAAACACAAGGAATAACTTGGATGGTACCAAAGACCAATATCCAAGGATCAATCAATGACAATCAACAACTAAAGGTTGGATTACTCTAATTGATTATCTAACGCACAACCTGTATTATTTCAATTATAAAGATAAAACAATATAACGCGGAAACTGAAATAACACAGACACTAGAAATTTTGTTAACGAGGAAACCGCAAATTCATAAAAACCCCGGACCTAGTCCACATTGAACACACATTGTTTTAAGCCGCTACAGACACTAGCCTACTCCAAGCTAACTTCGGACTGGACTGTAGTTGAACCCCAATCAGTCTCCCACTGATCCAAGGTATAATTGTACTCCCTACGCCTCTGATCCCAGCAAGATACTGCGCACTTGATTCCCTTAGCTGATCCCACCCACAACTAAAAGTTGCTACGACCCAAAATCGCAGGCTTTGACAATAAACAAATCTGTCTCACACAGACAAGTCGATCAAAGGATCAATCTATCTCCTCAGAAAAACTCTAAAGTTTTTGTTCCGTCTTTTGATAATAATCAAGGTGAACAGGAACCAATTGATAATCCGGTTTTATATTCCCGAAGAACAGCCTAGATAAATCAATCACCTCACAACAATTATAATTGTATGGTAGCGAAACAAGATGTTGCGGAATCACAAACAATGAGACGAAGATGTTTGTGACTACTTTTTATATCTTGCCTATCGGAGATATTAATCTCAAGCCAATCAATCTGATTGTACTCGTATGATAGAAGATGCAAGATTAGATCACACAACTACGATAAAAGTAGTATCGGTCTGGCTTCACAATCCCAATAAAGTTTTTAAGTCGTTAACCTGGTTTTAGAAGAAGAAAACCAAAGGTTAAAGGAGAAACGACTCTAGCACGCAAACTAGTATCACACATGAGGTGTGGGGATTATTTTTGCAGAGTTGCTAGATGTCCCCTTATATAGTCTTTCAAATCAGGGTTTCTCCTTGGTCACAAAGCAAACAATATCCACCGTCAGATGAAAACCTGATTTAGAATCAAGCTAATATTTCCTAACCGTTAGATCAAAAACTTAGCTTGTTATACACAAATGAAATGCACGCTTCTAGGTTTTTTAACCATACCCAAGCGTGTACATTGTTGGTTCAACAATAGTTAACCAAAAGGTTAGCCATAAGAGCATATCATACCAACCATATTCTTCTTCACCATAACTAGTTCAAATGACTCAAATGAACTAGTTAGAGAGTTGTTCAATTGCAAGGAAATCTTATGTATTACACAAGACACAATTGAAGCAAAGATGATTTGATTCACTTGAATCGGTTCATGAACTTTATAGCCACGCCCCATCCTAAATGTGTATGATCTAAGTATATATATAGCATACGACTTTTTGTCTCAAGAAGTAGGAGATAAAATAGATAGACTTTTGAGTGACAGATAAGTTCAAGTCTTCACGTACCTTTTTTTCGAGAAGTTCCACTGGTTCCTTGAGTAGTTCTTCTTCTTGTATGATGAATCGCCATGAAGTCCTTGAGCTCAACTATACTTTCTATCCTATTCCGAGACTTAGGTATAGTAGACTAGAAATCAAGACTTATTGTTTTGATCACTAACATTGACAAAAATGCTTGAGATAGCAACGCATGCGAGTTCGACCGAGTTCCCAAGTTCCGCTATGCAGAATGTCAATCACATTGCTCATCTGTCTGGCGCTTTGGTCGGTGCAGGTCTAGTTTGGTTTCTAGGTAGAGTTCCATCTGACCCTTCCGACCAAGACCTATCGAAGTTGAGTGATAAGACGAATCGAAAAACTTAAGGTGGGAGGATATGAACGCCATTTCTAATCATAGTTGCTTAATATATTATTACGTTTTGGTCGTATTATCAATTAAGAAGCTAGTTAAGCATGCTGCTATCCTAGGGAACATATTGGTAATCCTCCTTTTATGTGTATAAACAGGCTATTTTGAGAAGATAAGCCAAGCAACAATCTTTTTTAGCAGAATTAACTGTACTCTGCCTGTAGCAGAGAGTTGAGATCCGGTTGCTTGGCATTGCACGGTATTATTTACAGATGAATGTGGTTGTTATTTTTGCAGCAATTTTCTTGGTTTAATAGCATTTTGTTGAGATTTTGATAACTAATTCTGTAAGGAAAAAGGGGACTACAGCACCTATTTGAAGGTACCTACAAATGAGGATATCAGAAGAAGAACAGAAGTCAGAAAACCAAATATCCAAAACACTGACTGCCATAAGCCCAAGCCCGGTATTGCCTAATTTCTCGAAGACTCGAAGTACAGGAAATCTTTGCATATGATGAAATCTAGAATTTTGAAACTCAGAATTTGGAATACCAGGTACCATTTATTACAACCATGTTTTACCTTGAAAACCAGATTTTAACAGGATTGATTAGTCAAAGTTACTTGAAGGTTTTCCATTTGAATCTGATTATTTGGCTGATGATGATTCCTTTAGATTGAGCTGATGATGGATTGAATCAACGACTTTAGACACCAAAAAAACCAGAAGAAATCATTTATAATATGAATGACTTTTGAAACAATCAAAATTAAACATTTTAAAATGGAAGATGAAATTTCATTGGACATGGAGAGCAACGACTTCTAAAAACAAAACAAAACAAAACAAGCTTCTAAATTGATGAAAGGAGACAGATTCTCTCTTTGTCCCTATGAAACAATTGTAGTTTTCATCTGCTAGTAAAGGTGCTCTTCTATCTTTATCCTTCTCTTTGTTTGATGAAATCATTCAATAAGATGTTTAATGTGTCAAAATGACACCGGAAATCTTTTGTAGTTGATCATCTATGCTTCTTATGTACGTGCTTGATCTAATTGCAAGAACCATTTCCTATCGACCACCTGTAAGTCCCTAAAATCTCTTCTTTTCTTATCTCACTCTTTAATGTTTTTTCATTTTCAAACCCTTATTGAACCTCATTTTCCCTGCCTATTTCTCAAACCCTGCTGTTTCCGTCTTTAAAGATTGAAAGGATTTCATGGACTATTTCAAGATTCTCCCTTTGGAGATCATATTAGACATTTTAGCTCGACTACCAGCCGAATCGGTTCTTGATTGCAAATCAGTATGCAAAATTTGGAACCATCTTATTTGTTATCATCCATCATTCTCCAAAATGCACATACATCATCTAAATAATCCTCCTATTGCTGATTCTGGTAAGCTGGGTTTTATTTCCTTTTCATATAAATGGAATTCTACTTTGATACATGAAAATTAAAACTTTCACTATTTTGAATACAACGAGAATCATGAGTCAACAAAACCCATTGAGAGATTAAAAGGTTAAATTTCACTCCGCCGTTGAAGAGTGCTAGCATTCTTGGTTCGTCTAATGGTTTGATTTGTGTTTCTCAAGGCCGAGAAAAAACTTATATCTGTAATCCAATTACAAAAGAATTTGTTATGCTTTCAAAAATCAAGACAGATTGTGACCGGCAGTACCATGATTGGACGAGTGGATTCGGTTATGTTTCTTCATCCAATGAGTACAAAGTTTTAGGAATGTATCTGAATAACTGGGACCAGTATGCGGAAATCCACATATACACTCTAGGCAGTGGTGATGGATGGAGAAACCTTGGAAAGATGAATCATGAGTTTGACACATATCTTTGGTGCCAAGGTGTCTTTGCCAATGAGGCTCTTTATTGGATGGACAATTTTAAAGAAATGATTGTGATCTTCGACTGGGCGGAGAAAAAGTTTTGCAAAAGTCTTTCACCACCTCCTTTAACACCAGACGTGGATTGGGTGGTTAATACTATGGGGGTTTTGAATGGGACTTTATATTTTGGTGTCTCTGTACTTGTCGAATCAGCCGAACTTTATGACATATGGCTATTAGCAACGAAGAATGACAGTGATGATGAGGGGGAGGAACATCAGTCCTTGGGATGGACTAAAGAGTTTAGGGTCGATGATGACGAGTTAATAGCTCTTATGAAGAGTGGGGGTGTTTTAACTTACGGTTACAGTAGGCTCTGTGGTTATCATCTCAGCATTTACGATCCAAAAAATTCAACCTCGAAACGTCTTGTGGAGTTCAAGGAACAGATTCATCAAGTGTTCCCTCACAGGAACACCTTGGTTTCACTGAAAGAATTAGGGGAAGAAGAAACAAAGGTAATGGAATCAGTTGACATTGAAGAGACAAATCTTTGATTAGCCTTTGAACCATGTAGGCATATAGATGCATACTGATCAACTGGTAATGTGAATGTTTTCATATCGCAATTTATAGTATGAACCATCCAGCGAACATACTGTCCTTGGCATTGTCTTGAGTTTGATATTGTAACTTTATTTTTAGTCTGTCTTTATATCATTCAATCAAACTTTGTGGGAGTGTTATCTGTTTTGGGTTAAGCTATATATTTGCACATGATTCCGCAGTTGTATTAATGTAGTTGCAGGAAATCCTACAACCACATCCATATAAAAATATGAATGTGAATCTAAATAATCATCTTAAGAATTGCAAGAATCATAAGAATATTCATTAAGATCTTAGAATTGGATACAAAGTAATATGAAAACTCTAACTTGCTCTCCAAATAATCTTTCTCTCTCCTAAATTTCTTGTCTAAGCTCCCCAAAAGATCTCTCTCTTTACATGGCCGCTCAACCCCTTATATAGGTGTTTGTGGGTGAAAACCGTTTCTGCTGATTTTGGTAATTTCGGGTGTGTGGGTGAGAAACGAATCTAAACCTTAAACTATGTACTGCACGGGAGTACTTTTGATTCGAGAGATCAATCTGTACAATCCTGCCTGAAACCAAGAAATTACCGTTCCAGGCTTGCTTCGGTCACAAAGTGAAGGATAAGGGTTGGTCTTAGGGAGGGAAGCTAAGAGAGTGTTGAGACCAGAATCGTTGATTCTGAAGGTGTGGTTGATTATGAATTGTATCTGAAAGTAGAACTGGCTAGCAGAATGGAAATCTACCAGGTGATTTCTAGATACTGTATTGTTGCCGACCAAAACTTGTTGTTTGGTGGAAATAGGTGAGACCTATTTATACAAGTCGCAATAAAACGTACCCTAGTCTCGTAGAAGCGGAAACGTTTGAGTAATGGAAGAAAGGAGTAACGGGTAACGCCTGGAATTGATGTTTCCATAATGAAGGATACGTTTACGCTATTACTTCTTGCCATTAATAACCGCCCAGCTTTATGAACTTTCCTGTAACGAGCGTATTGCACGCCGCACGCTGTAAACCGCCAGATCAATACCCTGATGAGTATCCCCCAGTTTGTGACATGTTTTTGATGTCTCGAGTGTTTTCCTGGAAAAGATGTAGCACTTTTCTCCGTGTGCGCAAGTTAAAATTGAGAGTCTTTCCATAAGTAAATAGCATGTGATGCGTTCGTCTTGGATGGTCGCCTAAAATTTGCTACAAGCTTGCCGGCGAACTTCGATGGCTGAGATTGCATCTTATGAAACAAGGGTATCCGTTGATCGTGGCTACCTTGTGTTGGCGCCTGACGAGTTTGGAGGCGTAGCGAAAGGATTTGGCGTGTTGGCCAAAGAATTGGCATTGTAGCCAAAGAATGGGCATTATAGCCAAGTTGGTGCCGTGACCAAAGAATTTGCTTAAATTTCCACAAGTCTTTCAGTTCGGTGGAGAACTTGGACGGCTGAGATTGCATCTCATGAGGAAGGGTAGCCGTTGATTATGGCTACTTTCTGTCGGCGCCCGACAACTTTGTCTAAATTAGGGTTTGGCATGCCGAAACCCTAATTAGCGCCCCTTACTAAAATCGTTGTAGCATTCCCGTACGAACTCGGATTTTGACGGTCCTCCTCTCCATTCTGATCGGAAAATAATTTCATATCTCCTTGCGAGGGAATATTTGGGTTTTGAGCTCGTTTAGGAGGTGATAACATCCCGACAGTAAAACTCAGGAAGAATTCAAGAGGGATGTTGCGGGCCCGAGGTGGCATAGTTTTGTGCCACGGTTAGGAATTAGGGTTTTATCCACTGCCACTAGATTATGGACGCGCCTAGGGTTTAGGCTAGCCAAATTGAAGTCCGTTGTGAAGTTGGTCACGCACGGAGAGTCGGCTGGCAAGTTTTGGCATGCTGTCGCGGTAAGTGGCGCGTTTGGCATGCGTGTTTGGCATGTGCGCCTTGTGCGCGTTTTGCATGTGCGCCTTGTATGCGCGTCTGGCATGTTTTAGCATGCACGTTTGGCATGTGCGCCTTGTATGCGCGTCTGTCTAGGCCAAAGGAACTATGGCAAGGCCATAGTGTGGAAACGGCCACATGAGTAGGGATTTCCGTGTGGTGGCTACTTATGGATGGTTGCCACAATGTGGCATGTTACAACGATAGAGTGGCATGCTAGCATGCCGATCAATATGTTGTCGAGGCAGGGAGCGTTTGGCTTGCCAGTTAGTATGGTGGCGCGGCAGTGTGCACTTTGCCTTCAATGTACGGTGGCAAGTTTTGAGCAACTTGATTGGCCACGAAAAAGGGAGGTTGTCCAAACATAAGGCGCGGTTACACTTCTGGTGACAGTGTGGCATATTTAGGGCGACCTGATTGGTCGATTAAAAGAGTGTCGGCCAAGCATGGGCCTATCCACAACTTATATGTGCATGGCGAGTTTAAAGCGACCTGATTGGTCGAGGGAAATATGGTCGGTTTAGGATGGGGCGTGGCCAATGGAAAGTGGCGCCAGCTGGCCTAAGGCATGGCCATGCCTCCCTTTACTACCGCGGCTCCCGGTTTTTCTGATTCTGGGCGAGGTTTTGCACCTGCTAATCCATGGCGGATTAATTACCTAGTTTGACCAGGCTTAATTTTGACAAGCAAGGTCTGGTATACTGCGCGAGGCGCGAAACCCTAACTTTTCCAAGTTAGTAAGGTATGGTATATTGCACGAGGTGCGAATCCCTAACTTCTGCAAGTTAGCAAGGTCTGGTATATTGCGCGAGGCGCGAAACCCTAAGTTCAGCAAGTTAGTAAGGACAATTGATTGAACTCTATGTGTTGACACAGAGTTCTTTTGAGTTCATTGCCAGAGAGCAGCATGCTTTTCTGATTTGAATACCTTATGCAAAGACCTTATCCTTGATACTTGGAGATTCGTGCTACTCTGCTGCGAGTGAACACAAATCGTCATGCCATATCAACATTAAGAGTTCAGCCGGAGAACATAGCATAGAAGGCATTCAAAGGAACTTATATTAAGTGAATATAGGCGAGGCGCCTAAATTTACAGAACATCTGGGATGGTTGCTACATTCGCCAGTATGGATAAATTTCATGTAAATATATTGAATGGATCAATAAATATGTCGGTGGAGAGGTTAGCACTCACAACACTGTTTCCTTGCAGAGTGACGTCACATCAGATGCAAGGTTTTACGATTTTAACCCTAAGCTAAAAACCACCATCAACATTAAGTCCCTTGTTTAGCGCGCAACAGTGGCATTGTTGCTGGGTAAGCATGAGATGATGATAGGCAAGAGTAAAATAGAAAGGGCAAGACGTGAATAGATTGCCATGGAAATTCGACTAACCTTTGGTGGAAGACATGAGAAATCCGTGATCCTTGTATTGGCGGCTCTACGTAATTCCAGCTTGGCCATAGGGTGTTGGTATCAGTGCTGCATCTTTGGCTACTGATTATCAAAAGTAGCATCGCAATTTGGCTTGCGAAACTGTGCTCTGGATGGCCATGGAAAGGTGGATGCCGTTGTTTTGGCCAGGACGCGGATTGTTGGTGTCGGCTTGGACGTGGAGCTGTTGGCGTCGGCTCGGCCGCAGACTGATGGATGGCTTGGCTTGGCCGCGGACTGATGATGGATGGCTTGGATTTGCCGCGGACTGATGATGGCTGGCTTAGCATGGCCGTGGCGCTGTTGGCTTGGCCACGGACTGGTGGCTGGCTTGGCTTGGTCGCGGAGTTGTCCGCTTGGCTTGGCTTGGACGTGGAGTTACCGACTTGGCTTGGAGTGAGCCGTTGGAGCTGGCTTGGCATGGAGCCATTGGCTTGGCTTGGCCGTGGCGTGGAGAAGATGGCACTTCTTTGGAAAGATGAATGGCGCTGGTTTGGCCGCGGACTGATGGCTGGCTTGGGACGCAGACTGTTGGAGCCGTCTTGGCCGCAGACTGATGGCTGGCTTGGGACGCAGACTGTTGGCGCCGGCCATGGAGCGAAGAAGATGGCGCTGCTTTGGATAGCTGTGGAACGGAGAAGATGGCGCTTCTTTGGATAGCTGTGGAGCGGAGAAGATGACGCTGCTTTGCTGGCTAGGTTAATGGCGCTGGAAAGGTGGATGGCGCTGCTTGGACGCGGACTAATGGAGCTAGCTTGGCCGCGACCTGGTGGCGCCATGGAGCTTTGCCAGCGCGGGTCCGATTGCCTCTTTCCGTGTATAGCCCAAAATAAGAAACCTTCATCCCTTCGAACTCCAAAAGGTGCTATGCCTATAAAAGGCGTCACCTATCTTATTTGCCTCGTATTATTGGCTTTGTTTCCACGTCTTGGTGCCAGCGGCAGAGTGGTAGCAATAAAGCAGGCAAGAATATTCAAGTATGTATCCCAGTGTTTCTTCTTTTGCTTTCTCTTCTGTGTTGGTGTAAACTGGCTTCAGTCCGTGGAATGGTGGAAACTGGCTTCAGTTTGACCACGGAGCGGGCGGAGATGGCGCTGCTATCAAATCTTCAAGGTCTTCGTTCCAAGCGACATCCTTTGAACCATCTTCTGAATCTTGAACTGTTGTATATAATGGGGTGCGGTGAGCAGTCCCCATTTATACCTATGTTAGATCCAATGGCGTGGCCGGATATGTGAATGTATCTTTGTGGCCTGCTTTTTGGAGTCTTTGATGCACGTGTACGGCTTTATGTTGACGAATTCCAGCGGCTCGTAAAACTTCGACAGTGATGATGTTGAAATCAGAAATAACCTGGTTGAGGGGAGTGAAAGCGTCACATGATGGTAGTCCCCATGTGTAGCCTACTTTAATTGCATCGTCTTGAATCCACGTCCACGGGATTTCATACAAGCTTATTGTACTCTTCTGGATGTGATGCTGGGATGCTCAGAATATCACATGGACAAAATATTATGGATAGCGAAGAGGTAGAAATGAGAGAGTTATGTTGTTTATCGTGGATCTCTCTGTTATCTCATGAATCTTTGATGGTCGTCGGGATGGACTGCGATGAACAATCCCCAGTCGCACTTTTCTTTAGTTTCTGAAGTTGTTTCTTCTGAACAGGATTGGGATCCGCCACAGCCTCGTAAACTGTTGCAGGCGTCTTCTAGACAGAGAGGTGATGATATTCTTACGCTACACCCTTGAAGAGTAGATGACCTTGTTGTGACCATGACCTTTTGGTTAACCGTGTCTTAGCTTTGACAGTGAAGGGATTCCGTGTAGATCCCCAGTCCCCAAGTGTGGTTTACATGCTTCCATCTATGTAGTGATTGTTGCTTTGGTGAAGCTCTGGCTGGTATCAACAAACGAGCGGCAATAGTTCTTGGCGGCAGATGTGATCAGAAGGGACTACATTGTCGTGGGAACAAAGTATGTTGGATGGAATTGTATGGGAGTCCATGGAAATAAAGGGATTGATTTGGATGCGTAAGCGAGTAAACGGTCCATGACCACGAGCTTTGGCGGGATGGATCAAAAGGTGGCCACGACTACGAAAATTGGCTGGCTGCGATCATGATCCCTGACATGGGGAGTGTAGTGGCACGACCCTTGGCAGGAAGAGCGGCGGCTACGACGAAAGAAGGAATGGCGGCTACGACACGATTCTTGGCAGGAAGGAGGAGTTGAAGCGGCTTCGGCTCTTGGAGAGGACGTTGAAACTTATGTAGCAAGACGCTGAAGCTTCGGCTTCGGATCCTAGAGCAACTTATGGAGAGAACGCTGAAGAGGAGCGGCTGCTATGAAGAGCAACTTATGGAGAGAACGCTGAAGAGGAACGCTGAAGAGAAGCCTGTGGGCTTCTCTTAATTGCTATAAACCCAAAAACTTGGTGGGCCCGGAGAAACGTATAAAATTGAAGCGAAATGAAACGCGGGCCTACATTAATACCGCAAGTGCACGGTCGTCAGTTGTAGCTCGTGCAAGTACGGGTCGATCCACAGAGATTGGGAGTGTTTTGTAGTGTTTAGCTATTTTGGGCTCTAAATTGCTATTTGTTGGGCTTTGATTATCCTTTGAGTAAATTAGGTCTAATGGGTTTGTTTTTAACAATGAAATGAACTGAGCTTGGGCTCAGTTGGTCTTGAAGTGCACTAGGCTTTGGGCCTTTGAATGATGAATTGTAAACTTGGGCTTTGGTTTCAGTCAAGGATCTGGGCCTTTGGGCCTTTGAGGAACTGAACTTCAGTTTTGATTTAGCTAGGCCTTTGGGCTTACCTTAACCTAAACTGTGGTTGGGCCTTAATAGTTCACTTGTGAACTGGGCTTGGTAGTGAACTGAGAACTAGGCCTTGAACTGGACTGAACTTGAGCTTTGAAAGCTAGGCTTTGGAGAGGAAGCAGCAGCAGCAGAGCAAAGAAAGCAGCAGCAGCAGCAATACTGCACAGCAGTGAGGCAACAACAGCAGAACAAGCCAAGGGGAAGAAAAGGCAGCTGCAGCAACAGCAGTGCAAAGAAAGCAGCTGCACAAGCACTGAGTAGCAGGGTAGGGAAGCAACAACAGGGCAAAAGCGACAGCACAAGGGCTTCTGGCTTAGTAGCAAAAGAGGAGTGTAAACAGTGGCTCTAGACCAAATTGGAAGCAAACCAGAGAACAAAAGAATGGCAAAAACAGCAAAGATTAAACAGACTAAAAACTAAACAGCAAAAGAAAGATGACAATGAAGAAAACAGTGTGAACAAGATAAATGAACCAAGGCCTAAGGCCAAGGGCAAGGGAGATGGTGAAGCTAACAGAGCAAGGCTAAGGCATTCATCTAGAGTGGGAAGAGAACTAGCTTGCTCATTGTCACTAGTGAGCACTAGTTTCTCCCCACTACTCAATCAACACAATGCATCCTAAGCATACAAAAATGGAATGGCAAGATAATCAGCTTGCTATGAGCACTGATTTCTTCCATTGCACAATCAAATCAATGCTTCAAAGGCTTCTAGCCTAGCATTCCATCAAACTACATTACATGACAGTGAATTAATCCTAACAGTGATCATTTAAACTAACATTAACAGTGAACTAACATGGAATTAAACCTAAACAGGATACTAACAGGATTATGCACATTCAACAGGAACATTAACAGGATATTAAAACAGGAAACAAAAACATGAAATTAAAACAAGCACATTAACAGGAACATAACAAACATTTAAACTACTAAACAGGGAATGTAAATTGCAAAACCTAAATTGAAATTTAATTGAAATTTAAGAACTGAAATTAAAAATTAACAGAACTTGAAAGTTCTGGACACTGGCTATTCCAGCATACCTTTACAACACACCCACAACCCTCAATTTATAGTCCACAACACTCAATTAGGGTTCTACAAGTTTCCCCCAAATCAGTCAAAATTAGGGTTAGATATTTTACCTAATTTGATGTGATAACTCCCAATTCTTCTCGACCCATGCTTCCATTTGTACTCCTCTACCTCTCCACGCCTCCAATTGCTCTCCTAACTCACCTAACTTACCAATTTTTCACACGTTAGGGTTTTGAGAAAAACGTGTATAAAAATGGGAAATTAGGTGGCTAGATAGGTTGTAATGATGGTAGTGGATATGGGTTATGGCTCTTGGATGATTTGAGAGGATATGGTGGTGGTTGAGGTGGTGGTTGAGCGGGGCAGGGTAAGGTGGCGGACATGGCAGGAGCAGAGCTCGACTGCTCGAAGGAGGAAGATGAGACTTGGGTAAGGTCTGTTTGGTTTGATGGGTATAGGGTTAGGTTGTTTGAGTGTGAGGCGGGCCCATCATATTTCGATGTCTTGCGATGCTTAGCCGTGGGGTGTGGAGATGGTAGGTGGATCGGACGGTGATGCGGAGTCAAGCGAGGAGCGACCGTCGGATGAAGGGATACAACGAAACGAACGGTGCTAGATTAGGTTAGGTGCTGTAGTGTAAGGCGAAGATATCAAACTTTGATGAACAGCAAGGGAGCAACCGTTGGATTCAACTACCATCTAATCTGAAGGCTTGGAATTTCAGTGCTGTGGTGCTTGGCAGAGACTTCATATTTTGATGCTCTATGAAGGAGCGACCATCGGATGCTTCTGAGAACTGATCTGATGGCTGAGAACGGAGGCGTTTTTGTGTGTAGAAAATGAGGTTGTGCGCACCATTCTTCGCGGCTTCCTTGCGTGATTTCTCCCGGCTTTTCACTACTTTTCTGCTCTTTTCGCTCCGCGACTCATCCGAACTTTATTTATTACCTAAAAATGCAAAATTAATTAATAAAAATATTTATTCTTGAAAACAATGAAAATACAGAATATGGGATAAAATGTAGAATTAATGCATAAAAGATGAGTTAAATGCCAACAAAAAGGGATAAATATATACATTATTTGGCACTCATCAGGAGTGTAGTGGCACGACCCTTGGCAGGAAGAGCGGCGGCTACGACGAAAGAAGGAATGGCGGCTACGACACGATTCTTGGCAGGAAGGAGGAGTTGAAGCGGCTTCGGCTCTTGGAGAGGACGTTGAAACTTATGTAGCAAGACGCTGAAGCTTCGGCTTCGGATCCTAGAGCAACTTATGGAGAGAACGCTGAAGAGGAGCGGCTGCTGGAGCGAACGTTGAAGCGGAGTGGCTGATGGAGCGAACGTTGAAGCGGAGCCGCTGCTGGAGGACGTCGAAGCGGAGAGACTTCTGGAGAGAACGTTGAAGCGGCTCCTGGAGAGAAACGTTAAAGCGGCTCCTGGAGAAAACTCCACTGAGGGTTCTATCAACCCTTGACTTCGAAAATGACTTGATACGATATGGCATATGGGAATACGACATAGATAGTGTTGGTCGGTAAGTCATTATTTTCTCTCATGGGAAAGAATACGCTTCTTCTATTTGATTTTCCCTTGGAACTCTCAGAGCCTTGACGGTTACGATGTTGAAGTTGAAGGCCGCGTCAATCAGCACGCTGTCAAACTCGACATCCTTCAAGTGAATAGTGGTTAGGAGTCCCGAGTTCCAGCTATCAATCGTGCTTTCCAGGAGAGGTTGGGGTTTGGGAATGGCTTCCCTGGCTGGAAACAACTGCTTTCCTGATGCAGTGCGGTTGAGGGATGCAAATATGTCTTGACGTTACGCCTTGGAGAAATATAGAATATCACATAAATGTTTCATTATAGACTGCACCATTTTGTGGGAGAAGTCCCCAGAAATCACGCAGCTCCTGGGGGGAAGAGGATCTCTGTGAACTCAGGAGGGTTGCTGATTTTCTTTGCCTATTTTGGATAAGTCGTTCCTGATCTTCACGTGTGATGAAATTGGATTGTTGATCCCTTCTACTGGGCGTTCAAGAGAAACGCGAGCCTCTTCATCTATAAACGCGCATCCTGCTGAAGTGCCTGCGTCGGATGTTAAAATTATTCGTTGTCAGCTCCATCTGAGGTTGACGTGACTCTTGTGGTGACGCTCAGTTAGTGTCTTGAGGAAAATAGGTATCTCTTTCTGAGTTGTAGCCATGTCTGTCTGAGCCTTACGATAACCTCTTGTCTTTCCATCAAATTAATAGTGGTAAGAGGAGGTCGGCTTCTTTTGGCTCCTCCAGTCTCTCGTCCTGATGGCGGAGCAGCTGTGACTCTAGTGATGGTTGGAGGTGTCGTCCTTGACGAAATGTTAGGAGTGGCGGAAGAGGCTCTGGCTCTTGTGATCGGCGGTGTAACACCTGAAGGAACGCTTTCCGCGCCGCTGGTGTTGGTTGGTGGCGTATTAATGTCACTGGAAGGAGTGTTAGTATCGGGGATGATTTTAGCACCGGTGTTCTCATGGTTTGTTGCTGATCCGGGCCTGAGTTCTACCACCTTGAGATCGGGGTTGAAAATATGAAATTGGGAATTGGAAATTGATATTGTAACCGAGAAATTAATCTCCCACTGTGGTCGCCAATTGTTTGTGGGTGAAAACCGTTTCTGCTGATTTTGGTAATTTCGGGTGTGTGGGTGAGAAACGAATCTAAACCCTAAACAATGTACTGCATGGGAGTACTTTTGATTCGAGATATCAATATGTACAATCCTGATCTAAACCAAGAAATGGCCGTTCCAAGATTGCTTCGGTCACAAAGTGAAGGAGAAGGGTTGGTCTTAGGGAGGGAAGCGAAGAGAGTATTGAGACCAGAATCGTTGATTCTGAAGGTGTGGTTGATTATGAATTGTATCTGAAAGTAGAACTGGATTGGAGAATGGAAAGCTACTAGGTGACTTCTAGATATTGTATTGTTGCCGACCAAAACTTGTTGTTTGGTGGAAATAGGTGAGACCTATTTATAGAAGTCGCAATAAAACGTACCCTAGTCTCGTAGAAGCGGAAACGTTTGAGTAATAGAAGAAATGAGTAACGGGTAACACCTTGAATTGATGTTTCCATAATGAAGGATATGTTTACGCCATTACTTCTTTCCATTACTAACCGCCCAGCATTATGACACTTTCCTGTAACAAGCGTATTGCACGTCGCACGTTGTAAACCGCCAGACCAATACCCTGATGAGTATCCCCCAGTTTGTGACATGTTTTGATGTCTCGAGTGTTTTTTCCTGGAAAACATGTAGCACTTTGCTACGTGTGTGCAAGTTAAAATTCAGAGGCTTTCCATAAGTAAATAGCATGTGGTGCGCTCGTCTTGGCTGGTCACCTAAAACTTGCTACAAGCTTGCCGGCGAACTTCCATGACTGAGATTGTATCTTATGAAACAAGGGTAGCCGTTGATCATGTCTACCTTGCGTTGGCGCCTGACGAGTTTGGAGGCGTAGCGAAAGGATTTGGCGTGTTGTCCAAAGAATTGGCATTGTAGCCAAAGAATGGGCATTATAGCCAAGTTGGTGCCGTGACCAAAGAATTTGCTTAAATTGCCACAAGTATTTCAGTTCGGTGGAGAACTTGGACGGCTGAGATTGCATCTCATGAGAAAGGGTAGCCGTTGATTATGGCTACTTTCTGTCGGCGCCCGACAACTTTGTCTAAATTAGGGTTTGGCATGCCGAAACCCTAATTAGCGCCCCTTACTAAAATCGTTGTAGCATTCTCGTACGAACTCGGATTTTGACGGTCCGCCTCTCCATTCTGATCGGAAAATAATTTCATATCTCCTTGCGAGGGAATATTTGGGTTTTGAGCTCGTTTAGGAGGTGATAACATCCCGACAGTAAAACTCAGGAAGAATTCAAGAGGGATGTTGCGGGCCCGAGGTGGCATAGTTTTGTGCCACGGTTAGGAATTAGGGTTTTATCCACCGCCACTAGAGCATGGACGCGCCTAGGGTTTAGGATAGCCAAATTGAAGTCCGTTGTGAAGTTGGTCACGCACGGAGAGTCGGCTGGCAAGTTTTGGCATGCTGTCGCGGTAAGTGGCGCGTTTGGCATGCGTGTTTGGCATGTGCGCCTTGTGCGCGTTTTGCATGTGCGCCTTGTATGCGCGTTTGGCATGTTTTAGCATGCACGTTTGGCATGTGCGCCTTGTATGCGTGTCTGGCATGTTTTGGGATGCACGTTTAGCATGTGCGTCTTGTATACGCGTCTGGATATGCCAAAGGAACTATGGCAAGGTCGTAGTGTGGAAACGTCCACAGGAGTATGGATTTCCATGAGGTGGCTATTTATGGCTGGTTGCCATGAAGTGGCATGTTACCGCGGTAGAGTGGCATGTTACCGCGATAGAGTCGTATGCTAGCATGCCGATCAATATGTTGTCGAGGCATGGCGCGTTTGGCTTTCCAGTTAGTATGGTGGTGCGGTAGGGTGCGTTTGGCCTTCAATGTATGGTGAAAAGTCTAGATCAACTTGATTGGCCACGAAAAAGGGGGGCCTGCCAAACATAAGGCGCAGCTACATTTCTGGTGAGAGTGTGGCATCTTTTGGGCGACCTGGTTGGTCGATTAAAAGAGGGTTGACCAAGCATGGGCCCAGCCAAAACTTATGTGCACGTGGCGAGTTTAAAGCGACCTGATTGTTCGAGGTAAATAGGGATGGTTTAGGATGGGGCGTGGCCGATGGCAAGTGGCGCCAACTGGCCTAAGACATGGCCATG
This sequence comes from Papaver somniferum, assembly GCF_003573695.1. Lineage (NCBI taxonomy): Eukaryota > Viridiplantae > Streptophyta > Magnoliopsida > Ranunculales > Papaveraceae > Papaver > Papaver somniferum. The sequence goes on from NC_039365.1 coordinate 166,039,860, forward strand.
CCTCCCTTTTCTACTGCGGCTCCCTGTTTTGTAGATACTGAGAGAGGTTTTGCACCTGCTAATCCATGTCGGATTAATTACCTAGTTTTCCTAGGCTGAATTTTGACAAGCAAGGTCTGGTATACTGCGCGAGGCGCGAAACCCTAACTTCTGCAAGTTAATAAGGTCTGGTATATTGCGCGAGTGTTGATGGTGGTTTTTAGCTTAGGGCTAAAATCGTAAAACCTTAGTCAAACAGTGACGTCACACTTGAGTAATAATGTTTCCACTAGCACATTTATTGAACCATTCAACATGTCTGCGCAAAATTACCGGGGTACCTTTTTTATATGCCATGCTGCACGGCAGAGCCCACGGTACCGACTAGCATCATCTCTGCACATGCCAGCCGCACCACCGTGCCAATGGCATGCCATGCCATCTACATCTCCGCGCCAAAGGCATGCAAACCATGCCAGCCGCACCACCGTGCCAATGGCATGCCATGCCAGTCACATCTCCGCACCAAAGCATGCCAACCATGCCAGCCGCACCACTGTGCCAAAGACATGCCATGTCAGCCACATCTCCGCGCCAAAGCATGCCAGCCATGCCAGCCACACCACTGTACCAAAGGCATGTCGCGCCAGCCACATCTCCGCGCCAAAGCATGCCAACCATGCCAACCGCACCACTGTGCCAAAGGCATGACATGTGAGCCACATCTCCGCGCAAAAGCATGCCAACCATGCCAGCCGCACCACTGTTCCAAAAGCATGCCATGCTAACCACATCTCCGCGCCAAAGCATGTCAGCCGTACCACTGTTCCAAAGGCATGCCGTGCCATCCACATCTCCGCGCCAAAGCATGTCGACCATGCCAGTTGCACCACTGTGCCAAAGGCATGCCATGCCAGCCACATCTCCGCGCCAAAGCATGCCAACCATGCCAGCTGCACCACTCTGTGCCAAAGGCATCCCATGCCGGCCAAATCTCCGTGCCAAGGCATGCCAACCATGCCAGCCGCATCACTGTGCCAAAGCCATGTCGGCACTACCACCATGTCGCTGGCTTCCAAACAGAGGGTTGCAACAATCAACGACTACCCTTCCTTCTGAGATGCAAATCTCAGCCGTACAAGTTTGCCACCTAACGCGTGGCAACTTCCGGCCCAAGGCCAAACATCACGGTTTATGCCAAAATCCTAATTCTGGCCGAGCCTAAAACATGCCAAAGCCATGCCGGCCCTATCACCATGTCGCTGGCTGCCAAACGGAGGGTTGCAACAATCAACGGCTACCCTTCCTTCTGAGATGCAAATATCATACGTACAAGTTCGCCACCTAACCTGTGGCAACTTCCGGCCCAAGGCCAAATATCACGGTTTATGCGAAAACCCTAATTTTGGCTGAGCCTAAAACATGCCAAAGCCATGCCGTCCCTACCACCATGCCGCTGGCCGCCAAATGGAAGATTGCAACAATCAACGGCTACCCTTTCTGTTAAGATGAAAATCTCAGCCGTACAAGTTCGCCACCTAACGCGTGGCAACTTCCGGCCCAAGGCCAAACATCACGGTTTATGCCAAAACCCTAATTTTGGCCGCGCCTAAAACATGCTAAAGCCATGACGGCCCTACCACCATGTCGTTGGCTACCAAACGGAGGGTTGCAACAATCAATGGCTACCCTTCCTTATGAGATGCAAATCTCGGCCGTACAAGTTCGCCGCCTAACGCGTGGAAACTTCTGTCCCAATGCCAAATTCTACGGTTCATGCCAAAAACCTAATTTGGCCGCGCCTAAAACATGCCAAAGCCATGCTGGCCATGCCTCCATGCCGCTGGATGCCAAACAGAAGGTTGCAACAATCAACGGCTACCTTTCCTCCTGAGATGCAAATGTCATCCGTCCAAGTCCTCCACCGAACTAAAAGACTTGTGGGGACTTTTTTGGCCACAACGCCAAATTCTTTGGCTTGTGCCACCAAAACCTAACTTTGGCCATGCCGCCATCCCTCCTGAATTATTCCTGAGTTTCACTGTCGAGCTGTTTCAACCCCCTAAATGAGCTCAAAACCTAAATATTCCCGCGTGAAGAGATAGAGAATTTTGTCCGATCAAAATGGAGGGGCTGACCGTCAAAATACGAGTCCGTACGGGAATTCTACAGCGATTCTAGTAAAGGGCGCTAATTAGGGTTTCGACATGTCAAACCCTAATTTAGACAAATCCGCACGCTGCCAGCGGCTCCCTTGCAAGCCGCACGCTGCCAGCGGCTCCCTTGCACGCCAAATCCATGCCGGCCATGAAACCACGTCGTTGGCTGCCAAAACGGAAGGTTGCAACAATCAACGGCTATCCTTCCTCCCGAGATGTAGATTTCAGCCGTACAAACTTGCCACCAAACGACTTGTAGCAATCTCTTGGATACGGTGCCAACTCTTGGACACGGTGCCAAAACCCTAATTTGGTCACGGCACCAAACCCTAATTAGCCACGCCAAGAGAATGCGCAAGCCATGCCAGCACTATGGCCACGCCGCTGGCTACCAACGGAAGGTAACCACAATCAACGGCTAACCTTCCTCTCAAGATGCAAAATCTCGGCCGTCGAAGGTAACCACCGAACCGGCAAGCCTCCCAATCTTAACTAGCCAAACAATAGAAACATGCTACACGTTTTTCACGAAAACACTCGAGATATCAAAACTGTCACAAACTTGGGGGATGGTCATCAGGGTATTGGTCTGGCGGTTTACAGCGTGCGGCGTACACTACGCCCGTTACAAGAAAGTGCCATAATAGTGGGGCGGTTAGTAAATACAAGGAGTAATGGTGAAACGTTTCCTTCATTATGGAAACATTAATTCCAGGCTTTACCCGTTACTGATTCCTTCCATTTACTCAACCGTTTCCACTTCTTACAGGACCGTGGGACGTTTTGTTGCGACTTGTATAAATAGGCCTCACCTATTTCCACCAAAAACAGGGTTTGGTCGGGAGCATACAACACTCAGAAATCACTTGTTAGCTTTCTCATCTGTTAGCTTTCCACTTTCTGATACAAGTCGTCAAACAACTACTCTTCCCGAATTAACTATTCTGGTATCAACACTCTTTTCGCTTCCCTCCCTAGACCAACCCTTCTCCTTCAATTTGTGACCGAAGCAAGTCTAGAACGTCCATTTCTTGGTTTAGGAAGGATTTGTACAGATTAATCTCTCGAATCAAAGTAATCCCTTGCAGTATATTGTTTAGGATTTAGACTCGTTTCTCACCCACACACTCGAAATTACCAAAATCAGCAGAAACTGTTTTCACCCTCAAACAATTGGCGACCACAGTGGGAGATTAATCTCTCGGTTACAATGCCAGTTTTCAATTCCTGATTTCATATTTGAAACAGAGATCTCAAGATGGTAGAAGCAAAAACTCCGCTCGGGAATCAATGGATAAATTATCAGCTATCACACGACAAGGAGTGACCGGGGACTTCTCGCGATCACGGCGGCGCTTCCCACAAAACTCAGAGTTGCACCCGGGAGATCCAGTTTCGTTAGGAGATCCAAAAAACATCTTAAGTCTTGTTATAAAAAAATACATGGTCTACTACTTCAAATCTTCACAAGGGTGATAAAAACCGATATCCATATTGTTCCCATGTTTCATTTCATGCTTTCTACTATCTCATAACATTCACAATTCCATGAATTTCCTGGGTACTCATGCTACTTATAGTCATAACCAAAACAACATTATTCTAAAACAATTCATTCCAAAAGAATAATCCAAAACCCTCATAGATAACGGTTATCTATCAATTCAAATCAAAACATAAAACTATGGCGGACATGCCTATGGCTAGGGTTTGCACCAGGATGGAAGAACAAGATATAGGAGGAACGCTGGAATACATACCTGGAGTATGCTCGTTGTGTTTCTACTAGCTCCAAGACGAGGGAATAAAACTGATGATATGTGATAAAGAAGATGGGTAACGCCTTTTATAGGCACGATGTTTTTGGAGCTCAAATGGAGGAAGGTTTCCTATTTTAGGTTACACATGGGAAGAGGCAATCGGGCCTGATAGCAACGCTCCATGGCGCCAACAGGACATGGCCAAGCTAGCGCCAAGAGACCGCCAGCGCCACCTCCATGCTCCAGCCGGCACCATCTCCGCATCCTAGCCGGCGCCGTCTCCGCGTCCCCTCCACTCCTAGCCAGTGCCAGCAACCTGCATCTTTCCAGCGCCAGCAACCTACATCTTTCCAGCGCTAACAGCTTGCATCCTTTCCAGCCCTAACAGCTTGCATCCTTCCAGCGCTAACAACTTGCATCTTTTCCAGTGCCATATTTCCACTCCACAGCCAGCCAAAGCAGCGTCATCCTCACCCTTAAAAACAGCGCCATGGCTCCAACACTCCGTGATCAAAACCGCGCCATCTCTGCACGTTACACCTTCAATCATCAGAGCCGCTTCCGACACCCCCAACGTTTCTTCAAGCATGACAGCTCCAACCGTCACCAGAGCCGCTGCTACTCCACCATCAGGGCAAGATAATGGAGGAGCCAGAAGAAGCCGACCTCCTTTTACCACTGTTGATTTGATGGAAAGACAAAAGGTTCTCATAAGGCTCAGACATGCATGGGTATAACTCATAAAGAGATACCTATTTTCCTCAAGAAACTGACGAAGCGGCCACCATAAGAGTCACGTCAACCCAAGAGGGAGCTAACAAAGAATACTTTTAACATCAGCACAGGCACTTCAGCAGGACGTGCGTTTATATATGAAGAGGCTCGCGTTGCTCTTCAACGCCCAGTAGGAGGGAATCAGCAATCCAATTTCACCGCACGTGAAGATCAGGAACGACTTCTCCAAAATCGAGACTAAGAAAATCCGCAACCCTCCTGAGTTCCTAGAGACCATCTTACCGTCAGGAGCCACATGATTTCTGGGGACTTCGCCCATAAAATCATGCAGTCTATGATGAAACATTTATATGAGATTCTATATTTCTCCAAGGCGCATCTCAAGACATATTTTGCATCCCTCAACCACACTGCATCAGGAAAACAGCTGTTTCCAGCCAAGGAAGTCGTTCCCAAATCCCAACCTCTCCTGGAAAGCACGATTGATAGATAGGACTGGGGACTCCTAACCACTATTCAATTGAAGTATGTTGAGTTTGACCGTACACTGATTGACGCGGCTCCGCTTCAACGTTCTCTCCAGTAACGGCGTTGCTTCAATGTTCGCTCCAGCAGCCGCTCCCCTTTAACGTTCGCTCCAGTAACGGCGCCGCTTCAGCGTTTTCTCCAGCATCCGCTCCGATTCAACGTCCTCCAACAGCGGATCTGTTTCAACGTTCGCTCCAGCACCCGCTCCGCTTCATCGTTCTCTCCATAAGCTGCTCCAGGATCCAAAGCCGAATCTTCAACGTTTTGCTCCATAAGTTTCAACGTCCTCTCCAATGACCGATGCCTCTTCAACGCCTCTTTCCTTGCCAAGGATCGTGTCGTAATCGCCACTCTTCCCGCCAAGGGTTATGCCACCACACTCTCTATGTCAAGGATCATGATCGCATCCAGCCAATTTTCGTAGTCGTGGCCACCATTCGATCCATCCCGCCAAAGCTCGTGATCATGGAAATTTTGCTCGCTTACGCATCCATCCAATCCATTTACTTCCATGGATTCCCATACAATTCCATCCAACCTACTTTGTTCCCACGATAATGTAGTCTCTTCTGATTACATCTGCTACCAAGAACTGTTGTTGCTTATTTTTCGATCTCAGCCAGAGCTCCACCGCAGCAGCAATCACTACAAAGATATACACGGAATCCCTTCACTGTCAAATCTCAGAAGACACGGTAAACCAAAAGGCCATAACCACAAAAAGGTCATCTACCCTTCAAGGGTGTAGCGCAAGAATAGAATCACCTCTTTATCTAGAAGACGCCTTCAACACTTTACCAGGCCGCCCAAGCCTGCTCAGAGGAAAACAGCTTCAGAAACTAAAGGAAAATGCGACTGGGGAATGCTCATCGCAGTCCATACCGACGATCATTAAAGACTCATGAGATAACTCCAGAGATGCGGCTGAAAAATTTTCTTGAAGAAACAGAGGGAGCCACGATAAACAACATAACTCTCTCATATCTACCTCTTTGCTATCCAGAATGTTTCGTCCATGTGATATCTTGAGCATCCCAGCGTCACATCCAGAAGATTACAATAAGCTTGTATCAAATCCCGTGGACATGGATTCAAGACGATGCAATGAAAGTATGCTACACATGGGTACTACCAGCATGAGACGCTTTCACCCCCCTCAACCTGGTTATTTCTGATTTCAACATCATCACTGCCGAAGATTTACAAGCCACAGGAATTTCTAAACATGAATCCATACATGTGCATCGAAGACTCCAAAAACACGCCACAAAGATACATTCACATATTCGGACATGCCATCGGATCTAACAAAAATATAACTGGGGACTGCTCACCGCATCCCATTCCATACGATAGTCCAAGATTCAGAAGCTGGTTCGAAGGATGTCTCTTGGAACAAAGTCCTTGAAGACTTGATAGCAGCACATCGGCAACAGAATGTCTCCCAAATCATCTATTTTATCTTGTAGCTTCGGAACATACAATCATCCACAGCATATCATCATCGCGATCAGAAGGTCCAGACACTGAACAACCTAAAGTCAAGGATGGACCGACAATGCAACCACAATCTCCAAGGTTAGCCCTGACATGATCGTTGTTGATCATATATTTCATCCATCCATCCCAATAATGCAATGGAGTTTGGTAAATTTTGGAATCCACTGGAGAGACACTGCAGACGAAAGCACGGATCCAGACGAGCAACAAAAAACAGAAGAGGGTCGATACCTCTTTTCATGCGGACGGAGTTTCTAGAGTTTAAACAGAATAAAGATTCCTTCTTGCTCCACGAACGGGAATAGATGACTGGTCCTGACTATGCCACCTTGGGACCGCAACATCCCTCCTGAATTCTCCCTGAGTTTTACTGTCGGACTGTTTCACCTCCTAAACGGGCTCTAAACCTAAATATTCCCTCATTGGGAGGTAGGAAATTCTTTTCCGATTGAAATGGAGGGGCGGACCGTCAAAATACGAGTTCGTACGAGAATTCTACAACGATTTTAGTAAGAGGCGCTAATTAGGGTTTCGGCATGCCAAACTCTAATTTATACAAACTTGCCAGGCGCCGTCACCACCGTTTGGTAGCCTAAGTTCCAGCGCCATCACCACCGTTTGGTAGAAGAATATCCGAAACCAGTTTCCACCATTCCGCGGACCGAAGACAGTATCTAGCGCCAGCGGCTCCATTCCAAGCCGCACCATGCCAGCGGCTCCATTCCAAGATGCACCATGCCGGGGGCTCCAAGCCAAGCTGTCTCCAACCGCCTACGTCCCAGCCATCGGCCATCTCTGCCACTCCGCGCCCTAGCCAACAGCACTGTTCACCTTTCTATGGCTAACCAGAGCACCGTATCACGGACCAAATTGCAATGCCGCATCTGTCGAGCAGTAGCCAAAGACGCAGCACTGTTGCCAACACACCATGGCAGAGCCGAATTTACGCAAAGCCGCCAACGCAAGAGTTGTGGATTCTCTTTACCTCCCGAAAAAGGTTAGCTGGATCTTCCTAAACATCTCTTCATGACTTGTTGTTTCGATTTTGTCCTCGTCTGTCACCATCTCATGCTTACCTCGCAACAAGGCCCTATTCCGAGCTAAGCAAGGGACTTAATATTGATGGTGGATTTAGCTTAGGGTTAAAATCGTAAAACCTTAGTCAAACAGTGACGTCACACTTGAGTAATAATGTCTCCACTAGCACATTTATTGAACCATTCAACATGTCTGCGTAAAATTATCGGGGTACCTTTTTTATATGCCATGCTCCACGGCAGAGCCCTCGGTACCGACTGGCATCATCTCTGCACATGCCATCCGCACCACCGTGCAAATAGCATGCCATGCCAGCCACATCTCCGTGCCAAAGGCATGCCAGCCGCACCACCGTGCCAATGGCATGCCATGCCAGCCACATCTCCGCGCCAAAGCATGCCAACCATGCCAGCCGCACCACTGTGCCAAAGGCATGCCATGCCAGCCACATCTCTGCACCAAAGCATGCCAACCATGCCAGCCGCACTACTATGCCAAAGGCATGCCATGCAAGCCACATCTCCGCGCCAAAGCATGCCAACCATGCCAGCCGCACCACTGTTCCAAAGGCATGCCGTGCAATACACATCTCCGCGCCAAAGCATGCCAACCATGCCAGCCGCACCACTGTGCCAAAGGCATGCCACGCCAGCCACATCTCCGACCCAAAGCATGCAAACCATGCCAGCCGCACCACTTTGCCAAAGACATTCCATGCCAGCCACATCTCCGTTCCAAAGCATGCCAACCATGCCAGCCGCACCACTGTGCCAAAGGCATGCCGTGCCATCCACATCTCCGCGCCAAAGCATGTCGACCATGCCAGCCGCATCACTGTTCCAAAGGCATGCCATGTCAGCCACATCCTCGCGCCAAAGCATGCCAACCATGCCAGTCGCACCACTCCGTGCCAAAGGCATGTCATGCCGTCCACATCTCCGCGCCAAGGCATGCCAGCCATTCCAACCGCACCACTGTTCCAAAGCCATGCCAACCCTACCACCATGCCGCTAGATGCCAAACGGAGGGTTGTAACAATCAACGGCTACCCTTCCTTCTGAGATGTAAATATCAGCCGTACAAGTTCGCCACCTAACGCGTGGAAACTTCCGGCCCAAGGTCAAACATCACGGTTTATGCCAAAACCCTAATTTTAGCCGAGCCTAAAACATTCCAAAGCCATGCCGGCCCTACCACCATGCCGTTGGCTGCCAAACGGAGGGTTGCAACAATCAACGGCTACCTTCCTTCTGAGATGCAAATCTCAGTCGTACAAGTTCGCCACCTCACACGTGGCAACTTCAGGCCCAAGGACAAACATCATGGTTTATGCCAAAACCCTAATTTTGGCCGAGCCTAAAACATGCCAAAGCCATGCCGGCCCTACCACCATGCCGCTGGCTTCCAACCAGAGGGTTACAACAATCAACGGCTACCCGTCCTGCGAAGATGCAAATCTCAGTCGTACAATTTCGCTGCCTAACGCGTGGCAACTTCCGGCCCAAGGCCAAACTTCACGGTTTATGCCAAAACCCTAATTTTGGTCGCGCCTAAAACATGCCAAATCCATGTCGGCCCTACCACCATGCCGCTGGCTGCCAAACGAAGGGTTGCAACAATCAACGGATACCCTTCCTTCTGAGATGCAAATCTCAGCCGTACAAGTTCGCCGCCTAACGCGTGGCAACTTCTGGCCCAATGCCAAATTCCACTGTTCATGCCAAAACCCTAATTTGGTCGGTCCTAAAACATGCCAAAGCCATGCCTCCATGCCGCTGGCTGCCAAACGGAAGGTTGCAACAATCAACGGATACCTTTCCTCCTGAGATGCAAATCTCAGCCGTCCAAGTCCCCCACCGAACTAAAAGACTCGTGGCGACTTTTTTGGCCACAACGCAAAATTCTTTGGCTTGTGTCAGCAAAACCTAACTTTGGCCATGCCACCATCCCTCCTGAATTCTTCCTGAGTTTCACTGTCGAGCTGTTTTCACCCCCTAAACGATCTCAAAACCTAAATATTCCCGCGGTTGGAGATAGAGAATTCTTTTCTAATCAAAATGGAGGGTCGGACCATCAAAATCCGAGTCCATACGGGAATTCTACAACGATTCTAGTAAATGGCGCTAATTAGGGTTTCGACGTGTCAAACCCAAATTTAGACAAAGCCGCGCGCTGCCAGCGGCTCCCTTCCAAGCCGCAAGTGATTCCCTTCCAAGCCGCAAGCTTCCAGCGCCCTCCTTGCAAGCCGCAAGCTTCCAACGGCTCCCTTGTAAGCCGCAAGCTTCCAGCGGCTCCCTTGAAAGCCGCACACTGCCATCGGCTCCACTTCACGCCAAAGCCATGCAGGCCATGCAACCATGCCGCTGGCTTCCAAACGGAAGGTTACAACAATCAACGGCTATCCTTTCTCCCGAGATGCAGATTTCATCCGTACAAACTTGCCACCAAACGATTTATGGGAATCTCTTGGCTACGGTGCCAAAACCCTAATTTGGTCACGGCACCAAACCCTAATTATCCACGCCAAGAGCATGCGCAAGCCATTCTAGTACCGTGGCCACGCCACTGGATCCCAACAGAAGGTAACCACAATCAACGGCTAACCTTCCTTTCAAGATGCAAAATCTCGGTCGTCGAAGGTCACCACCGAACCGGCAAGCCTCTCAATCTTAACTAGCCAAAAAATAACAACATGTTACACGTTTTCCACGAAAACACTCGAAACATCAAAACATGTCACAAACTGGGGGATGCTCATCAGGGTACTGGTCAGGCGGTTTACAGCGTGCGGCATACACTACGCCCATTACAAGAAAGTGTCATAAGAGTGAGGCGGTTAGTAAATACAAGGAGTAATGGTGAAACGTTTCCTTCATTATGGAAACATTAATTCCAGGCGTTACCCGTTACCGATTCCTTTCATTTACTCAACCGTTTCCACTTCTTACGAGACCAGGGTACGTTTCGTTGCGACTTGTATAAATAGGACTCACCTATTTCCACCAAAAACAAGTTTTGGTCAGGAGGATACAACACTTAGAAATCACTTGTTAGCTTTCCCATCTGTTATCTTTCCACTTTCTGATACAAGTCGTCAAACAACTACTCTTCCGAAATCAACTATTCTGGTCTCAACACTCTCTTCGCTTCCCTCCCTAGACCAACATTTCTCCTTCACTTTGTTACCGAAGAAATTCCGGAATGGCCATTTCTTGGTTTAGGCCGGATTTGTACAGATTGATCTCTCGAATCAAATTACTCCCTTGCAGTATATTGTTTAGGGTTTAGACTCATTCTCACCCACACACTCGAAATTACCAAAATCGGTAGAAACTGTTTTCACCCTCAAACAGCAAGGCTCGAAACCCTAACTTCTGCAAGTTAGTAAGGTATGGTATATTGCGGGAGGCGCGAGATCCTAACTTCTGCAAGTTAGTAAGAACAATTGATTGAATTATATGTGTTGACACAGAGTTCTTTTACCCTAACTTATGAAAGTTAGTAAGGACAATTGATTGAATTCTGTGTGTTGACACAGAGTTCTTTTGAGTTCATTGCCAGAGAGAAGCATGCTTTTCTGATTTGAATACCTTATGCAAAGACCTTATCCTTGATACTTGGAGATTCATGCTACTCTGCTGCGAGAGAACACAAATTGTCATGCCATATCAACATTAAGAGTTCATCCGGAGAACATAGCATAGAAGGCATTCAAAGGAACTTATATTAAGTGAATATGGGCGAGGCGCCGAAATTTACAGAACATATGGGATGGTTGCTACATTCGCCAGTCTGGATAAATTTCATGTAAATATATTGAATGGCTCAATAAATATGTCGGTGGAGAGGTTATCACTCACGACACCGTTTCCTTGAGAGTGACGTCACATCAGATGCAAGGTTTTACGATTTTAACCCTAAGCTAAAAACCACCATCAACAATAGGGTCTTACATAGTGGATGACAGCTAATAAAGCCCCTATTTTAGGATTTGGAGTGCGTTACTAACGCACACTTACATTGAATCTTCTCGCACACATTCTCAGTTTCGCATAGTTCTTCACATTTTACTCGTGATTATTCTGACGTCATCTTAGATAAGCTATATGCGAAATCCTTCGCTCATACTCAATTGTCGTGATTTTTTTTACTTGATGAGTGTGAGGTATTTTAACCCTACATTTTGCCTCTTCTCATGTCGTTCCTTCAATAGAATGAGCGATGTGATAAATTCTTGTTTTATAATGCCGCGCCTGTTTATCTTTTCATATCCCTACATTGCCGATATATTTCCGTGATTTTAGTTTATTTACCTGCACATGTCAACTTTAACCGGTCACTTTTGTGTCTATTTTATTAACTGAATTTGAAGAGAGATAATCTTTTCTTCTTTTACTTCATCTTTCCTCTTGAAAATCTTCTTCTTCTCCACTCTCTCGAAATTCCTTCATCTTTTGTTTTCAGAGAGTTGATTTTGATTTTGGTGTTGTTTCTATGGATCTTAACCCAAGGTTTGTATATTCTGCTGAGATTGATCTCGTCTTCTCTTCTTTTCTTTTGATAATCATGGTTGTTGATCTTACTATTAACCCAATTCCCATACTGCAGTAAAAGTTCTTCTTCTGGTAATGTCAAGGTCACTGTTTCGAACCCTAGATCTTCATCAAATATGAAGAACAAATAATATCACAAAAGGAAGACTTCGCATAACAAAGGAGTAAGAAATATTTTGTTTTTTACAAAACAATATTGTTGCCTCTGTTTCTTATCTACGTTGTTTTCGCAGGATTTCGATCGTGAAATTGATGGTGGGAAGGGGCCTAAAGTTAAGAGAATTCGCCGCAGTAAGAATTCTCCTGTACAAAGCTTGATTGTGTCTACCCCTCCAAACATTACTACTCCTCTTAAGGAAATCTCTCCCCATAAAAGGAATATTCTAACTGATCAGGCAATGAAGTAAGTCTCTACTCCTGCCTCTGTAATCTCGGGAGGCAAAGATAATCAAGTCGTTTCAACTTTTGTGAATGTTCCCTCATTCACAGATACTAACGTTGTGAAGGAGAAAGCTAACATTCCTGCTCATTCGGGTAATGTTATTCCTCCTTCTTTCATTTCTGCTCCATCTTCTTCCTCATTCACTTCCTTTTCTTTGGAACCTATTTCGGTTGATAATAAAGTCTTGGAGGGTGTAGGCTCTTCTTCTCAAGCTTTGTCTGATATTATCAATGTTTCCCACTCATCCATCAAAGATCCTTTTAAACTTAGCATTTGTACTGCTCTGAGAAAATTGTTATGTGAATTTCCTCCCAACAAGGCCACAAGGGAGGATATCTTCTCTCATATTTACCCAAGTGTCCATATCGCTCTAGACGTTCTGGTAAGCATCTTTTGATATTCGTCTTCTTAATTAAGACATCGCACACGTTTACTCTTATCTTTTTTCTCCTTTAGGAATCTCATCGTCGCATTAGCTGAGGGATATTTTGAATCTAACTACTCCAAGCGAGAACTTTCTCATCATAATGTTTCCCTTGAAAAAGAAGTTAATAGGCTGAAAGGAGAACTCCAAGCTGCAACTCTTGACTCTGAAGATCTTCGCAACCAAAACCAAAAACTCAGAGGTATTTTGCTCTTTTTTCATATGATTTATATTCTATAGGTACTTTGCTTTTTTCCCCCATTTTTTGAATTCCTTCGTGCCTATATCAAGATTTAAACCAGAAACGCATTTCAGAAAGATACGATTTTCAATTCCTTGCAAAATATGCTCGTCCAGATAATGAAAAGTTGCAGATTCAAATAAATCAGTTAAATAACGAGCATTCATAATTGCTTGATCAAATTAATAACCTGACACTCGAGAATAACCAATTATCCCAGCAAAATGAGACATTAGATGCTCAAATTTCCCATCTATCTAAATTATTGCATAATGCTGATCTAAGACATCAAACCTTGTCAGAAGAAAATAAGGTTCTTACTCAGGAAAAAAGATCATATTTAAGCAAAGAAGCGATGTTTTCGCGTCAGTATCTTATTCTTCAAAAGAATTGCGATGATCTAGAGGAGACCCTTCGCTTGTTAAAGAATCAACATGATGAATCGGTAAAGGAGTTAACTACTCAGAATGAAAAGATTATTCAGAGTAAGATAAACTTGACTGTGATGATGAATCAACTTCAGGAACATCATAATCATCTGAAAGAATCTCATAATCCCCTTAAGAAAGAAAACACTTCCCTTTTTAGGGAAGAGAAGAAGATTCGATCTCGTCTCCATAGTTTAGTTGGTGATGATTTGGTAAGGCTATGGAAGATATGAAGAATAAGGGTCTTGATTTATCTCAATTTCTTCTTTCGCTAAAGGAAGGTAGTCATATGGAGTTGGCTTCCTCAATTTACTTGTCTTCTTTAATTATTACATGAATTTTGTTATTGTGAAATCTTCTTACAATTTATGATTCGATGTTACTCTTGCATATTATGAAAATTCGCATCAATCCAAAATTTCGCAATTGAGATCTGAACTAGCCAAAGTTCGTAAAGATCGTGCGAATATTGAGGTCTCACGTTCGAATCTTGAGGCTTCACTTACTACTTCTCGGGATCGGGCACGAAGGCGATTTTCGTATCTTCAAAAGTTCGCGGATATTAACAGCGTAAATGCTGAGAAAGGTGTCTCCCGTGGTGCCCACATTAAGACTCAAGCTCTGGTCAACAAAATTCTTTTGAGCAAATCTCTTCCTCTGGTGAATGTTGCTCCTATCAATATAAGCGATGATGAGGAACTTCCTGAACCTGACAGTGACTATGATTATGTAAGTGATGATGAGGAAGATCTCGAAACTCCCCTTCCAGAAGATCAATCTGAAAAGGACAAAACCGGTGGTGATATTTCTAAGGATTCAATTTCTGGTAACAAGGTTAATGCTGAAGTTGAGGACCCAAACTCCTGCAACAAGGTTGATACTGAAGCTTCTTTGAACAATCAAGATGCACTTCTTAATGATGCTTATTTTTTGTTTTTCCTTGGTTTTTTGGGGCATGTGAGACATATTTTACTTGTAGCACTTGTTTCTTGACAAGAGAGATGATATGTTTTCTTATTTTAATTCACATACTTGCCTCTTATTATATTTCTTGTAAGAAACAAGTCAATGGATCTGCGTGAAATTATGTAGATGCGTAAATTATTTTTCTCATGAGGTCTTATTTTGCCTTCCGAAGTAAAGGTTTTATTTTGCCTAATATTTTACTTTATTTTTGTGCGACGAGATCGCAGGCGGTCCTTACACCAAGATGTAATGACCATTTAATCTCGTCTTATCATATTCTTATATTATTGCCTCTGCAGGTTTTATAGGTGCGTAAATATGATAAGCCTTGATACTCCCATGAGTAAAAAGCCTCATGACATTTACGTCTTTTGACACAATTCAGCTCCCTAATGGAGGGTGACGTCCTTATATTCCCCTTGGTTGCCCCTTCAAGAAATCTTACCCCTACCAGGTTAAGGTGGGATCCTCCCATCCAATGATGCAACAACTAGTTGTTTTCGCAGTCTCTTATCCCTCCACCGATAAGGTTTATGGTTACGAGAATGCACCCTAAGTGGGGTTTCTTTGGACCGAGTGCATCATAGTCAAGACTTGTCAAGAGTGCCAAGGTACGCTCCATACGCCAATGGAACTCTTGACTCAACCGTGTACCTCGGAGCCCTGATCGAGTTTCTGCACTCCTTAAGACAGATCTTATTACCTTAATCTTTCGATTTAGGTGTCTCTCCTGGATGGGATTTTATCTTACCCCAAATCTCCATGAAACAAGCTCCAGGATCGATGTAGCTTTCAGTTGAGCCATGTCCACTAGGTTTTCCCCAATTATGACGTGCGTTAGGTCTTATTGTTTCCTCTTCCAATTCACGAACTAGGGTGCATGCCACAATTGTATGCCTAGCCTCCCTAAGTAGAGTCTTTACTTATGTTTACTTCTATTAAGGTCTTATATTTGCGGTCTTATATTTTCCTTTTATTCATATGAGAATCTGAAAAGGCGAGGGTACCCAAATATAACTCAATCTAAAACTTTTCCTACATATAAGTCCTTTCTCCAAAAGTGATTGTCTATGGACTGAGTCAAGACAATACAACTAATCGGTTCACACTTCATGTGATCGTCTATGGATACGAGATCGAGACAATACAACGACGAAGTATGTTTACTTGATACAAAGGTTTGGACTTAACCAAACACAATAGGATTGCTTATTAAGTAAATAGGAATTAATGTTTGTGTAATTTACTTTAATTATAATAAAATAATTATAATGCAGAAAATAAAATTAAATGACACAGCAAGATTTTGTTGACGAGGAAAACTGCAAATGCAGAAAAACCCCGGGACCTAGTCCAGAATTGAATACTCTCAGGATTAAGCCCCTACACAAAATTACACTAACTTCGTATAGTTGAGACCAAGTAACTAACCCTATAGTTCACATAGTTCCGCCTATATTCCCACGCCTCCAACTTATAAATAAGTCACGTGCTTGGATCAATCCCTTTGGTTCGTATTCCAAACAGTAAAGGAACAAGAAATATGTTTGGTATCAACTCTATTCATCTACCAAGTGATATGAGTCGGACAAAGGCTCTTCCGTTTATCTCAGCATAAACTCCTTCGTCAGGTCTAGATCTATCTTATGTTCAATCACCCAAAGGTAATCGATTAAGATTAAGCCGACAACACCTTTAATCCGAAGAACCGTGTTGATGCCGATCTACTCAATTAATCAATCCAATCTACCACAAGGATAAACCGATTATTAATTGGATCCTATTTTACCGAAACAAGTATTGTGCACACCAAAGATTGTAAAACCCAAGTCAGATCTTCAATATATTCCTTGTCTTCAAATCTTCTTAAATCTTCAATAAAAACCTGCACACAATCACTTGAATCTCTTGTAATCAATCACACACAGAACGGAGTCTGTTAACAATGGATTATCACAAGATCGTCTTTAGAACTAGCAACAGTCTAAAGATCCCTGTCGAAACTCTGAACTAGTTTGAGTGAATCTAATATCAGAAGAGAAGATTCTCAAGAATAAACAAACTAGGTGCAATCATATTTTAACCGTCGTTAGTCAATCAAATCAATCGAAAACAAAGATAAACCGCAATTATCTAGTTTCCCACCGACGGGTCGTGCTAGAGCTTCTCAATCCCAAAGAAGACTTTAAATTGGGCAGCCGTGAGAGATTTCACCTAATTATATTACTCTCCTCTCCGATAGGCGGCTACACCAGTAACAACAACAAAAGAGTAAATTTGTTGTTACGAAGGATTAGTTTACTAGAAAGGCAAACTTCGGGTATTTATAGACAAGGAAGTTTGGACACCAAGGAATTTCCAAAACCGAAAATATTCTCAAGATATTCATTAAAGCAAAAATTCGGTTTCCATAATTCCTGTAAATGCTCTGTCCAAAAATAACGATCGAAATATCTCGGAAAATCTAATTAGTAAATACACATTACTAATTTTGTAATTTCCCTACAAAATAAAATTAATAACCTTAATTAAAAGATTCTTAACTTACTTATATTTCGATCCTGGGATTCTCTTCCCTTAGCCGTTAAGAAATATCTTTGAACAATTATAGAAATAAACATTCACAGCACGTGTTCAAAGTTTGTTGACATCTTTACTTTGTAAGTTCTCTTTTATACTTACAACTTTGAAACCGATTTTCCAACCTTCCAAACAAGTTTAGAATTGGTTCATCTGACTTTCAAGAACTATGTGATTGATCAAACCAATATTCAATCACAATCATGGGTTTAACGGTTTTACCAAAACAAGTTTCGGTTCTACCTCCATGTGAGTACTACGTATAGTCACACTAGATTCCCAAAGATTCGGTTGCTAGGTACTAGGATCGGTTCCCCACATATATATGGTATCTAACATATATGTGTTGCACATTGTCCATAGGATCAGTTCCCCTTTTTGTTATAAACCTTACTGCACCCCATAAAAGGATCGGTTCCCCTTGATATACTGCACCCCTTACTAAGATCGGTTCTCTTTCCCTTACTATGATCGGTTCCCTTTCCCTTACAAGGATCGGTTCCCTTTCCCCAAGGTCAGACATAATCCGATCATACCACAGGTGATTACTTAAGATTGGTTTTACTACTAAAAGTTATACCAATACATAAGTCAGGACTTTGTGAATAGTTCTACCAAGAACACAACAAGTTGTGAGCAGTTATACTCTATCACACATATTGTTGTCGTTGCAATACTTGTTGTCGTTGTAGATCCTTGCTTCTTCACATCTTCAAGACTTTGCAATACTTGTAATGTCTCATATCCTAATACTTTCAAGCTAACCTATACGAAGTTTAACTCTAGTACATAATCAAGCGACTCTTAACATAAGTTTTGATTCACTAAAATATGACAACCAAACTTGACATACCAACGCTTGGTGGGTTCAACCGAGCAATGCTCTAACAATCTCCCCCTTTGTCAATTTTAGTGACAAAACTCTTACATCATATAGATAAACAAATTACAAGAATTCATTACACTCCGCTTGATTCCCGATTCAACAGCATAGTAAAACTGCTTACATTCAATCCTTGAAAATGTCGTTGTTGACATTATAATAACAAAGCAAAACTCCCCCTAAGGAAGATAGGTAGATATTCAATCCGCACGTCTTTGTTATACCAATCTATATAACATGCTACTCCCCCTTAGTCTGTGCTTTCACTCTTTCGTTAGATAAAACATTCAAGTACCAAGGTTCTTTTCCCTAGCGATGCCAATCAATATAAAATCAATACCAGCACCACCTGTTTACTCCATATATTTCTCCCCCTTTTTGTCACAAAAATGACAAAGAAACGAAAAAATAAAGGACAACACGAAAAGAATCTTACAAATCTCAGAATAGACTTGCAAACCTGTAGAGTTAGGCACGAGGGTTCCACACATCATGTTTTGATAGCCAATATCAAAACTGAAACAACAAGTAGTCTTATTTTGATATGTTACCAAGGAAACAATTGCGAAACATATTTTTCCATTTAGTTTAGCAAACCAAAAACAACTAATCACATTAGTCCCTTTGCTAAATTGATTGTTCAAAAACAACCGCTTAATTCGATAAGACCAAAAAAAAGATGAACTCCATTTTTCTCATCAGGTTCTAATTATCCATAAACTTAGACCTTTCAATTTTAAACAAGCCAAAGACTAGGTTAGTTAACTAGCCTTTCCTTATTTAGGCATTCGATTATACTTGAATAACCGAAACCTCACTTTGATAAGACAAACTAAGATCATAATTAACTTAGTTTCTTATCCGGAATCAAATTGGACTAAACAGCTCATCCCGTACACAAATTATTTCGTTAAGCCATAAATAATTCATATAAACCAAAATAAATCAACTTGCATAATTATTCACCTCAACCGGAAGTAATTGAAACAACATAGACATTAAAAGCACCGCAATTTCACCGTAATTTTGTAAGCCTAAACAATTGATACCATACAAAAGCAAGATAATAATAGTTTTTCTTAACTGGAATCAATTGAATCACACGCACATCAATTGTACTGAAATTTTGTAAGCCTAAACGATTGATACCACATAATAAAGCAAGATAACAATAGTTTTTGTTAACAGGAACCAATTGAAACACACATCCACACACACATCATGAAATAAATATCAATTGAACCTAAATTTTGTTAAGCAAAAGCAACAAATTTATATAATATAAACTCAGGCTTTTCTTAAACAGGAAAACAATTAACTAACAAGATTGTTACCTCAAATTTCGCATCCACTTCTCCAATATGATAGCATCTTCATCCAGGGAGAATTGATATCGAAATATCACCACGTTGTCATCCTTATGCATAAACAAAAGAATAACAACTCACCTCAACCTTTACCAGAGAAAGGTTGAAAACCGGTTTTAACAATTAAAAGCAAAAGTTGAAAACCGTCGAAACACATATGCTTTTATGCTAAACCAAAATCAATTCAACATATTTGTGACTTTTTCACACACTGTTTCTATTAGAACCCCTCATGATCCTTTGATAAAGCCTACCTACTAGGGATAGAACTTAATCCCGATAAATAAAAAAATCACCCTAACCATAAGGGTTCACAATATATGAGATCGAATTTTAAGGTAGTAAAACCGAAAACATACATCTCATAAACATACATAGCAATAAGATAAAAGCAATTAAGCACAAGCTATGTAAACCGAAAACTATCACAAGAAAAATTACCAATCAAATAATTTTATTCATAATAGACCAGTACAATCAATGAAAGAAATCACAAATTGATGTCTATTATACTAGATTAAGTAATACAGCAAATAACTTAATCTCTAATGACCTTCTGACGGGAGTTTTTCAAAGGTCATCCTCAATTTCCTCAAATTTTTCAGGATCTTCATCAACAACATCTCGACTGATATCTCGGATTCTGCACACAGTACCTTGGTTATGTTCACAGGCTAAAGCATTAACCTTCCGATTAATATTTCTTGCATGCTCCCTATTATTGATTCCAAGTTTAATCAGTTTCCTTTGGTTACAGATAACAGTTCTTAGTAATGCTGCCTGTCTGTGATGAGTTTCGATGGTACTGAGGAGGACTTGTCGAAGATTGATAATATCAACCTTAGCATCCAAACTGTTTTGGACAAGGAGATGAGTCATATCATCTTTTTCATTATCGATATTTTCACAACCAGATTTCTTGAAGGTATTATCAAGATGTAAATTTTCCTTAGAAGTCATTCCACTCAAGGCTTTCAGAAGTTGTGCTTGAGATCTGGTTTGAGAGTTTATTCTTTTGTATAAGTTCTCTGACATTTTGAGTACTAATACAAGGAATACCTTTAACACATTCCTAACTTAGATATCATCCATAAATAAATAATTCTGACAAGATTTGAAAAGATTTTCCCATCTAATGTGTTACAGCAACACAATATTTTTCAAAGAGATTATCTCCAAAAATCGGTATCAATAGATACTAGCTTATCCTTTTTACACAAGTTGTTCTAAGACAACCTTTCTACCAAACAGATGATTAATATCTTTAAGGTAGATTGTGTAATCTCTCTATGTTGAATAAGAGATATTAGTTGGATACCAGCTGCCCAAGGATATGTGTGCTTCCTTACATCCGAGGATTGGGCAAGGTAAGGATGCACACTCCAATGCGGTTAAGCACTGGGATGAGGATAATCCTCATCATACACTTCATGAGGAGATCCTTCCCCCTTTTGAACATAATCATGTTCTTCTTCGTGGGTTTTGAACCCGTCCTTTTTGTTAAGGGAATTGTGAGATACAATAGCCTTAATTACATTTTGCGCCTAGGATGGTATGTTCCTTGAACTTGAACCCGTTTCGTCTAGATCTGCCAGTCGACAGTTTGCTAACGTCTCTTGTTCAAGACGTTCTATATATCCTCTTAAGGTTTTCATTCCTTGTTGGAAATTTTTTTCTAAACACTTGTTCATATATACCTCTTGGCATGTTACTGTAAGAAGATTCTAAATAAGGGCCTTATTCCTTATCTGTGAGTGTTCCAGCGAATGAGTAAGGTTTTCACACTTTATAGTCTGTTGACGAACTTCATTGCATAAAGACAATTTTTGTTCCTCATAATCTATCAGATTATTTTGAAGACTAAGTGTTTCTCGCTTTCCTTCACATATTCTTACATCCATTTGAACAATAAGTTCTAGGACATCGTCTAGACTGTTAATGGATTTACCATTTTCCGAAATTTTTTCAATATGTTTGAGAAAGCTTTCCATCATTTTAGCAAATTCAGAACTCAGGAAAACGAGCGAATCGAATCCCTTTTCAGACGATTTCTCACAAGGAATTGGAGACGAGTCCAAACCATGTTTCTTGAGTTTCGAACTCACCCCTTTTTGATCAGGAACCTAATTCGTAATCAGATTATTAGTCATAGACTTTTTCTTTGATTTTTGAAAAGACTTTCGAGACCAATTTCCATTGGTTTTCCTTGAGATCTTGTTCTCAATATCTTGACTTACCTTAACTAAATCACTCATTAGATTCATTCTTATAGGTTGGATCGCACCAAACACGGATTGTTAGATCTTTTCGTGTTTGCCTGCTCTGATACCAATTGAAAAGGAGAGGGAACCCAAATATACCTCAAGCTAAAAAAATTTCCTACGTATAAGTCTTTTCTCCGAAAATGATTGTTTATGGACTGAGTCGAGACAATACAACTAATCGGTTCACACTTCGTGTGATTGTCTATGGATACGAGATCGAGACAGTACAACAACGAAGTATGTTTACTTGATACAAAGGTTCGGACTTAACCAAACACAATATGATTGCTTATCAAGTAAATAGGAATTAACGTTTGTGTAATTTACTTTAATTATAATAAAACAATTATAATGCGGAAAATAAAAGTAAATGACACAGCAAGATTTTGTTGACGAGGAAAACTGAAAATGCAGAAAAACCCTGGGACCTAGTCCAGAATTGAATACTCTCAAGATTAAGCTGCTACACAAAATTACACTAACTTCGTATAGTTGAGACCAAGTAATAGTTCACCTAGTTCCGTATGTATTCCCACGCCTCCAACTTATAAATAAGTAACGTACTTGGACTAATCCCTTTGGTTCGTATTCCAAACAGTAAAGGAACAAGAAATCTGTTTGATATCAACTCTATTCAACCAAGTGATATGAGTCGGACAAAGGCTCTTCCGTTTATCTCAACATAAACTCCTTCGTCGGGTCTAGATATATCTTATGTTCAATAACCCAAAGGTAATCGATTAAGATTAATCCAACAACACCTTTAATTCGAAGAACTGTGTTGATGCCGATCTACTCAATTGATCAATCCAATCTACCACAAGGATAAACCGATTATTAATTGGATCCTCTTTTACCGAAACAAGTATTGTGCACACCAAAGATTGTAAAACCCAAGTCAGATCTTCAATATCTTCTTTGTCTTCAAATTTTCAATAAAAACCTGCACACAATCACTTGAATCTCTTATGCTCAATCACGCACAGAATGGAGTCTGTTAACAATGGATTATCACAAGATCGTCTTTAGAACTAACAATGGTCTAAAGATCCTTGTCGAAACTATGAACTAGTTTGAGTGAATCTTATATCATAAGAGAAGATTCTCAAGAATAAACAAACTAGGTGCAATCAGATTTCAACCACCGTTAGTCAATCAAATCAATCGAAAACAAAGATAAACAGCAATTATCTAGTTTCCCACCAACGGGTCGTGCTAGAGCTTCTCAATCCCAAAGAATACTTTAAACTGAGCAGCCGTAAGAGATTTCACCTAATTAGATTACTCTCCTCTCCGATAGGCGGCTACACCAATAACAACAACAAAAGAGTAAATCTGTTGTTACGAAGGATTAGTCTGCTAGAAAGGAAAACTTCGTGTATTTATAGACAAGGAAGTTTGGACACCAAGGAATATCCAAAACCGAAAATATTCTCAAGATATTCAATAAATCACAAATTTGGTTTCCGTAATTCCTGGAAATGCTCTGTCCAAAAATAATGATTGAAATCTCTCGGAAAATCTAATTAGTAAATGCACATTACTAATTCTGTAATTTCCCTACAAAATGAAATTAATAACCTTAATTAAAATATTCTTAACTTACTTATTTTTCGATCCTGAGATATTCTTCCCTTAGTCGTTAAGGAATATCTTTGAACAATTATAGAAATAAACATTCACAGCACGTGTTCAAAGTTTGTCGACATCTTTACTTTTTAAGTTCTCTTTCATACTTACAACCTTGAAACCGATTTGCTACACTTCCAAACAAGTTTATATTTGGTTCATCTGACTTTCAATAACTATGTGATTGATCAAACCAACATTCAATCACAATCATGGGTTTGACGGTTCTACCAAAACAAGTTTCGGTTCTTCCTCCATGTGAGTACTACGCATAGTCACACTAGCTTCCCAAAGATTCGGTTGACTAGGTACTAGGATCGTTTCCCCATATATATATGGTATATAACTTATATGTGTTGTACATGTCCATAGTATCGGTTCCCCTTTCTGTCATAAACCTTGATGCACCCCATACAAGTATCGGTTCCCCTTGATGTACTGCACCCCTTACTAGGATCGGTTCCCTTTCCCTTACTAGGATCGGTTCCCTTTCCCCAAGGTCAGACATAATCCGATCATACCACAGGTGATTACTTAATATTGGTTTTACTACTAAACGTTATACCAATACATAAGTCAGGACTTTGTGAATAGTTCTACCAAGAACACAACAAGTTGTGAGCGATAATACTCTATCACACATATTAGTTGTTCATAAGATATTCAATGAATAACAAAACCAATAACTCCTGGCAATTTCCTTTTCGGTTCACAAACAAGTTTATGAACTTACTTCCTTAGAACACATGTAAACATTGTTCCCTAGGATGAAATCCTCACCTCATACCCATACATAATCACAATAACATTCAAATGATTATGGCGATGTCTTATCTACAAATTTCAATGGTTAAGCAATAAACCTCGTATTGTATTCCTTAATACTATGTCTATCTAGAGTTCAAATATGCTTCGCAGTTATGTTTTCAATATGCACAACTTGAAAGATACGTTAGGGAATGAAACAGTTCAAGTCAAATATCACTAACCTCAAGTGGAAGGATTATTGTTGTCGTTGTAGCTCCTTGCTTCTTCACATCTTCAAGACTTTGCAATACTTGTAATGTCTCATATCCTAATACTTTCAAGCTAACCTATACGAAGTTTAACTCTAGTACATAATCAAGCGACTCTTAACATGAGTTTTGATTCACTAAAATATGACAACCAAACTTGACATGCCAATGCTTGGTGGGTTCAACCGAGCAATGCTCTAACAGAATCGTTTATGAAAGAGCGAAATCTTCAAGTTTATTCTCATATGTGAATAATACACTGTTTTTCAACGTTTATAAACTCGCATCCTTAAGTTCGCAAACTTATTTTTCGTACGTGCGACTACTATCGCAAGTTTTTATGGGTAATACTTCTTCAAATATAATCTTTTCCACGGATGGTCTAGCTTGCGACCTGTATTCCTTCCTTTAGGATCCATCAACTCATAAGCTCCATTTACAACTACTCTTTTTATTATATATGGTCCATCCCATTTTT